>NW_027466869.1:2720000-3192500 GCF_046128005.1 Genypterus blacodes | reverse complement strand
CACAATATCTATATACAGACTAAATTACAGCTGCTTAGAAATCTCACGTAATGCTGTTTGTCATGCAGTTACCTGCCAATTTTATTTAAATACACACACACACACACACACACACACACACACACACACACACACACACACACACACACACGTACAAACTACAGAATTTTGTGCTGACACTTTATTAGAATAATTTGTGGTAAACATTGAAACAGTATTTCCATTAGTGCATGTTACGCTCTTGATTTCATTGTCAAGCAGCGTATTTCATCACTTTTTATGGGGCCGTCTGAGTAGACTGAGAGCCAGTGAGCTGCCACCCAGAGAAATAACAGCACAGACTCAAAATTGTTTAACTGCAGTAAACCTGTCAGTCTACATTATAGTTTTTGTTATCTTTCCTTATTTTTATACACAGTATTTATTTCAATATCGTGGTGAGTAAGTGATAAATCATATCTACAGAAATGGATCCTGTGAAACAAAACCCACAAGTCCAGAAAGCTGTCCAGATTCAGACCAGCGCTGGCAATGACAGTGCCTAAAAAAACAACAACAAACCTTCTGTTTTCACTCAGTGTGCTCAACATAGACCCCTGAATGGATATAAGAACATTGGAATTGAGTGTAAAGGCCTTTCTTAAAGTTCAAGTTCATCCATACAGGTGGAAAATCACATTATTGTTACCAAATGTGTGATATTTCAGCTTTGAGGTGTTTGATTTGTGTGTTTTCTCTGCGTCAGGTCTGGGCATGGAGAACATTGGGGGCATCTTTGTGGTGCTGATCTGTGGCCTGATCATTGCCGTGTTTGTGGCCATAATGGAGTTTGTGTGGTCGACCCGCCGCTCGGCAGAGACCGATGAGGTATGCCCCCATACCTGCCCTCGCCGACCCCACAGACACACCCCAGTAGGTTTCCCCGGCATACCGCCAAACCCTTTTGATTATGCTGTTATACGTACGTGTGTGTTTGTGTGTGTTTGTGTTTGTGTCTGAGCGACTGAGACTTTTCTTTTCAGCTTTGCCTCCATTTTATACGTGTTATCGTTTTACGTGTTTGGGTTTCGGGTTTGTGTTATGTATGTGCACGCAACATGATGATGATGATGAGGAATGTGCAAAATACGCAGTGTGTGTGTGTGTGTGAATGTATGTCAGTGTACCAAATGTATACAAACGAATGCAGGATCTGATGTCAGCCTGCATGTTCTGCCTGTTTCTAAGTCATGTGTGTGTCTAACAATAAGCATAGTGATTGCGAGCTAAACCTGATGGTACAGATAAGCAAAATTGAGAAATGGCAATATTTGCTTGCATAAAGAAGTCGTGTGATCTTTTTCCCTGGCATTAAACGTCACGATGTATCTTCTTTTACATGCCTCACATGTACGCTGGTATTCTTCGTTTCCATTCTTGGATTACTTCTCACCCATCTCACTGTGCGTCTCTCTCTTTCTCTCTCTCTCTCTCTCTCTCTCTCTCTCTCTCTCTCACTGGCTTTCTGTCTTTCTCTCTTTCTCTCTTTCTCACACACACACACACACACAACACCATACACCTTCTGTCATTTGACCATCAGTGTGTGTTCTCCGATAACGAGTATTGTTTCTGTTTATGTGAGCACATCCCCTTTCAATTATGATTTTTACAAGTAGAATGTTGTGTGTAGTTGATTTGTTGATGCATTTTGTTTGTCGTTTCTAGTAGTTTGTTGCTGTTGGACTGATGGAAAAAGTGTGTGAAAGTGTGTCTTCGTTAGTGTGTGTGTGTGCAGTGAAGTGTGAAGGTCAGCCTGTCTGTCCATAGTGCATAGTGTCATAATGAAGTGCTCATGAACTTAACAACATTTTGGTGTTTTCTGTGTTTGGATTGTAATAACTCTCTCTGCTCCTTGGATACTCTCCTATCTCTACTCATCTCCTCATCCTTCCCCATCACGTCCTCCTCTCTGTTTTGGTTTACCATCCTTCCATCCCACTGTGTCCCCCCTCTTCATCATGCCTTTCTGTGTCTGTTCTTTTTGCCCCGACCCTTTATTTGTCTTGCTTTTCCGTGCTGGTCTTCCCTCTGTTCTTCTACTTACGCGCTGCCTCACCACTGTCTTGTTCTGCTGCCTGCCTACTTGGTCTGTGGCACCCCTCCTCCTCCTCCTCCCCTCTGTCCTTCCTCCTCTCCTCCCTCCTCCCCCTTCTCCCTCAGGTGTCTGTCTGTCAGGAGATGATCACAGAATTCAGAAACGCCGTCTCCTGTAAGAAGAGCTCCCGGTTGCGTCGCCGCCGGCCGCTCAGCAGCTCAGCAGCCCTACGCCACCCCACCCGCATAGCCCTGGGGGCCCCGCGGCCCCTGCGCCTGGTCCGGGAGATGCGCCTCAGCAACGGAAAGCTGTACAGCGGCGTGGGCCCCCTGACAGGTGGAGCTGGAGGAGGAGGCGGTGGTGGAGGGACAGGACCTTCAGATCTGGGCCCTGGACCCCAGAGGATCTTGGATGACCCACTGGGGGCTAATACAACCCCTCCACCACCAGCCCCCACCCCTGTGATGCTGCCTGCCCGCAGCTGCACCCACGTGAGGATCTGCCAGGAGTGCCGCAGGATCCAGAACCTGAGAGCAGGCAGCAGTATAGGCTCCACCTCGACCAGAATACCGCCTTCCTCAGCGCCCCTGCCCAGGCTACCCCCACCCCCGCCCCCGTCCTCCTCCAACACAGACAGCGAGGGCGGCGGGGGGGGGCCCAGTCCCAGGCGGCTACACCACAGCCCTCCGTCTCACGCCCCGCGACCTATGCCCCCTCCGCCACAGAGCAGCAACACCACAGACTTGATGGGTGACCAGGACTGAGAGGAGAGGCGGTGGGCGGCGGCGGTGTTGGGACGAACTGGACGTTCATGCTGCAGAGAGGAACTCTTGCTTGTTTTCCACGGGAGGAGAACAGAAATAGGAGAGGAGGCGAAGGAGAGACGGAGGAGGAGGAAGGAGAGGAGACTGATTAACTGAGACACTTTCTCCAGGCGAACTCGTGACAGAATCAGTCTCAAAGGTTTAAACATGTGAGATGGAATCTGCACTGAGAAACAATTCAATCTGACCAGAACTGAATGGACACACACACACACACACACACACACACAAACAAACACACCTACACACACACAGCCAGATGGAGGATTTACTGGTTTCTACTGGCCTCCTTTTCCTCTCCTTATGTCCCTGTCGTGTCATACACACACACACACACACACACACACACACACACACACACACACACACACACACACACACACACACACACTGCCTCCAGGCTAACTGTCCCTGGAGTAAGGAGGAGCCTTGTTGGGAGGACACACTGTATCTGTGTGTGTGTGACCTGAAACAGCGACTCAAAGACCTCCGGAGAATTATTTCCTGTTGTTTTTGTTGTCTTCCTTGTTTTGTTACCATTGTTATAAGTGGAAATTACAGAGTTATATAAAGACTACATGTGACAATATGGTGGATTATAACATACTAAGAAACTTGACCAAGGCAAATTTCTGCGTGTAAGAGTTTTGTGTCCCTCCCGGCAACCTAAAGCTGCGTGTGTGTGCGTGTGTGTGTGTGTGTGTGTGTGTGTGTGTGTGTGTGTGTGTGTGTGTGTGTGTGTGTGTGTGTGTGTGTGTGTGTGTGTGTGTGTGTGTGTGTGTGTGCGCGTGTGTGTGAGGGAAGGTGGCGGATGAGAAGAATTCATGTCACACGTACACCATGATCCAAATAGTATCAAAGGAAACCATTGTGCTGCCTTTCTTTACACTGTGTGCGTGCGTGTGTGTGTAAAGGTTTGTACTTCCTGTCTGTCTGTACGGAGAATCATGACCCAGTAACTGTAATATATGATAATCAGACAGCAACAAAAAAATGGGAGCGAGCAAGAAGCTTTGAAATGTGAAATTAATGTTCCTCGTTATCCTGGGTAACACTTGCCAAGCCTTTACCTCCTGTCCACCTCTGCTCGCACACACTCACACACACACACACAGAGAGAGAGAGAGAGAGAGGGAAGGAGAGAAGGAGGTGGTAAGGAGTGAAATGGACACCACTGTATTTGAATGACAAATCCCTGACCTGAGGTACTTCCATTATTAGATCTGCACCGATGTGGTAATTCTGGGCATCTTTGAAGGGACTTGTTACCGTGCCAACGCGCTGTAGCTGCGGCTCCTTTTCCCGTCCCGGCGTTTAACAGACAGATTTGGCCGTTCGCAGCACCGCCTGCTGCCAGAGTGATAGACTCAACGCGGCCTCGTCAATACTGTCTCAAGCTTTTGATCGCCTAATTACTCCCTGCAGTGTCTGGGGACTCATTCACACACACACACACACACACACACACACACACACACACACACACACACACACACACACACACACACACACACACACACACACACACACAGTCACAGAGGAATCATGCTGATGAATAGATTTAGATTTTTTTTGTTTTCCTGATGAGGAGCAGAGTGTGTGGCCGTATTCACCAAGCACTTCATCTGACCACCGGGAGTCCCGTTCATCCTTAACTTAAAGAGGAAGTGTGCTTTTCTACAATATTTAACATGTTCGCCGGCTTACTTCAGTGTAAAGATGCATTGATGCATCATGGAGGAACATTTGGAAATTTTTCTTTTGAATTAAGCAGAATCTAATTGAATCGTGGTAGAGATGAAAGAATTCCGATTGAATAATTGAACTGTGTGTGGGAGCATTGTGGTGTGTGTGGGGTTGACGCCTTGTTGAAGAGGAGCCACAGCCTCGCCCACCAAGAGACGTCCTTAGTTTGACCCGGGACACGATGGACTATGACGACATGCTGTAGCCTCGATTAAACGTCTGCGTTGTTCCGGCTGAATGTGGATCTAATATCACTTAAGCTATAGCCGACAAGCTGGCCTTCATTTTTCTATCTGGCATAAATCGTGAGGACACAAAGACGACGGCGTGACATTTACAGAGCACGTATGGTTTGATGCAGGGTGTAATCCCCAAACCACAAGATGACAGCCTGACATAAAAACACGTTATTCTATTTAAAGTATAATCAAATATTTGAAGGGAGACATTTTTAAAAGGTCAATAACGAGGCAGAAAGCTGTCAAGAACCATTTTTTTAGGCTTGACTAGGATCATCGGGCCTCAGCGGTGTGGGATTCCTCTGGATTACAGCTTCCTATTCACAGATTTTGGAACAGCTTAGTGCTGTGCGAATCCTAATCTTAGACACAACTTTCCAAAGCCTCTCGTAAATGTTCCGGTGAGGTGGCACACCCAGTCTCGTGAACGCCCGATCGAACGTTACAGCCCCGCTAATGTGTGAATCCATGCACCCAACAACGTCCACGTCTTTCGAGGAGCGTGACCTTTAAAGATTGATTTCCTATCTCTTATGCAGCCATTGATTTTACATCAGGCAGCTGTGGGGCCGGGCCAACATTAAGGCTGCTTTATTGTTTTTATCAGAACGTCCCTCCACTCAAACTCTGCTTCAGCGGTTAGGGAAGTGCTCGTGTGTCCCCATGCCAAAAAAAAATCATTCTCGGGCATTTTAAGTGCAGAATTCCAATCTACAAAGAAATTCTTGAAGCGATCCGAAAGCAAATGAAACTGTTAAAAAGCCTCACAGTTTATTTTCCTGCCGCTTTCTAAGTCGTGAGTCTCATCACCCGGCTCCCCGTCTCCGTCCTGAATTATAAAGCAGCTCATTGACTCACCAGCGTCCCAAAGGTCATTAAATCTGTAACCCAATGAGCTCAAGAAATGCAATTCACTTTGTACCGAGTGGCTTCTCGCCGCAGCTGTGAGGCGCACGCTGAAGCTTTCTGACATCCAAGATTTAACAAATTCACAGCAGCACTAAAATTCCCTTGACTCCTTGTGGTATCGCCTCAGGGTGCAGACTGACCCGTCGCTGTATCTGTTCTCTAGTACACTTCAGAATCCAACCAGTAGGAGTCACTGGGACACGATTCCTCGCTTGGCTTCCGTCCTTCCTACATCCCCAGCAGCAGCAGCAGCGATTCAACCCGAGTGATTACAGCTACAAAAGAATATACTGGAGTCACTGTGATTGATTATCTTTCCCCAGCGAGCACGAAAAAGATCGATTACACCGGTTAAGATGCGGCAAATGCGAGTATATGTGTAAAAGTCTCTACCATCACTTTAATTGAAACAGGAAGCTGCCAAGAAGGGAAAGAGGATCAGTTTAATAACATAATGACACATTTAGGAAAATAGTCAGGCGTTCTAATCCCTCAAAGGAATACAAGCGCTGATGTCAGGGCAGAATAATGGATCTTGATTTTCTAGAGCCATTCACAAGGGGCACCGACACTGTTTGCATTCTAGCATTATGCACAATAAAGGTTTGTTGACAGTGCTTTACATAATGAATCATAACACTGTTTGGACACATTGTGCTATTTCTCCCAGTGATTTGATACGTCTCATTCTTAACAACAACACAGCCAATCTGTTCCACCTTTAGACACGACACACACACATACACACAAACACACACACACACACACACTTATCCAACAACATCTCCATGTCCAGTTCTCTCCCGATCTCAAGCTGGTGAGCATATAAGCGTGTAGTTACCTCCACACTTGTCTTCGGCTTCTCTGTTCTCGTTTCTTTGATTCATAACCGAAAATGACTTGACACAAAGCCGGAGGTGTGACAGCGACGAGCGGCCATTTCGTGGCCGTCGGCGGCTTTAAACCATCAGCTGACAGCATTTATTAACTGCAATGAAGGCTTTATTGCAGCGCAGCAAGAAGAGGCTATAAACCCTAAAATGCTGAAATACGGCCGCGACAAATGTCAAGGGGAAGGGAGGGTCACAAAACAAATCACCCGGGGCGTCTGAATGGCCACGCAGCAAAACAAAACCTTTTTATTTACTTTCATTTCCTTTGGTATTTTTTTTCATATTTCTTAACTAGTGCTTAAATGGATTATTAAACCGATGAATATTATGATTCAATTGTTATTATTCCTATTGAAGAGCAAGAGGTTCTATGTAGTGTGTCTTGTAGGTGAGGGGAGGGTGGGAGGTGAAGGGGTGAAGGTGCCATGATCACGCCGTTGTTCAAACCTATAGACACACAAACTTCTTTTTTGGAATAAAAATATTCAAACAGTCCCACGGTGGCTGGTGTCTGTGCTGTTCAGGTGGAAAGTTTGATGCATTGCTGACACTTGTGTGATGAGTGTGATATGTAAAAAGCTGTCATAATGCTTCTCTTCACTGCTATCTCATTATCGCATCCATTTCCTGCCTTCACAGCACTTCACTGATAGAAAAGGAAGAAAACAGACAAAACCACAGATTCTCAACATTCTGTGGAAACACTTTATTCATCGATAGCTGCAGAGCAAAAAAGACACGCAGTCACTTCTCCACACATGCGTTCCATCAAAGACCGACACAAGCTGCAGATTGAAACACGAGCACTTCAGCCGGATGCATTTTAAACAGAAAAACACTGATTATGTTCACACCTTACAGCACAGTGACAAAGTGTCTCACCCACAAAGCGACACAGCCAGGAAACACGGGTTGAAACTCAGGAGGTGACAGATTGTGACTGTTAGCAGAATGCTACCTTCACTTATGCAGCGCACCACCTCACTGTGACACCTTCTTACCCACAGTGCGACGCTCAACACAAAACAAGATGAGTGAAATAAAAGAGTATCAGCAGCTGCCATTGTCTGGGAGGTTAAATACGACCGCTGGACTGAATTATTTAGACGGAGACATTTCGCTTCTTCACTTCTAACTAGTGTGTCTCTCCTCCTGCACAGCCTGTGGCTCCCACGTTCGAATGAAATGAAATTTCAGAATACACTCGCATGTGGCTGTACATTTCCAATTAAATGTGACAATCCACAGCAACACCAATCATGCTTTGATGATGGATTCCTGGCTGTTTTTTTTTGCTGCCAGTAGCAGAAAGGGAGCAAGCTTAATGTCACCTCTAAAGCCTTCAAACAGCTTCAGATCTTGCCTCCTTTAGGTCACAGCTATTGTGCTGGTGTGTACATAGCTCGCTTTGGTTCCTTCTCGGCAGGCTATTTTGAAATTGTGGTTTCCTTTTATTCCATCGCTTGTTCCCCCTTGATGGTAAAGAATTGGAACTCTGTGAGCGCCGCCTCTGTTATTTGTAACAGCAGCTGCAGTGCCCGGGAGCTGGAAACATCTAGCTCATATGCAATGGATGTATAAACTCAGACATTTCTTAAAAGTAACCTTTAATGTGACCTTGAAACCCCCTATATACAAGCTTTTCTTCTCTTTTTTAGGGAAAGGGACAGAAAGTAAAGCATCCTATACAATTGCCTTCGAGGAGCTTAAAAGAACAGAGAGATATTTTAGCGGGCACAGGGATTCTAGTCTGGATAGAATAGATAACAACTGGCTCCAAATCTGAATATATTTAGCCAGAAATCCTGCAGCGCTTTACCAGAAAGCTGAAAGAAAGACAAAGAGGAATCTCACCTTCCAACATGAGGATAATCCAAAGCACATGTCCAAAAAGTCTAAAAAGGACTGGTTTCATTTTGAATTGGCCAACCACAATCCAGCCACCGGCCAAAGTTTGACGGCTTGGATCAAATCTGAACCAATACACCACCAGGATCCTCCAGTTAGTCCATTATTCTATCCTAAAATCTGCTCTTTTTCGCTTGAATTATGTCGATTGCAATGTCACATTAAAGGTGGAAAAAAGGTATGTCAACTGTCTTGACATTCACTAAAAAAAGCGATGCATTGTTTGTTTACATTCTCTCTGTTGCTGTGAAGCCAGAGGGCCTCCTTGCTTTGTTCCTGGTCAGAGAGTGAGTGACCCGTGTTCAGGTGAGGTCTTGTCTTGCAGAAAGCTTGATCGGTAATGATTGATTGATCGGTCAGGTTCGGGTTCTGTCAGATGTTGGAGCACTGACACGGGTCTGGCCTTGGTGATCATGCTCAGCAGTTGATTTATGGACAGCTGTGCATCTTATCTAGTGAAGCATAAGTGTCTCTCCCTCCTATTGAAAAGGTCGACGAGCGAATGCCACGTGGGAGTATGTGATGTCATCATCATCAACATATGTGCTCTTGGAGTGTTTGTCATCGGAAGAAGGCGATGCATATCTGCATTGCTTGATCCTGACATCTGCGTATACCAAACTCTGAGAGAGAGAGAGAGAGAGAGAGAGAGAGAGAGAGAGAGAGAGAGAGAGAGAGAGAGAGAGAGAGAGAGAGAGAGAGAGAGAGAGTGTGTAGCCGAGTGATTAGGTAACAGCGCTAAAAGAGAAAGACACTTCAGATGAGAACTGACTGCCCACCTGAGAAGACAATGGTTGAAGAGCAAATACACACTCTTTCTTTCCCGCTGTCACACACACTCTCTCTCTCTCTCCTTTTCATGTGATCTTGTCATTGTTAGCATCATGCTTGATCTTTTGCATCATCTTTCAGTAAAATCAGACGTCTAGTCTGCAGAAATTTAAACATGATCCCCAGACTGATACGTGCTGCAGTTGTGTTAAACTTGTGTTGAACTTGCCTCCTCTGGTGACATCACAGTCGACCTGGCCACATCCCCCGCTGGCCGACTCGTATCTGTGAGATTCATGATTTACCAAGAATGAAGTGGAGCAGGAAGAAAGCAGAACTACTGTGCTATTTAGAAATAAGAGGAACCAGTGCAGTTGTTCTCACCCATGCAGATGGTGTGACTGACCAAATCCTTGTGTCTGTGGAAAGAAATCCACAAAGCTATCATTAGGTCTTCTGCACCCGTTACTGCGGATAAGTAAGGCAGAGTTGTGGAATAAAGTACAAGGAGATTTGAACGTCTCCGTGTGAAGTACATGAAGAACAGCAACAGAACTAACCACTGAACCCCTAACTGTGTTCAGTGATCAAATACTAGTAGAGTCTTAGTAAGGCCTTAAGACTCCTACACATCACAGACACACACGCACCTCTTCCTGATGATGATGAGGTAAGCTGTGACTGCCATAATCACCAAAAGCAGCATGATGGCAATCACTATGCCAGCAATCACCCCTGATGATAACGGCATCTGTTCTGTTCCATCTCCTGCTCGATCGAACGAGAACAAGAAAACCACAACAAACCAACCGATAAGATAGTTCTAATAACACTGTTATAACAGATAAGAGTAATGTGTAATGACATTGTAATAACGTGAACAGATATGAGACACAGAGCTAGAAAGAGAGACAGGAGGGGAAGTTGTAAATAGCACTGTAATACAGAGATAGAAGATAGAGAGAACGGAACAAGAGACGGAGAGAGAGAGAGAACGTGAGTAGGAGCACCATACATGCTGCTTCCTAAAGCACCATGTGCAGCATTAACCTACATTAACACACATGTTTTGTGCGTGGGGGAACATGGAATAGTGGAGACGAACAGCATACAGTTTAGGCACGACCCCTGTCAGGACAGTTCATATAAATATGTTGTAAAATTACATATTATCATTATTAGAGCAGAGTGTCAGATTTTGGACCTGGCGATGTTCCTGTGATGATGTCGTAGTGCTGCGTGACCATAATCTGGCTGCTACACTGTAAATGAGCATGAAGTCAGCTGTTTGACTTCATGCTCATTTTGAAGCTCAACTTTTCTTTCATGTATTATGGCCACAGATTGTGTCAGTGGTTTACTTACTCACCTTCAGCAGCAACAACAAGGGTCATGGTTTCTCGAAATGGCCCCCTGGGGTACGTTGTAATGGTGCAGCGGTAAACTCCTGCATCAGACATTTTCACCTCTCTTATGACCAAAGATTCCCCTGAAATCTCCACTGTTTTCAGATCATTCACAGTGATATTAACTCCATTAGAAACAACCATGGTGATTTCTTTTTCTTCTGGTGGCAGCAGATCCCATTGAACCTGAGTTACCATGTCGTCTGGTGCGCCTTTGATGAACTGGCATGGCAGGGTGACATCATGGCCGAGGTAGCCAGTCACTTCAGACTGGACCATGATTTTTTGTGCCTGAAGCGCTGCCATAGAATGAGGCCATGTGGCAGCAGGATGAAGTAAAAGATGGGAATGGGAAAGAAGAAATCAGGCATCCTGTTAAACTCTGCCGGCTCTGTTTTATGATTCATCAGTCAAAAACATCAGTCTGCCTTTGGGGATTTTTTTTGGGTAATCACTCATTTTACGCCATCTCAGTCACATATGGAGTCAACAGCTATAAAAAGCAATCACTGTGATTTTCCATTTTAGAGCAGCTGTGTTTACTAATTGAGTATAACGATGCCTTTGTTGATGTATGTGTGTTTAAGAGCAGTTCCATAACTGCACTTTTTAACTAGTTTGTAAGTAATACTACCACCCTCTCTCTAAAGTTTTATTCAACACACAATGAAGCTTAAATAAATCTGCACTGAAACCCGTCCACATTGTAAAAATCAGCAAAATGTGTTCTCTTACCTGGAAGCAAAGTGATGAATATCAATTTCAGCATTGTGAGCTGTAATCTGCTGCAAGTTTCCATTGTGGCGAGTGGACAAAATAACAAAACACCTTAAATAAAAGCCCTGCAAGCCAAACCAAGCAATTTAACCAACAAAGTTATTCAGCCTGCAACTGCCGTTAATCACAGTTAGAATATCAAGATTCAATTGAGACACCAAGTAGAGAACCCATTACCAGCCAACTGTAATGAGCTCTCACAGAGGTCACTGAGTTGTTACATTGGTCAGATTGCAAAGCCAGGCAAAGCGGCAAGAAGAAAGGGCATACAAAGCAAAGAGGAAATGTTTGATACTGACTCTATGCACGAGACGCCACATGTACAGTAACTGCGAGGTGTGTCTGATGTTTGGTTCACTCCCATCAAGTTCCTCAAGCTTCTGATCAGGATATAGGAAGTTCCCTAAAGTCACGATTGCTCAACAATCACTCAAAAGACAATACAATACCATAATTCAGAAGTGGAAAAGGAGAAGTGGAGAGTTTCACAGAAAAAGAAGTAAAAACAGGCCCATAAATGGAACAGACACCTTTGCCAAAGCTCATCACTATAAAACACGCAGGCCTGTGACAAACAGTTTCACTGGGTTAGTTTATTCACCAATGAACTGCAATTTAGTATCCAGCCATCTGCATGAGGTCTGCTGCTTTAGTCCTCAATCCCCTTTATAACTACGAGTGCAACAGCGACCCCATATGGCCAAATGATGACACCAGTCTAGAGAAATGCTTCTCATTGGAAACTGATTGAATTTCAGTAAAAATCCACCCGAAATTAAGAAAACGCTCATTAATGAATGAATGATAAAAAACTAATGACGTTCACAATACAGCCACACAATTTAGGACTCAGTAAAGGCAAAAATGCAGGAAAGAGATTTTGAAGCTTGTCTGTGCTGCACTTTATTATTTCAAGCCCTTTGTCTGCATGAATACATACGTTCCTTCTTGTTTGTTTCAATACTGATCATCACCAAGGTATCAGACAATACAAAAAAACAAACAAAGAGAAAAACAGGAAATGACATTGAGTGTGCTATTGTGCAATATTGTGTCGCCACTATTGTGCTGATGTTGCATTGTGAAACATGATTTTGCACTGACAACACTGACAAAATGTTGCTAAAGACAGGAAAGTGTTTCAGGCTGTATACATTGAATGCTTAAATGATCAATTGAGCTCATGTGGCCTCACCAAGACAGTTCAAATCATTTGTCTAATCTCTAACTCTAAGTGAGCACAGGGATAAATCGCCACAACAACACATTGAACCAGTTTGTTGCACAGTGAACAAAGCTACAAACACAAATTGAAGACAATTGAAGCTCAACAGTATTTGAGAATACAAAGTGTTTCGGGTGAGACAGCCGGGCCCGGACAGACACACACACACACACAGAGCTGAGCGTAGCGGCCTTAAGGTCAAGGATGGGGATGAGGAGGGAGAAGCATACGATTAATGTATACTTCCTGATGATGGTGTTTTCAATAAATTAGCCGTTACATGAAGAGAAAAGAGGTAAAAAGATGTTTTATTCAAAAAAACAATCTGTCAATGGTTATTTAAATCAAACATTTCATTAAATATAAGATGACTGTCCCTAAACACTGCATGTGAAACCGTGGACATAATTATAAAACAGTTTTAAGTCTTATTTAAAGGAGTTGACAGTATATGGATCAGATTTTAGCTGTAAAACTAACTGATTGGAAGAGGATAAGTTTGTATGAGGCTGGATAATGTCTATGAATAAACACTCAGAGAGTTCATTAGTATATCTCATAATGCCCAATGACCCACAGAACAGCTTGGCAAAGTTAAACAGCATGAACACTTCATTCAGAGGGCCCAGCCCCTAAATGGAATGTTAATGTTAAATCAGCTAAAACTTTAAATCAAACACAAATTACACTGAAAACATTTTACACCTCTGCTGGCCCTGACATGAACATTTAACAAATGCACCTTGAAGAATAAAGCAATGAATATAAATAGCTGTTATTTGGTGTGACAGAGTTCCTGCACCTCCCTTAATGTGGCCCATGTTCAATAAGTGTATTTTACTAACATAACACAAGTGAAGGGATCTGATTCTCCTCTCTGAGAGTTTTTACATTATTTCAACAATGACATTCTGTAGCCTCAAAGCACTGTACTGTAGGTGGAAATCACATTTTATTCTTAAAACTGACATAGATTCTGCAGTCATTTGTGATTATTACATCAATCCTCCGTCATAAGCAAAGAACCTCAGGGATGGAAGAGTCTGAGAAGAAGATAGAAAGTAATGTTTAGTCATTCCAGAATGAGAAAGAACAAATTAAAAGTGAAACATGTAAAGATGTAGGATTCATTTTAGCAGCCTTACCTCAACAGACACTTCCTACATCTGAATCCATCCTCCCAGGTAGAGTGCACTAAGCAAAAGTAATGGAAATGACCAGTAAGGGGCACTGCAGGAAGCTTCAAAAAGAAAAGTAGATGTTACCTTGAAATATTGTCATGGTTTAAAATGTAACAATTGCATTAACATTACAGGGTTGTCTTCCCCGCAAGAATATAAAATCTTTATCTTAACAGTATTAAATTGCAACTGCTAATTGGTTACTATTTAATCTGCACTTCAAAGACATAATCTCATTCCTGTTCCAGGTGAAAAGGTGAAATCTCACCTCTCAGACTGACGACTGTGGAGTTCTCCCACTGGGTGACCTCATTTCGGACTGCGCAGGTGTAATTCCCTGTGTTTTCTGCATCCATCCTCTCTATGACGTACAGGGAGTTGGTAACACGCGTCTTGTTGCCGTTGAACATCCAGCTGAAGGCCGGGGGAGGAACAGAGTCTGCGGAGCACTGCAGCGTCACTCTGCGGCCCAGTGGAGCTGCTGGTGGTCCAGTTATTGATATGTTGTGAGGCCCGTCTGCATAACGAAGAGGAATATATAATCAGGTCATAGAACAATGAAGTATTCTCAATTACAAACTGGTGCCTAAATACTTTAAAGCTGAGTGCTTTACTGCGTTAGTGATCGATACTCACAGTTGACGGCGAGATTATAGGCTGCTGTGATGGTGCTGATCGGGTTGCTGACTTTGCATTGGTAGATGCCGTGGTTGGTGCTTTGTACAGGCTTTATGAGCACTGTGCTGTTGTCGGCGGAGAAGCTGACGTGGTCACTGGGATAGAGAGGCAGGCCGCCCTTCATCCACTCTATAGTGCTGATGGAGCCGGAGGCGTCACAGGTGAGGTTGGTGGAGCTTCTGCCTTCTATAAGGACGGCTGCAGGGCCGGTGATGGTGACTCCAGTTAGCGGTGCTGTAAGAAGACAGTAATAAACGTCTGCCCACTAAAAATGCTCAAATGTATCGATGTATACTGTAGAAAATACTGGAAAACATTGTAAAGTGTAATAATTTGGAGGTTTGCAATGAAACAACAAAATCTATATTCTCATTTTTTGCAACGCTAGATCAACACCTGTCATCTCAACAGAAACATAAATTCTGAGTTTCACAATGGCAGAATTTATAACAGAAAACGGAACTTCATTGCAGCAAGTCTATGACTGACACAACTGACTGACATCATATTGTAATGACCCACCATACACATTCAGCGTGGTCTTTCCTAGTGGCTTCTTTCCATCAGTCTGTATGATGGTCAGTGTGTACTCGCCACTGTCCTCCAGCTTCAGGTTCCTGAGCTCCAGGGCCCCTGTGGTTCGGTCTAATGTGATCCTTTGGGCATATGCGGGGCCCGTATTGTCGGAGGTGGTGGAGGTGATGATGTTCACCGGGGTTGCTTGCATGGGGCGGTTAAAATCCCAGCTGATGGCGACAAAGGGCACTGCAGGAGGGCTGATGGTGGTGGTGAACTTCACTGCGCCTCCTACAGCTCCACTCTGGGGTCCCAGCGGTAGAATAGGTACACCCACACACACACCTGAGAGGAAATGAGGAGCAAGACTGTAATACCTCTGAAAATCCTTTGTACCCACCTGTCAAGTGTATTTATTTAATTTTCAGGTCTTTAAAAATTCAAATCAATGCAAACTTATTATAAACTGTCCCATGTTTTTTTTCTTCATAAACCAACTATCTAAATTGAAGTCTACCTGATAAAAGAAGCATCATAGCAGTGCGAAGTGTCTTCTGCTCCATGGTGAACACTCCTGCAGTCCTGTCTGGAGGAAAGTCTTAGGTGTCCCTGCTTTTGAATCATCCCACACCCACAACACAAGACCGCCCCCTGCCCCCCTCGCAGTAATGGAGAGCACTAACAGACTTTACGGTTAGCACTGTGTACATACGTTTGACATGCCCGGGGGGCTGATGGTCAGTCAGATGCTCTGAGGCTCAGCTTGATGGAGCCTGTGTTGACTTTGTAGAAATGGTCAGTGCAGTGAAGCAAAGAGCAATTGTTAGTCCTAATTTGACCATAAATCGGTGACATGCTAAAATGTCATTAAAAGGAGAACAAACCGATCAACAAACATCTGATTGACTTTACCAATACCACCTTAGTGTGTATTTGTTGTATAATTTCAACAGTATATATGTTCAGCGCACATCCTCTAATGATTAAATGGTAAGTTTTATGAAATCACGAGGCTTAGTGATAATAAATAAATGATAACTAACCATTTATGAAAGTAACTCCCCAGAATGTGAAAGCTTGAAGACAACAGTAGAAGAAGATTGAAATGAACAGAATAACACTACATTATTATATCATTCATTTTCAAAGCAATCGTTTCAGTGTATATGTGTTTAGTAGTAGACTTGTCTTGAATAGGAAATATATACGTATGAGGCTATATTGTTTTTTGCCGCTTCAGGCTGAGTCATGCAGGGGGCAGGCATCACATTTATGAGCTCTTAAGTGGTTTTGGTCCTCATACAGGGCTGTGTTTGAGGAGCAGCAGTCAGGCGTAGCATTCCTTTAGGAGGAGGATCAAAGCCAGACGCCCTCATCAGACGGCTTCACAAACAGACTGTGTTTAATGTCGAACACAGGTTAGATAATTAGAAATTGAGGAGGAATCGATTCCATATTGTGCATCTATATATGAGGTTAGCTTTTCAAAACCGCTATACAGGGGGGATGTAACCCTGATAAATGAGATGTTAAAAACACATGAGGGAGGGATGAGATCAGCCGAAACTATGTATTGACACTGACACTGTGTCCCATGTCTATGACTCCTGACTTGTATATGTACAGTAAAGGAGGTAAAATGTTAGCTAAGGATGTGTCACCAACATATACGATGTGTTTCATAACAGGAGGTCACTAAATACAATGTTCTATTGTAAGTGGCACTGTAAGTGTAAACATAAAGGGGTTTCACATATCCTCACTCAGACCTAAAGCTCTGCACCGACAGGGGAAACACACATCAAGACTGATATCTAACAAGTTAAAGGGAACGAAAATGAATCTTTCCTCAATCCAGAATGGGGCCCTATAAAACTGACCTTTGACCTCCCAGGAAAATGGGATTTCTCAACAAAATCAAATCACTTATTGATGATTTATTGCCACATGTCAGAAGAGAAATAAAAGATAAAATGTAAAGGCAATAGAGTAAAGTAAAGAGTAAAGTTATTTTGTCGTAAAAAATGTTTATGAGCTCTGAATGGATTCTTTGAATGCTCACCAAGTCTATAAATGCGATACAGTAAAGATTCTGTAATGTAAACAGAATGGCAACCCATAGAAACAGACCAACATGACCTTTTGTTCAATCTGATAACTTTGTCCTTCCTGAACAAACATCATTAGAAACTGTCTGTGTCTATAAGACATTTGGTTAAGAGTGCAAAGGGAAACAAACACATAGGTGTGTTAAACTGTGTATGTCTATTTGACTAGGCACAGTGCACAGTAACACATTTTTAAACTGATTTCTTTCAATTGAATTTGTTTTATTTTTTAATGATTACAAGTGAAGAAAAGTCATTTAAGGTGATGACATGAACAAAGGGCAACATAAATAATGGTCTGGGCACTGTACTACAAAGAGATTAAGGAAGAAGATAATGCAGATCCCTCCATGATGCTTTTTTTCCATACCGGGCTTAGTACACACACACACACTCATCAACAGAGGATAGACAAAGTCCATTTATTTGGACTCAACATGTGTCATAAAGCAGTGATAGTAGATGTAAATCATGGACTCTGTGATAGACACCTGTAATCGTGATTACATTTTTTACGATCATTTGGAGGACGCTTTTATCCAAAGCGACTTACATTACATTATATTACCACCTTTCGCAGAGGGGGGAGCACTTGAGGGTTCGGTGCCTTGCTCAGGGGCAGCTCGGCAGGGACTCGAACCGGCAACCCTCCGGTTCTTAAGCGGAAGCTCTACCCACTCGACTACTGCCTCCCTTAATAAGTTCAGTAGTGATATGTTTATCTGTGACCTATGCAAAGCACTGGGAACTGACAGACTTGTAAAGGTTTGCCCATAAATTTCATACACAAAGTAATGTTCTGTGTAGTAAAATCAAATAAGACAGCAGGGACAGTGTTAGGCTGTACTGTATTGACCTCCTGAGACCTAGACATTTATTTTGTATGCATTTTGATACCTCCCTGCTATTTGGGATTAGTTGGACCAAATAATTATACAACGAAAAAAGTAAAGAGTATGACACATTTCTTCCTGTTTGTCGTAGGAAAAATGGAATGTCCACATATGACGACGCAGGGTCTCAGGAGGTAATGCCAGAGGACTCTGTTCACAGTGGGGACTAACTGGTGAGTACATTGGAGTATTACTGAGTCTGGATCAAGCTTTTCCCACAGCATGTGTACACAAAGACAAAACACTTATATGACCACATACTGTATGATTATAAGCACATAATAAATCTAGTGAAGTATATGTTACTACAGTAAAGTTACACCTTCACTACATATATCTGACGCCTGGGTCACATCTGGGAATCTGTAGGAGTTATAATCATATGTTCATGTTCCAATATTAAGCTATTGAAAATCTGTCAAGACACATGCTTAAACACACGGCACATCCAAAGACATTTAACTCAGGCTTACTTTAATAATTACGTTTAATAAAATAAATATTGATTTACACATTTCAGCTTTGGTGCTGTACTTCCGTTAATTTACATTGAATCAATTCTTACAAAATGTTTGATGCAAACAATCACACATGAACAGGACACACACACTCAATCTGATTTATCCAAACTGTAAGCAGTGAAGCAAAGGTAGCAGAAAATGGTTAATAAAATAAAACTAACAAACACTTTAAAACACTGGTGTCTTTCATTAACAATGTGCCTTTTTGAACCTCGATGAAGGCTTGCTTAGTGTTTCCCCCCCATTTAAAAAATGAAACCTCGCTGTTGTGATCTACAGGCTTTGTCAAGAGATTAAAAGGATGTGACGAAAGAAGTAGAGTCAGGCTGCAGGAGAAAGACAAAGAAAAGTTGTCATTATGCATAACAACAAATAAAAGTAAAAACAGTGCTCCAACAATCGTATTATTATGATTAAAATAGCTATTTTGTTATATGATTACTTAACAAACTTGGAAGAAATATTCTCTCTTAGTGCATTTATCATTCTAAAAGCCTTTTCTCTGTGATTTCTGATTGATTCTGACGTTTAGGATCTGATTGGTCCTAAGATACCTTGATGCTTGTTGAAAGTAGACGGGGATGATGAGTCACACTATAATATATCTGATTTAAATTCTGCCTGTCAAAAAGTTTGTTCCTATTTATAGAGTACAGCAAAGACAAAACACATTTTCATGGTTTGAGTCAGTCGCAGAGTAAGAAACTCAAACTCACCTGTGAATTCAGAGAAGATAGACGTGCTGTTCCTGTGCTCTTGTACATCTGTAAATCTGAGGGCTTCTTCCTCACACTTTGTTTTTCTATAGGTCGAAGTGGAAACGTTACAGCTTATGATCCAGTGATATTATATCTTTGTACAGCATGATTGAATTAAAAAAGAAATTGGGACGTGGCTCTGTTGAATACTGACCTTTTGCATGTGCTGCATATTTGCTCGTGGATCTGAATATCAGGAATAGATTATGTTAAAATGTGGTAGCCTTAACCATTATTCAAAACAGCTCTCTGAACATTTTATATATGAGAGTAACACTTTATAATGAGGCTGTAATAAAGTGATACTCAAGTGATTTTACAAAATGTAATGGTTCATTCACTCAAACCAATTTTAAAAAAACTATCTGAGTGATCTGGTTGGGTTAATTTTGTATAATGACTTTTTTTGGCAAGAACATCACTTTACAATAGGTTATATGAGATGAAGTTAAGAATCATTTATGTCTGCTGATCAAACTTTTATGGATCATGTGAAAATATCACACATTGGTTAAACATTTTGGTTAGACATTGACCATGAATAAATAATGAAACCCTTGAATGAATTTAACATCAATAGAAGAAAAACATCTCATTTAATTTCTCATGTCTATATGTGGCCATATCTTAACCAGAAAGAACAAGTACATAAGTTTGTGAATTGGTGAAAAAAGGACTGAAATGAAAGGGTTGAAAATGTTAGTAATCATCCTCCCTCGTACCTTTTCCCTCTGATCATGCAGAACACAATCATTACGGCCACGACTGCAATTATGATACAACATCCAGCTGTCGCAGCAGCGGCTTTTAAAGCAATGGCAGAGCAGTCACCAGCAGGGAGAGCTGGAAAAGAATTCTATTGTTAGTGTATTCTTGCCCAATGCAGACAAGGTTGATTGTTGAGTTCGGAGCTCGAAACATGGAAGTAAGCAAAGGTTGAATTTTTATGGCAGTAATGTACTTCCTCATGTATATTTGCACATCAGCTGCATCCATTTGGTTGAAGTGATGATTACAAGTGAGCAAGTATGCATACATCACACACATTAGTTGACTCTTGACACCATTTAGCAGCAAACATCTCTTTCCAACCATGAATCCATTTAGTCTCATATCATTACATCTTTTCAGCTGTACATAACTGCACACCCCAGAACTTTCTGTACAGGTCCGGAACTTACCAATCAATGCTCACAAACTGAAGTCACTTATTATGACAAAAAGGCTTTTGCTTGTTTAGTCACACACCTGTAACGGATAAATCGTGGTGCACCGTTCCACTGAGGCCTGTGACAGCATTCGCAGCAGTGCACGTGTACCTCCCTTGGTCAGAGCTGCTGCTTGACTGAATGATGTGCACAGCTCCATGTACACTGGTTGGACTTCCTTTAAAGAGCCAAGTGACCGTTGCTGATGGTACAGATGCAGCGGCGCAGCAGAGCATTGTGAAACCTCCGGCATGAGTGGAGTTTGGTGCTAAGATGGTCACACTGTCAGGTCCATCTGTGAACAGATACTATTTTATGTTTACTGAAATAATGATCATATTTTGACAACTAATACTAGAATATAGGGTGAATATACACATATATACTATATATTCTTCCTCCTCCTTCTTGAGAGTGAAGACTACTTTATCTGAGAGGCTCTGCTGAGGGACCAAGTGTGTGTTACCATACACTCACATTGGACGACAAGATTGAAAGGCCGGCTGAGTCCAACACTGACAGCATTGGACGCGTTGCACCGAAATGGTCCCTGGTCATAGCGAGTCACATTGGTTATTGTGAGAGTGGAGCCTCCATTAGTGAGTTGGACTCTGTCACTGGCTGTCACCTCAGAGGTGCCGTTCAGCCAGTGGAAGGACAGAGAGGAGCCAGAGGAGGAGCAGGACAGATTGACAGAGCTGAACTCCATTAGGTCTGCGTTGCTGGGAGTCACCACTACACCTGAGACTGGAACTGTGGGTGGAAACAAACTAATGATCAGGAATCCTATTCATAATACCGTCACAAGCTTCTCAAGATATCAAAAATGTTATGATGACACCATGTCCAAAGTTTTTTCATTCCAACTCACCCTGTACTTTGATAACTGCAGGCTGAGATGTCAGGTATCTCATAGTTTTGTTGTTGTAGGCTCGACAGCTGTAGGCTCCACTCTGATTCTTCTGAATGTTCTCCAGTCTGAACTCTGGTCCAGTATCAGACAGCAACACTCCATTCAGAAACCACTGAAAGAAGGCAGGCGGTTTGGAGACCGCTGAGCACTTCAGAATGATGTCTGAGCCTTCATCAAAGTCTTCTTGTGATGGAGATGCCTTCAAATGAATATCGTCTGGGCCATCTGCAGAGTGCAGCAAAGAAGGAGTAAATACCAGCAAAAAGAAGGTCACAAATAAATGTTAGTAGCTTGAGGGAAAAGGTCACATTGCATGCAGCCTAACGCAATGTGAAGGCTGAATGCAGACATAGCAGAACTACATCATTATTTCTTATACAATTTGTGAGCAACAGCAAAAACTAGTGAACCAGCAGAAACCAATGAAACAGCAAATACAACAACAGAAAAAGTCATATTTGAGCTGCATGTTGTGTTTTTGTCCGCATACACACACAGGTTAGGAACTCACAGTTGATGGAGAAGACAACTGGGTTGCTGGTGCCATTGCTGAAAAGGTTAAACACATAACATCTGAATGGTCCCTGGTCATAGCGCGTCACATTGATTATAGTGAGATTGGAGCCTCCATTAGTGATCTGAACACTCTTGTTGGCTGTGACCTCCGAGCTGCCGTTCAGCCAGCGGAAATTGATAGAGGAGCCAGAGGAGGAGCAGGACAGAGAGACAGAGGTGAACTCCACCAGGTCTGTGCTGCTGGGAGTCAACACTACATTGGAGATGGTTGCTATGGGTAGAAAAACAACAACAACAACAACAATTATCAAGAATCGATTGTGAGAAAGATGTAATTGGGATCATTCTTTCAAGAAGTCCTTCACTCCGACTCACCCTTAAGCACAGTGACCACTGCTGGCTTAGATGTTTGGTAATTCACTGTTTTGTTGTTGTAGGCTCCACAGCTGTAGGCTCCACTCTGATTCCTCTGGATGTTCTCCAGCCTGAGCTCTGGTCCAGTATTAGACAGTAAGGTTTCATTCAGAAGCCAGTAAAACTGAGCTGGTGGATTAGAGAGAGCTGAGCAAGACAGGCTGATGTCTGAGCCTTCATCATAGTACTCGTGTACTGGAGATGTTGCCAAGACAACATTTTCTGGACCAACTGCAATATACAACATTTGCGATGAACATTGAACATAGCATCACCAATGCTTTGCAATAAAATAAATTCAGATAGATCTATAAACCTGTGAAGGTTTGGTAGGTGTGTGGCAACTCACAGCTGATTGACAGTTGTACTGGCTTGCTGGTGTCATTACTGACAGGGTTTAACACGTGACAACTGAATGGTCCCTGGTCATAGCGAGTCACACGGGTAATAATGAGAGTGGAGCCTCCATCAGCATCAGTGATCTGAACTCCCTCACCGGCTGTGACTTTAGAGCTGCCGTTCAGCCAGACGAAAGACAGAGAGGAGCCAGAGGAGGAGCAGGACAGAGAGACAGAGCTGACAAACTCCACCAGGCTTGTGCTGCTGGGAGTGACCACTACATTGGAGACTGACACTGTGGGAGAAGTGGGAGAGGCACAGCAAGTTGTTGTTTTGCACATCCTCATGCAGGGGAAATGGGTTCAACCGACACTATCAATCTGGGATTATGTAACGATTTGATTCACCTCACCGCAAACCACACTGATTGTCACCTTATCACGTAATTCAACTGTGATATAGCAAGACAGAAGAGTGAACATAACATTAATTTGCTTACTTTAATACAATGTATAATTTTAGAATGAACTGATTATTGCACTGGATTCCTTGATGGAATAACTGTACAGGATAAAAAATAATCCAGAATGTGAAATAAGGTTTTACCATATATCTCCAGTTTGCAGATTCCTTTCTTCATTGCAGTTCCATCTGATATAATCATGACGCTGTATTCTCCACTGTCACCAAGCCTCAGGTCCCTGAGCTCCAGAGATCCGGTAGTTCTGAAGAGAGTGATCCTGCTTTCATACTCAGGTGCAGTTATGTTTTCTATCGATGAGGTGATGATATTGTTAACGGCGCCATGGGAATTCGCAATACTCCAAGTGACGACAAGAAATGGCTTTTGTGCTGGAGTCACTGTTGTGGTGAATATCACTTTTCCTCCCGAAGTTGCATGCAGAGAGTCTGGCAGCACACCAGATCCATGACTTAAACCTGCAGGAGATATTCACAGATTCAGGAAGGATGACCGAGTCTACTTTCAATCATTTTCAATTCGTTTTAAATCATTCATAGAAAATGTTCACAAAAATAGTATTGTTGTTATGTGACACTGAGACATTGCTGATACAGTATGATAAGTAATAAAAAATAAGCTTCTGTCTAAATCCTTTGTGTGTAATCGTGTGTGCCAGATGTCATAAAAAAATAAAGAGATTTAAATAAACATGCACGCTGAAGAAGTTAATTCTCTCAGTCACATTGGTTAATAGTAATACATTTTAGATCACATTTAAATGTCACTATGATGCATTTTTAATAATTAACAACTGATTTCTGACTTTGGAAACGTGCAATAGTATCAAAAAGCAGCACAGCTAGTTTCAAACACATTGACTTGTTACTTCTCCCTCTTAGGTTTTCTCAAGTAATAAGATCTCACCTGAAATCACTCCCAGGATCATCAGGATTATCATAGCTGTTTCCATTTCTCCAGCAGTTTTCAGGCACGTTGGGAATATTGTGGTGAAGAAGGAGCTGTAAGTGTGTGTGAGTGTGTTTGAGGGGAGGAGCTCACCTGCACTGTTACTTCTTTCCATGTCATGTGGACAGTGGCACTGAATACACCAGGTTAAGAAGAACCATTATCATTCATATTGTTCTTATTAATCAGCTAAGTAAACACAATTCAGAGAGAAGCCTTAATTAGTTTATTAAATTAATGTAATAAATTTCTAATCGAAGCAAGTTAATGGCCTTCAAACACTTTTTTAAGGACTTTGTATAAAATAATATACATTTTCTCCAAAGGTCAGAGCGTGAAAAATGCAGGCAGATATTTATTTTATTATAGAAAATGTTTAGCTTCAGATTCTTGCAGTTGTCGCAATCTTTATCACTGATCGGATTAATTAATAACAGGTTCAAGTGATAAAGCCACCTACTCTGCATGTTGTATTTATTATCTTACTGTGTGTTTTAGTATCTATCAGAGGTTTATCACAGCAACACTGTGTAAGCTTTGAGAAATATGAACTCAGCCTTGTTAGAAGAAGCTTACACTTCAGCAACTTAATTAACATAATTGCTGAAGTGTAATCTGTTTATTCAACTGATTTCCACTGAGAATGCTGATTGTTTACATGATGCAAACATAATACAGGGAGGGAATAAACTGCCAAGTGTTTGATTTCCAATCTGAATGTGTATGATATTAAAACATCAATGCCTCACAAACTGGGCAGCATTCACATGAGGGAGAGACAGGTTAAACTGTATCACTGAAGCAAACAGCTGTGACATAAAACAGTTCACAGTTTATTGCATACAACCTCCAAGCTGCTTTCAAGGCTCTTTGCCGACCTGACAGGGCTCAGCATGGACACTAACTGTAAATATTTGGTTGAGAGGGACATTGTGATGCCCAATAACATATTTATTGACTTTGTAATAAAGTTTTAATAAAACTTTATGATGATGATAATTAGATAAGAAGTTATTCCATTCCATTATGAACTGTCAAGGCCATAAAACAAGCAGAAACACTTTTACACAAGAACAAAGGTGTCAGTCCTGAATTATGAATCTTATGGGACAAATAATAATTATAAATAAATAATCTGAACTAATTCAATAGACTGAAGTAGCTGTTCCTTCTTGTTATGTCCATATTCTCTAAAACATGACTTTAGTCAAGCCAGGTCAGAATTATTTGTATAGTCCAATAATACAAAGGGTTCAGAGACGATTCTCCACCCAGTCCAGAGCTCTCTGGGAAGCGAGGGGGCCAGCGAAAGAGATAGAGAGAGAGGGAGAGGCAAGGGACAGAGGGAGATAGAGAGAAAAAAAGAGAGAGAGAGAGAGCAAGGGAGAGCAAGGGAACGAGAAGGGGGAGACAGAGGGCAAGGGGGTAGCAAGAGAGTGAGAGAGAGAGAACGGGTGAAAGAGGGAGAAAAAGAGAGAGCAAGAGAAATTATTTTCAAAAAATTCGAGGAAAATCTTCTATTCATTCAAAACATAGTTTATGTGTGACCTGTGATGGACTGGCGACCTGTCCAGGCTGTGCCCCGCCCTCGCCCATTAACAGCTGGGATTGGCTCCAGCAACCACGTGACTCACTGACTAGAGGATAAGCTATTACAGATGATGGATGCATGGATGTATATATTGAATATTTCCATTGATATGACTGCTATACACATATTTAGGATTTGCACATTTTACTCAGTAAGCTATCCAGCATCATAAAGCATGATGAATGAAAACAAGTCCAAAAAAGGTGCTGTCATAAACATTTGAACAGACATCACAGCAGAAACAGCTGATCAATTGGTTAATGATCTGTGACAATGAAGGAAGTTTCCCCTTCCAGAGGTACCATGTTGCGAACACCTGACTTCCTTATATAGCATTTATATTGTGAAAGCAACCGAGAGAAGGAGTAGAACATTCACTGACAACACATTCCTCTTTCCTGTGACATCCTGAGATGGAAACAGCTGGGATAATCTTCACCATCCTGCAAGCGATCTCAGGTGAGCAAGATGACCCAGATACAAAGAAAATGAAATAAGAGAATCTGTATTGTTATGTTGATTCATTTTAGGCTTCTGATTTCAAAGTTCAAACTAACCCCCTGTAGCACTAAAATATTCAGTTGCTTGTTGAAGATACAGTACCTGACGTTAGATTGATCTGCCTTAACTGTCTCCTCTAGGTTTAACCAGAGGAGCTGGGCTGCTACAAGACAGCCTCCTGCAGGCACCTGTTGGAGGAAAAGTTATATTTACCACGAGGATTCCTCCAGAAACGCCTTTAGCATCGACCTTCCGGGATTTTGTTGAGAATGCTGTCTCTACTAATATATTGACCACATTATCAGGCTATACAAATCCAGACTATAAAGAAAGGATCACCCTCATGGATCCTCCAGGATCTTTGGAGCTCAGGGATCTGTCTCTGAATGACAGTGGAGACTACAGAGTTGCCATTATAGCATCTGCACCTGGGAGTCCACAGCTGTCAGGAGAATGCACATTAAGAGTACTTGGTGAGCAGATATTTCACATGATGTTGGATCACAGATTCAATGCTGCATATAAAGACACAAACTGAGCATCATCAGAGACTTTAAGTCCAACAGAGAGAGAAGTATTTCTTTCTCTGCCACATTCTGTCTGAGATATGAATAAGTAGTTGCACTTGTCCCTTGTCCCCGAAATCTCATTATCAAAACAAGAACTGTTTCTACATGAAGTGTATCACATTTTGTGAACCGTCTGTGCATTTAAGTAATGAACCTGCATCAGATTCTGATTGTGTGTTTATGTGATTGTTGTGTTCACATGAGCAGAAGCCACTTAAAGCCCATTCTGGGATATTTTACACCTGTGTCAGTGTCTTCACTGCTGTGATTTATGTGTTCTATTAAGTATGTTTTTGTGTTATTCCCACCCACAGTTCCAGTCTCCCCATTGTAGTGTTGACTCCCAGCAGCACAGACCTGTTGGAGTTCCAACCCTGTCAGTGGTGGTCAGAGCAATGCAGTATACTTCTCCATCAGCTGTGAGTTACTAACCTGAGGCCTGATTTTGAAAAGCTGGTTTACTCAGCTGGTTAGATCAACTGACTGACCAAATCTAGAACTCCCTCAAATTGGAACACAGACTGTATACATGCTAAGTCAAGTTACCCAGATAAATCAGTAATCAGAACTGGACCCTGCATGGTCGGTCTTTTGCTGTTTAGCATGTGTATGCAAGTAAAACTGATTTATATCATTGATTTTTAACACAAGTCTTCATTC
Organism: Genypterus blacodes; assembly: GCF_046128005.1. Lineage (NCBI taxonomy): Eukaryota > Metazoa > Chordata > Actinopteri > Ophidiiformes > Ophidiidae > Genypterus > Genypterus blacodes. Next base: position 3,164,930 of record NW_027466869.1, on the reverse strand, counting down.
TGCTCCTCTGCAGATGGCCCAGACAATGTTAAATTGGCGATATCTCCGTCGCAAGTATACTATGAGAAAGGATCAGACGTCATCCTGTCATGCTCAGCGGTCTCCAAACCCTCTGCCTCGTTTAACTGGTTGTTGAATGACACCCTGCACTCAGATGGCACAGACCCAGAGCTCAGACTGAGCAACATTGAGATAGGACAGACTGGAAACTACAGCTGTCAGGCCCATAACAGCAAAACTATGAGATATCAAACATCCTCACCTGCACTTGTCTCTGTTTTGGGTAAGTTGGGATAAATGTACTTATTTCACTATAAGATGAATATGATCAATACATTTTTCTTCTTTTTTTTCCCATAAATCGAAATTGATCATATCCACAATCGAGTTGTGGATATGATTAGCAACAGTATTTTTTATGTAGTGCCAGGTACTCCCTCTGGACACCTGTGCCAAAATGATTCAAAGCTGCATATAAAGACACAAACTGAGCATCATGAGAGACTTAAAGTTAGACAGAAAGATTTTAAATAGTGAATGTTATGCATTTACAGAAAAAGAAAATTTACACAAATCCACTGGCTTATAACGATTACACTTTAATCAAATGTTAAATTTAAGCAAGTGATACTGTATTTTCAGAGGTTTCAGAAGTTCTTGTGTTGTCCATTTGGGTGATAACTTCTACCTACCTTATATCTTCCCAGAGAAAGAAGATGGAGGTCTGTCCCCTGGTGCCATCGCTGGAATAGCAATTGCATGTCTCCTAGTTTTAGTCATAGGAGCAACTGTACCATTCTATATTTACAGGAGGTAAGAGAGGTTTTTGTGTGCCACTAGATCTGAATGGGTTCATTTCAATGAGTGTTTATTTGTCATTTGTAGCAGAAACAAACCAACAACAAACAATTCAACACAGCAAGCAGGAACCACAGAAACCACAGAAAACCATTATGAGACAATGGCAGAGCTGTATGAGAACATACCACAAAGGTGAAAAACAGAAACATTGACAAGACATTGGTACATTGGAACCATTGTTGTATTAATATACATAATATGTCATAATATACAGTTGACTCCTCAATCAGATTTGACTTTTTTCTTTTTTACAGAAATAAATGAGGACACCAACAACAGGAGAAAACACAGAAACATAATTATTATGCTGGTTTCTGCTGTTTGGAGTTTCAGCTTGAAGTGAATACTAATGTGAATTATTCAAGTAAAATAAAGATGAGAGTCACAGTAAAAGTGTCCATTGTGCTCTATTTGAACATCGCAGAAAATTCAACTGTGTCTCTGCAGTGATCAGTAACGTCCATATTTGCATGAGGTAGATGTTTTGTGTTGGCGGTCCAGATGCCGTATTGGCTGCACAATATCAATTTATCCAGTCATTATGCCAACAAACAAGAACAGAAGAAGCCTCTACAGGCCATCAGCTGTCATCAATCAGCAAACCATCAAAACATAGCACATTGCCTATTTTTGACATTTTATCACATGGCTTCAGATCAAAGACATACCTACAGTACTTCACCATCAGTAGATGAGTATTATTTGGATGAGTCTGCCTAATATGCTCCTTCAGCTTGCTAAAGTGTGAATCCGCGAACCAACACATTGGATTAAGGCCCTGATCATTATTGTCAGGCAATTGTCATGGGCTGGCTCAGGGTTTGGACAAGGAGGGAGATAACAACTTAAAAGTAAAAAACTTGCAAAGAAGTAATGATACATTTCTCTGAAATGTCTATTAAATTATGGAAGTGATGCAGTTTATCGAATATTTCCATTGATATGACTGCTATACACATATTTAGGATTTGCACATTTTACTCAGTAAGCTATCCAGCATCATAAAGCATGATGAATGAAAACAAGTCCAAAAAAGGTGCTGTCATAAACATTTGAACACACGTCACAGAGTAAACAGTTTATCAATTGGTTAATGATCTGTGACAATGAAGGAAGTTTTCCCTTCCAAAGGTACCATGCTGCAAACACCTGACTTCCTTGTACTGCATTTATATTGTGAGAGCAACCGAGAGAAGGAGTAGAACATTCACTGACAACACAGTACTCTTTCCTGTGACATCCTGAGATGGAAACAGCTGTGATAATCTTCACCATCCTGCAAGCGATCTCAGGTGAGCAAGATGACCCAGATACAAAGAAAATGAAATAAGAGAATCTGTATTGTTATGTTGATTCATTTTAGGCTTCTGATCTCAAAGTTCAAACATTAACATGTTCAGTGTGAAAAATAAACACAATGCCTAGCTCCACTGCGGTAGTAACTACCTGCAGCACTTCTTCTAAAATGTTCAGTTGCTTGTTGAAGATACAGTACCTGACGTTAGATTGATCTGCCTTAACTGTCTCCTCCAGGTTTAACCAGAGGAGCTGGAGTGCTACAAGACAGCCTCCTGCAGGCACCTGTTGGAGGAAAAGTGACATTTAACACGACGATTGCTCCAGGAACGCCTTTAAGAGCGACGGCCTGGAATTTTGTTGGCAATGCTGTCACTACTAATATATTGAACACATTATCAGGCTATAAAGATCCAGACTATAAAGACAGGATCACCCTCTTGGATCCTCCAGGATCTTTGGAGCTCAGGGATCTGTCTCTGAATGACAGTGGAGACTACAGAGTTGAAATTGCAGCATCTGCACCTGGGAGTCCACAGCAGTCAGGACATTGCACATTAAGAGTACTTGGTGAGCAGATATTTCACATGATGTTGGATCACAGATTCAATGCTGCATATAAAGACACAAACTGAGCATCATCAGAGACTTTAAGTCCAACAGAGAGAGAAGTATTTCTTTCTCTGCCACATTCCGTCTGAGATATGAATAAGTAGTTGCACTTGTCCCTTGTCCCCGAAATCTCATTATCAAAACAAGAACTGTTTCTACATGAAGTGTATCACATTTTGTGAACCGTCTGTGCATTTAAGTAATGAACCTGCATCAGATTCTGATTGTGTGTTTATGTGATTGTTGTGTTCACATGAGCAGAAGCCACTTAAAGCCCATTCTGGGATATTTTACACCTGTGTCAGTGTCTTCACTGCTGTGATTTATGTGTTCTATTAAGTCTGTTTTGTGTTATTCCCACCCACAGTTCCAGTCTCCAATGTAGTGTTGACTCCCAGCAGCACAGACCTGTTGGAGTTCAGCTCTGTCAATCTGTCCTGCTCCTCCAATGGCTCCTCTCTCTCTTTCATCTGGCTGAATGACAGCTCAGTGGTCACAGCCAGTGACAGAGTTCAGATCACTGATGGAGGCTCCACTCTCACCATAACCAATGTGACTCGCCATGACACAGGACCATTCAGCTGTAAAGTGTCCAACCCTGTCAGTGGTGGTCAGAGCAATGCAGTATACTTCTCCATCAGCTGTGAGTTACTAACCTGAGGCCTGATTTTGAAAAGCTGGTTTACTCAGCTGGTTAGATCAACTGACTGACCAAATCTAGAACTCCCTCAAATTGGAACACAGACTGTATACATGCTAAGTCAAGTTACCCAGATAAATCAGTAATCAGAACTGGACCCTGCATGGTCGGTCTTTTGCTGTTGAGCATGTGTATGCAAGTACAACTGATTTATATCATTGCTTTTTAACACAAGTCTTCATTCTGCTCCTCTGCAGATGGCCCAGACAATGTTAAATTGGCGATATCTCCGTCACAAGTATACCATGAGAAAGGATCAGACGTCATCCTGTCATGCTCAGCGGTCTCCAAACCCTCTGCCTCGTTTAAATGGTTTGTAAATGACACCCTGCACTCAGATGGCACAGACCCAGAGCTCAGACTGAACAACATTCAGATGGGACAGACTGGAAACTACAGCTGTCAGGCCCATAACAGCAAAACTATGAGATATCAAACATCCTCACCTGCACTTGTCTCTGTTTTGGGTAAGTTGGGGAAGGAATGACACACACATGGTGATATTTTTACTGTGCTGTTTGTGATAAGTGGAACATTTACTCAACAGACAGAAAAAAGAAAGACATTTAACTGAAAAGAAGACACATAAAGGTCACATTCCTACCAAAGGTGCCACCCAAACACTGAGCCATGCAGTGTAGAATCGGTCTTTCCATGCTGGCTAAGACTATAAATGATGTTGCATCACTGATTCATATATGCTGCATGTAAAGACACATACTGAAGCATCATCAGAGACTTTGAGTCCAACAGAAAGAAGTATTTCTGTGCATTTAAGTAATGAACCTGCATCGGATTCTGATTGTGTGTTTATGTGACTGTTGTGTTCACAAGGAGCAGAAGCCACTTAAAGCCCATTCTGGGATATTTAACACCTGCGTCAGTGTTTTCACTACTGTGATTTATATGTTCTATTAAGTCTGTTTTGTGTAATTCCCACCCACAGTTCCAGTCTCCAATGTAGTGTTGACTCCCAGCAGCACAGACCTGTTGGAGTTCAGCTCTGTCACTCTATCCTGCTCCTCCTCTGGCTCCTCTCTCTCTTTCCGCTGGATGAACGACAGCTCAGTGGTCACAGCCAGTGACAGAGTTCAGATCACTGATGGAGGCTCCACTCTCACCATAACCAATGTGACTCGCCATGACACAGGACCATTCAGCTGTAAAGTGTCCAACCCTGTCAGTGGTGGTCAGAGCAATGCAGTATACTTCTCCATCAGCTGTGAGTTACTAACCTGAGGCCTGATTTTGAAAAGCTGGTTTACTCAGCTGGTTAGATCAACTGACTGACCAAATCTTGAACTCCCTCAAATTGGAACACAGACTGTATACATGCTAAGTCAAGTTACCCAGATAAATCAGTAATCAGAACTGGACCCTGCATGGTCGGTCTTTTGCTGTTTAGCATGTGTATGCAAGTAAAACTGATTTATATCATTGATTTTTAACACAAGTCTTCATTCTGCTCCTCTGCAGATGGCCCAGACAATGTTAAATTGGCGATATCTCCGTCGCAAGTATACTATGAGAAAGGATCAGACGTCATCCTGTCATGCTCAGCGGTCTCCAAACCCTCTGCCTCGTTTAACTGGTTGTTGAATGACACCCTGCACTCAGATGGCACAGACCCAGAGCTCAGACTGAGCAACATTGAGATAGGACAGACTGGAAACTACAGCTGTCAGGCCCATAACAGCAAAACTATGAGATATCAAACATCCTCACCTGCACTTGTCTCTGTTTTGGGTAAGTTGGGATAAATGTACTTATTTCACTATAAGATGAATATGATCAATACATTTTTCTTCTTTTTTTTCCCATAAATCGAAATTGATCATATCCACAATCGAGTTGTGGATATGATTAGCAACAGTATTTTTTATGTAGTGCCAGGTACTCCCTCTGGACACCTGTGCCAAAATGATTCAAAGCTGCATATAAAGACACAAACTGAGCATCATGAGAGACTTAAAGTTAGACAGAAAGATTTTAAATAGTGAATGTTATGCATTTACAGAAAAAGAAAATTTACACAAATCCACTGGCTTATAACGATTACACTTTAATCAAATGTTAAATTTAAGCAAGTGATACTGTATTTTCAGAGGTTTCAGAAGTTCTTGTGTTGTCCATTTGGGTGATACCTTCTACCTACCTTATATCTTCTCAGAGAAAGAAGATGGAGGTCTGTCCCCTGGTGCCATCGCTGGAATAGCAATTGCATGTCTCCTAGTTTTAGTCATAGGAGCAACTGTACCATTCTATATTTACAGGAGGTAAGAGAGGTTTTTGTGTGCCACTAGATCTGAATGGGTTCATTTCAATGAGTGTTTATTTGTCATTTGTAGCAGAAACAAACCAACAACAAACAATTCAACACAGCAAGCAGGAACCACAGAAACCACAGAAAACCATTATGAGACAATGGCAGAGCTGTATGAGAACATACCACAAAGGTGAAAAACAGAAACATTGACAAGACATTGGTACATTGGAACCTTTGTTGTATTATTATACATAATATGTCATAATATACAGTTGACTCCTCAATCAGATTTGACTTTTTTCTTTTTTACAGAAATAAATGAGGACACCAACAACAGGAGAAAACACAGAAACATAATTATTATGCTGGTTTCTGCTGTTTGGAGTTTCAGCTTGAAGTGAATACTAATGTGAATTATTCAAGTAAAATAAAGATGAGATTCACAGTAAAAGTGTCCATTGTGCTCTATTTGAACATCGCAGAAAATTCAACTGTGTCTCTGCAGTGATCAGTAACGTCCATATTTGCATGAGGTAGATGTTTTGTGTTGGCGGTCCAGATGCCGTATTGGCTGCACAATATCAATTTATCCAGTCATTATGCCAACAAACAAGAACAGAAGAAGCCTCTACAGGCCATCAGCTGTCATCAATCAGCAAACCATCAAAACATAGCACATTGCCTATTTTTTACATTTTATCACATGGCTTCAGATCAAAGACATACCTACAGTACTTCACCATCAGTAGATGAGTATTATTTGGATGAGTCTGCCTAATATGCTCCTTCAGCTTGCTAAAGTGTGAATCCGCGAACCAACACATTGGATTAAGGCCCTGATCATTATTGTCAGGCAATTGTCATGGGCTGGCTCAGGGTTTGGACAAGGAGGGAGATAACAACGTAAAAGTAAAAAACTTAAAAAGAAGTAATGATACATTTCTCTGAAATGTCTATTAAATTATGGAAGTGATGCAGTTTATCGAATATTTCCATTGATATGACTGCTATACACATATTTAGGATTTGCACATTTTACTCAGTAAGCTATCCAGCATCATAAAGCATGATGAATGAAAACAAGTCCAAAAAAGGTGCTGTCATAAACATTTGAACACACGTCACAGAGTAAACAGTTTATCAATTGGTTAATGATCTGTGACAATGAAGGAAGTTTTCCCTTCCAAAGGTACCATGATGCAAACACCTGACTTCCTTGTACTGCATTTATATTGTGAGAGCAACCGAAAGAAGGAGTAGAACATTCACTGACAACACAATACTCTTTCCTGTGACATCCTGAGATGGAAACAGCTGTGATAATCTTCACCATCCTGCAAGCGATCTCAGGTGAGCAAGATGACCCAGATACAAAGAAAATGAAATAAGAGAATCTGTATTGTTATGTTGATTCATTTTAGGCTTCTGATCTCAAAGTTCAAACATTAACATGTTCAGTGTGAAAAATAAACACAATGCCTAGCTCCACTGCGGTAGTAACTACCTGCAGCACTTCTTCTAAAATGTTCAGTTGCTTGTTGAAGATACAGTACCTGACGTTAGATTGATCTGCCTTAACTGTCTCCTCCAGGTTTAACCAGAGGAGCTGGGCTGCTACAAGACAGCCTCCTGCAGGCACCTGTTGGAGGAAAAGTGACATTTAACACGACGATTGCTCCAGGAACGCCTTTAGCATCGACGGCCTGGGATTTTGTTGGCAATGCTGTCACTACTAATATATTGAACACATTATCAGGCTATAAAGATCCAGACTATAAAGACAGGATCACCCTCTTGGATCCTCCAGGATCTTTGGAGCTCAGAAATCTGTCTCTGAGTGACAGTGGAGACTACAGAGTTGCCATTACAGCATCTGCACCTGGGAGTCCACAGCAGTCAGGAGAATGCACATTAAGAGTACTTGGTGAGCAGATATTTCACATGATGTTGCGATCACTGATTCATATATGCTGCATATAAAGACACAAACTGAGCATCATTACAGACTTTAAGTCCAACAGAAAGATTTAAAATAGTGAATATAGGGCATTTAAAGGAAAAGAGAACCTACACAAATCCACTGGCTTATAAAGATGACACTTTAATCAAATGTTAAATTTAAGCAAGTTGTGCATTTTCAGAGGGTGATTATAATGGAACAGACCCTGAGAGGACCGTCAAGACACAGAGACAGAAAAAGCAGCACAGTGGATCCAACTAGATACTGTAGCTTCATAGCAGCAGTCCATTTAATTTCACACTTCCATTCACTTCCATTAATTATGAAATGGAACAGGGAATGGGGACGTCTTTCAGGATGTTGATGTTGACATCTTGTTACTTGTCATTTTGAAAACCTGACACGTTACTATAGTAACCAGAGTGGTCCATTATCAAGTCTCAGCACTTATAAACAATGATGGCTGCTGTCTACCATCAATCATTTTCTTGATTATGACCAGTGAACCTGATAATGGAATGGTCACCAGGGCAACTGCAGTCTACTGAGTATCACTATGTAAAAACTAACAAACTGCTCCAAAGCAAGTCATGTAGGATGAAAGTGTCACCACATGACAAAATGAACATCTGTGTGTTTTCCACCCACAGTTCCAGTCTCCGATGTAATGTTGACCCCCAGCAGCACAGACCTGATGGAGTTCAGCTCTGTCAATCTGTCCTGCTCCTCCTCTGGCTCCTCTCTCTCTTTCCGCTGGCTGAACAGCAGCTCTTACATCACAGCCAGTGAGGGAGTTCAGATCACTTATGCTGATGGAGGCTCCACTCTCACTATTACCAGAGTGACTCACAACGACCAGGGACCATTTGTATGTCACGTGTCTAATGCCGTCAGTGATCAAGACAGCAATGCGGTAAACTTCTCCATCACATGTAAGTCACACACCTGAACCATGAAAATACCTTCTCAGCTTCAAAGAACAGAATTAAGATGATTGCAGATTATTGGTGATGCTGTGTTTAATCTTCATCACAAATGTTGTATATTGCAGTTGGTCCAGAAAATGTTACTTTGGCAATATCTCCAGTACTCCAGCGCTATGATGAAGGCTCAGACATCAGCCTGTCTTGCTCAGCTCTCTCCAATCCACCAGCTCAGTTTGACTGGTTTGTGAATGATAATGTGTGGAGCAATACTGGACCAGAGCTCAGACTAGAGAACATCCAGAAGAATCAAAGTGGAACCTACAGGTGTTCGGCCTACAACTCCAAAACCCTAAGGACCGAAAAGTCCAAACCTGCAATTGTCACTGTAGTGGGTAAGCTGGGATGAACAGGACACAAATGATATTGATGAGATATTACTGTCATGTGTTTATTCAGTTTTCAAAATGGTTTATATTACAAGAGGAAGTTCTTGTGCTGTCAATTTGGGTGATACCTTCTACCTACCTTATATCTTCTCAGAGAAAGAAGATGGAGGTCTGTCCCCTGGTGCCATCGCTGGAATAGCAATTGCATGTCTCCTAGTTTTAGTCATTGGAGCAACTGTACCATTTTATATTTACAGGAGGTAAGAGAGGTCTTTCTATGCCACTAGATCTGAATGGGTTCATTTCAATGAGTGTTTATTTGTCATTTGTAGCAGAAAGAAACCAACAACAAACAGTTTAACACAGCTGGCAAGAACCACAGTAGCCACAGTAACCATAGAAACCACAGAAAACGAGTACCAGACAATCGCAGAGATGTATGAGAATATACCGCAAAGGTGAAAAACAGAAACATTGACAAGACATTGGTACATTGGAACCATTGTTGTATTAATTTACATAATATGTCATATATTATTAATATACAGTTGACTCAATCAGATTTGACCTTTTTCTTTCTACAGACATAAATGAGGAAAACAACAACAGGAGGAAACACACACACATTATTCTGCTGGTTTGTGCTGTTTTGAGTTTCAGCTTGAAGTGAATACTAATGTGAATTATTCACGTAAAATAAAGATATAAGTCGCAGTAAAGTGTCCTTTGTGCTCTATTTGTGCATGTATGTATGTGTGTATGTAGTATGTATGTGTTCGCCAAGCCGACACACACTCACACACTGCTGTCTTGCAGCTGAACGTTGCAGAAAATACAATTGTGTCAGCAGTGATCGGCAGTGGTCAGTGATTTGCATGAGGTAGGTAGGCTTTGTGTTGGCTGTCCAGATGCCGTATTGGCTGCACAATATCAATTTATTCAGTCATTATGTCAACAAACAAGAATAGAAAAAGTCTCTATAGGCCATCAGCTGTTGTCAATCAGCAAACCATCAACAGACAGCACAGATATATAGTTGCTCTAAGCATTGATAGATTGATAGACTTACAAACCAGGGTCACTTGGTGTAAATCTGTTGTCGTCAGCATACCTTTGAGGAGCACAGACCAGGGAGCCGTCACAGCAACCAAAATGGAACATTGGGGGATATTAAGGTAGCTGGAAACATGGCTTATCAGGAAGTCACTTGTGCTGAAGCCAAAAGTTTGTCAGTGTGTTTACTGCCCTCTGCAGGCCTGCAGTCCTACCTGTAGGACACACCTTAAAAGGCCCAGGAAAAAGGACAGAGACATGTGTGGCCGATTGAAAGCCGCAGCTTAGCACTTTATTTATTTTTTGTACAATAAATATTCCAATTTGAATCCACCTTATATCTTCACTTGGACATTGATTTTTTGTTTGTTTGACGAAGACAGTGAAGACCTCTCAAATGAGTCACTAATCTGGGTCAGAACCCAAGTGTTTGGTTGAGGAGTACTTATCAACAAACTTCATGAGTCCGATGGAAAGTTTTATTAAAACTTTATTGCGGTAGTAATTTGATACGTTATCAGTCACCACTCAAGGCTAAGAAGAAGAGATATTTGGCTGAAGGCTCAATGGCACAAGAACAAAATGTGGGTGATCGATATGACAACACCCGAAAGTACAAGTTATCATCAAGCTTGATATTAAATAACACATTTTTATCTGTTAGGGCAAACTCTACTTTGGTCACTACAGCAATTAACTGTTGAGTTCTTAATAAAATAGATTATGTAATGGAAGATGGAATCATAAAATAAAAAGCTTAATATTACACAATACAGAAGAATCTTGCAGGGGCAAAACAAATGTGCATAAACAATGAAATACATTTGGTTTGACATTTCATCATTTTTCATGCACAGCTTTATTTAATCTGAAGACAACATTTGCAGACATAAAATTACAATGTTCATAAGCTTTATTTCCACAGATAAAGGTGTAGTCTTTACACCAACCTGAGTCCCACCAGGGTCAGGACAGAGCCCACCATCACGTACATAGAACCACTGATGGGAGTAGAAGTGTCTGGATCAGAAGAGAAAAATCTCTGTCATTCCCAATCTTGCATTAGCCTCAACAGATTAAAGACATCTGAAAAAGTAAGAGAGCTCAAATACCACTCAGAGTGTGGACCTCAGAGGCCTCCTGACCACTGACAGCATTTCGGGCAGTGCAGGTGTACCGACCCAGATGATGCTCCTCCAACTGTTGCAGGTGGTACAAGGGCCCATAAGTCTTGCGGTCTTTGAAAATCCAGGTGAAAATTGCCTTTGGAAAGGAGTCAGCAGAGCAGGTAAGAGTGACCATCTCCTCCTCCTCTACTGCCGCTGGGAACTGACTGATTGTTGGTTTGTCGGGTCCATCTGGAAAATTTGTAAAATAACACAACCATGACAATACAGCTTAATTTGTTACAAAATGCAATGGAACATCAAAGAACATGTGATATACTTACAATTGACAGTCAGGCTACATAGGGTTGTTTCAAAACTGATGGGGTTGCTGACATTACAGAGAAACTGTCCAGTGTCTGTTCTCTTCACGGGGCTGATGGACAAGACTCTCCCGCCATCGTGAAACTTGTAACGATCACCAGACACCAGATGTGTTCCGTCCTTGGTCCACATTCTGCTGGACACAGAGCCGTCAACATTGCACGTTAGCTCGATAGAGTTCCTATCTTCAATTAGCTTTGCTGTGGGACAGGCCATTGTAGGTCTGGGTACTCTGACTGTACACAAAAAAATGGACAAAAGATATAAAGATTAATGGACATCTGACCTAACGTTACCTCACATATGTTGATATTGTGCAGCATCCTGGTCAATTTTGGCAGATGCAGTGTCAGATTCATCAAATTTACTCACAGTACACCTCCAGCTTGGCAGCTCCCTGAATCTGTCCCGCTCCATATGGAATGATGATTAATTCATATTCTCCGCTGTCTCTCTCGGTCAGGTGTGTGAGCTGCAGAGATCCGGTAGATTTATCCAGGTGTATCCGGTTCTTATAGTCTTCTCCTATTACATCTGCACTAGTAGAGGTAATAATATTAGAACCGTTGATGCTCCACGTCACTGCCAGAAATTGTTCAGCTGTCGGTTTCAGAGATGTTTTGAAGGTTACGGTTTCTCCTGCTGTTCCAAGAAGCAGGTCCACAGTGATCACCCCAGTACCACAGCACAGACCTACCAAAGACAGGAGACACAGCTGCAATCAACACAGATACTAGACATTACAGTTCTTACCAGTTTGACCTTAAATATATTTCTTACCTGTGGTTAGGAGGAAAAATGTTGCCCGGAGAAATGTATAATTCATGTTTCTGTTTTTATCTTGGTCCTTTTCAAATGCTGACTGGCTTTGTGTCTATGGTGACTGTGTGAGTGTGATCAGTCTCACCTGGTGTTATGTGCAATAAATGGATCATAAAATTCAAAGGCTCGGCTTGTTTAATTATTACCTCCAGCAACACTTTACTATTGCACTAATATCAAAGTACGACCAAAAGACATGCGCAGTTCATGACACGCCCTCATTTTCAGGCCTCACAAACAACTGATAAAAGACCTACTTATGTCTACATTAGAAGCCTGGTGAACGCATATGAAGCTCAGACAACTCGCTTTCCTGATAGAGACTAGTACTGATATATATGAGATAAAACTACCCAGAAAACATAGTTGACCAATTTTCTTCTTATCTACACGCTGGGCATTATGATCAGAGAGCACAACAGAGCAGAGCAGAGCTGAGATGCACTGGTTAATTGGATAAAGAAGGTTTGGGAACAGGATATGGTCCTCGCCATGTCTGACAGGTCGTGGAAAGATGCTCTGAGGTTCATGCACTCCTCCTCCATACATACATATTATTTTCTTTTCATCTTTAGCTTTCTTTTCCTCTCTGTGTATGCTAGGTATGGGGTGGGGGAAGGGAGGAGGGGGGATATTGATTTACGGGGACTATTTCTTTCCCTTTCCTTCTTTATTTCCTATTTCTCTTCTATCACCGCTGTCTAAAAGGAAATAACAAGGAAAAGATTATTGCTTTATTTTCTAAAATCATTTCACGGCACCAGGAATGAAAACAGATATATAGACATTATTGTTCTCATTGCCATTGGATGTTAAACAGTAAACAGAGCTTACTGGTCTGTTGATCCAAATGATTGTGCTGTTTGCACACTGTGGTGCACTGCTGATTGATCTCTCTGAACTACCTCTGTCTTTACTCTACTGTTTTACATTCTGTTTGTATGCTTTGCGTTGTGACTTTCCATTTCCCTTTGTGGGACAATAAACATAACTTGAAATTGGACTATTTGTCTTGAACATAAGCTCACACATGTATACATTAACATACATTATAATAATGGAATTTGATTGCCAACATACCAGTATACATGTCGTGGTCACACAAACATAATGCTCATATGTATTGTAGATGTACATATCTGTGCGTTTAACATACAGGAGGTATTAAAGGAAAACCAAGAAGTGTTTGGTCACCACCTTGACCTACATTACTCGAGTCCCTGGAGCTCTAATGGAGGGATGGAACAACATCCTCTGAGGATGAGATCTGGTTGTTACCTTGAAGGCTGCAGCAGATAAATTACATCAGTTTGACGCTGATCAAAGCATTGAGTGACCCCTCGTGGCCTCTGGACGAGAGCACTGTGATGCTGGAAGAGACGTCCAAATAGCAATGCTTCATCAGAGGATGAAAGCGTATTGATTTGCAGACACACTGCCATCGAAACCAGCAAAATACCACCCCACTTTACAATGTGTTCTCCATTAATTTGCCACCTTTCTACTTTTCCCTTCTCTTCCCACTAATGTGACTGATGTACCAGTCCCAGTTAAAGAAACCTGCTACAACAAACCAAAATGACACTTCAGCTTCTGGAGCACAAGCATATCAGTCTAACATCCTCCACAAGCCTCCACATACTTCCAAACTATTTCACTGCCAGGTATAGTGTCTTGGGGTTAGGGGTGCGACCAGCTTAAGTGTTTCTAAGTACATTCAAATCAAATGTGTAAAATGAGAAATTCAATTTCTTTTTTTAAAAAACAACCACAACCACTCCATTTGTTATATGATAGTTTGACCTTAACTCGCTTCTTTCTCACAGTGTGTGGTACTTGTATGTGTGATAGATGGGTGTGTGTTGCTCTATAATGGGTTTTGCACATCACCGGTTGTATCTTTAGTTTGTGTTTTTTCTATAACTGCTCTGGCTGTGTGAAATTTTATTGGGAGTTCCTGGTTCCTTCAGGAGTAAGAAAACCTTCCTTTCTCCTCCACAGCAGCTCTCCCATTTATTTCCAAAAGTTACTAAAAGGCATTTTACTTTAACCTTGAAAATACATCTCTGCTCTTTTCTATATTGTAACCTGTGTGGAACTGTTTTGATGTTTGAGCCTCCATTGTTAAAAAAATTTAGTTGCTAGGCAATGAGTCTAGCATTGTAGTTTGCGACGCTCTATGGGTCCTGGTGGTCCAGTTTACACGGAGCAATTTAATGGTGTGGATGTCGAATTTTCACATGGTTTTATCCTATCATTTGTTCAGCAAGTTGTTTTGTTTTTCACGACACCAATTCCGTTGTTCCTTTTTGTATTTTATGGAACAAACAACCAGAATGAAGTCACTTCCTGGTTCGAAGCTTTGGGACGCTTCATGACGTCCACATGACAGACCGTAATTACCTCGTAACATGTCCGGTGCTGCAGGCCAATGTGTCCAGTCTGTACTCTCCATGTTTGCAGCCTCATCAATGCTGTGGCGTTCTGATGAACTGCGCTTTTTTTTAAATCATCATTTCATTCAATCAATCCGAACAGTTTGCGGGTCTTCTCCATCCGGGTATTTGCTCCACACAAACAGCGAGGTCCACCCACTGAAGCGAACGTTTCCGGTCGAGAGTCCCGGTCATGATTTTTCCTCAAATGTTAACTTTAGAATCAAACTGGCTGATAGCCATCTACAAAAAAAAGAATGTGTGCTAAACAACGATATTACAGTCTGAACATGAATGCATCATGGGCTCACTCGTTCACTTTGACAATGCGTCAACAAACACGTGACGTCATAGCAGTTATGAAGTAAGTATATGTCAGTGGGGCGCAGCACAGCAGGGCGCACTTAACAGCCCATGAGCAGACCGAGACGTTTCGCGGAGAGAAGGGCCCGGCGGCCACATAACATGATGGCGCATAAGTGGAAATGGAGGGTCGATACGATGTTGAAACATTACAGGAGGTCAGTTGACAGCACTGCACCGCCCACTGAGACACAACCTACCAAGCTGCCGAGCCCAGCAGCAGCAGCAGCAGCAGAGAACCAGAGCAGCAAGCTGGTGGCCTTACAGGCTGAGGTTGAGCAGCTGAGAGAGAAACTGGCCCTTCAACAGTCTCATTCCAATAAGCCTCACACTGATGCCATTGTGAAGGACTTGCGGTGGAAAGTTTCACATTTTAAAGAAACGGTCCAGGGGAAAAAGGAGCGTCAGCAGCAGCTAGTGAGGTGTTTGGCTCTACAAGAGGAGGAGAACAACATACTAACACATATGTTGGTGCACGCACAGGAGGAGCACCAGAGAGAAGGCCTCACCTCCCAGGAAGAGACACCCTCTCTGCAGAGTGAGCAGATCCAGGAGGCCAGGATCAAGGTCCTGGAGAGCAAGGTTCTGGAGAAGCAGAGGGCTGCTGCAGCATGTCTAGCTGCGGTCAGAACTGCCATGGATGCTCTCCGTGAGAAGATGGAGATTCAGCAGCAGTTGCAAGAGAGCCTGGATGCTGAGCTAAAAGAAAACGAGAGAGTGAAGACTGCTTTGAATCTGACATCGCTGAAACTGAAGTACAACCACTCTGTTTGGCAGAAGGAGTTATCCAGGTTGGAGGTGGGTGTTGTCGCAGCCGAGGCAGAGGCTGAGTTGAAGGCCCAGCAGGTGAACAATGTCAATCAGGAGAGGATCGTGGTGGAGGCGGCCATCGTGGCCAAAAGGATTGTGGAGAGCATCAGAGTGGAGCAAGAGAAGCAGCAGAATTTGCAGATGAGCCTGACGAGTCTGAGCGGGGAAATTGGGCTCAGAAAAGCTTGTCTGAGCAAAGCAGAGGACGAGCTGAAGAGCCAGTGCCTGCAGTGGCAGCTGGAGATGGCACGTCTGCATCAGGCCAGCACACTCGTGAAGGAAGCTCTTACAGAGACAGAGTGCAGCATACAGGACATGCAACACAAGATCGAGCTGCTGAATCAGAAAATTGCTACTAACAAAAGTAAGCCGCAGTGGTGGAGGTGACTGCTGAGTAGAACAAGCAGGACGTTAAGGCAGCACTGGGGTAGGCTGAAGAAATCCACTCAGGTTATCACACCAGCGTAGCTCATGTGCTCTCTCTGGGTTTTCTTGGGTTTTCTCCCAGGAAATCTGATTTGTCCCATAACCAACATGCAGGTTAACTTCAAAGACTCGTGGATTGATCAGATACGTCAATAAACTATTTAAAATGTACCCTATAGTGTAGTTTTTATTCTACAGTTTTCAGATGTGCATGCCGTGTTATTAACAATATTACGTGTATAGCAGCAGAAACCACTTTCTTAAATGCAGTTTGTTATTAACAATGGTTTCTATGTTTTTAATCTGCTTACATACAAAGACGAACACGTTTTATGTTTACACATTTCATTTCAGGTTAATTTTCTCAGTTAATCTCATGACCTTGCATATATTTAGATTTAACAGTTTGTCAAGATTTGTTTGTTATTGACCAGCTAAGGATGGGAATTTGTCTATGGTCTCACAAAAAAACAAATGAGTACACTATATTTATATTCAATATTAGAGACATGGCTGTTTATGTGCTGCAGTTTGACGCAACACTGACATCTGGTGGCATAAATTCTTACAACCATTTTATCAAACGTACATCTTACTGGAAAGAACCCCCTGCCACAAACACACACACACACACCAACACCCCCCAACAGAGATTAAATACATATCAAATTACACAATCTTTAACTTTTTGAAATCCTTTTTAGCTTTTTGTAATTCATCTATTTGTTGCTGGTTCAAAATGAAATTCAATCAGCATTTATTCATTATTTATTAACTGCCTCCGTATATACATCCATATATAATAGTTAATGGATTCTTCGGGGTATAATTAAGAGGGAGATATCTCATTTAATGGAACATAATCTTATCAACTTCAAAGAGGAAATAACGAGGATTTGCATTGACTTTAAACAATAAACTAGCTCATTAACCACCGGACTGTAAGTACACAGTTTCACCACATGGGGCGAAATCGAGCACTATCTTCAAAAAGTGCCCGTCAAAGTTCACCAGGCTTCCGCATTATGCGGGTAGTTTGAGTTTAAAACCTGCAGTCCGAGAAGGCAACACGAAGGTTCCTCTTCTGCATCAGTCACATCATAATCATCATCATCACTGCATTTGGGGCGCTTTCCGTGTTCGGTGGTTGAACTTCTCTCACCAACGCTCACCCATGGATTCACTGCGTTTACAGCGCATTCTGTTTGTAATCTTCACTGTCACGGGTAAGAAGTTTGATAGTTTTCATCTTTTCCACGTTGCTTTCCTTTGCTTTAAGAACACACACTGGCCTTCACTTTATTGGCAGTGGAGTTGAGCTAATGATCAAGAGCAAACTCACAAAAACACACTTCCGCCTCTTACTAAAGCAAATAACTTCAACTAACCATTTAGGTTGTTTGAATGTTCAATGTCTCGTATCTATTAACGTAAAAGCTAATTTAACAAAACTGACGGATCGTGTGATGTGAGTCTTTCCCTTATTTCTCTACAGTTGCAGTTAAGTGTGGAGATGTAGTGGTTCCGAACTTTGAATAGAACAGATGAGACCTTTCAGAGCTGATGAGACCTTGTCTTTCAGGGAAATAGGATTCAGGAAGTTCCTCTTAATTCCGCCAGATATTGAAGGATAACCTTTGTTGGTTAGTATAAAGGTGTAAACTAGTGCTTTAGCTGGTGCTGGTTAACAGGCTGGACACCACATAAATGCACAGAGCAACCTGTATGAAACACAGTCCAGATGAGGACTGTTCAGTGTATGCAAGGCTGTCCTGGCAACCTGCTGGTCAATTAGTTGCTAGAGCTGCCTTGACCGTTGATTGATCTGCCTTAACTGTCTCCTCCAGGTTTAACCAGAGGAGCTGGGCTGCTACAAGACAGCCTCCTGCAGGCACCTGTTGGAGGAAAAGTTATATTTACCACGAGGATTCCTCCAGGAACGCCTTTAGCATCGACGGCCTGGGATTTTGTTGAGAATGCTGTCCCTACTAATATATTGACCACATTATCAGGCTATAAAAATCCAGACTATAAAGACAGGATCACCCTCTTGGATCCTCCAGGATCTTTGGAGCTCAGGAATCTGTCTCTGAATGACAGTGGAGACTACAGAGTTGCCATTACAGCATCTGCACCTGGGAGTCCACAGCTGTCAGGAGAATGCACATTAAGAGTACTTGGTGAGCAGATATTTCACATGATGTTGGATCACAGATTCAATGCTGCATATAAAGACACAAACTGAGCATCATCAGAGACTTTAAGTCCAACAGAGAGAGAAGTATTTCTTTCTCTGCCACATTCTGTCTGAGATATGAATAAGTAGTTGCACTTGTCCCTTGTCCCCGAAATCTCATAATCAAAACAAGAACTGTTTCTACATGAAGTATATCACATTTTGTGAACAGTCTGTGCATTTAAGTAATGAACCTGCATCAGATTCTGATTGTGTGTTTATGTGATTGTTGTGTTCACATGAGCAGAAGCCACTTAAAGCCCATTCTGGGATATTTTACACCTGTGTCAGTGTCTTCACTACTGTGATTTATATGTTCTATTAAGTCTGTTTTGTGTTATTCCCACCCACAGTTCCAGTCTCCAATGTAGTGTTGACTACCAGGAGCACAGACTTGTTGGAGTTCAGCTCTGTCAATCTGTCCTGCTCCTCCAATGGCTCCTCTCTCTCTTTCATCTGGCTGAACGACAGCTCAGTGGTCACAGCCAGTGACAGAGTTCAGATCACTGATGGAGGCTCCACTCTCACCATAACCAATGTGACTCGCCATGACACAGGACCATTCAGCTGTAAAGTGTCCAACCCTGTCAGTGGTGGTCAGAGCAATGCAGTATACTTCTCCATCAGCTGTGAGTTACTAACCTGAGGCCTGATTTTGAAAAGCTGGTTTACTCAGCTGGTTAGATCAACTGACTGACCAAATCTAGAACTCCCTCAAATCAGATCACAGACCGCATACATGCTTAGTCAAGTTACCCAGATAAATCAGTAATCAGAACTGGACCCTGCATTGATTTATATCATTGATTTTTAACATTTTCATTCTGTTCCTCTGCAGATGGCCCAGACAATGTTAAATTGGCGATTTCTCCGTCAGAAGTTTACCATGAGAAAGGATCAGACGTCATCCTGTCATGCTCAGCGGTCTCCAATCCCTCTGCCTCGTTTAAATGGTTTGTAAATGACACCCTGCACTCAGATGGCATAGACCCAGAGCTCAGACTGAACAACATTCAGATGGGACAGACTGGAAACTACAGCTGTCAGGCCCATAACAGCAAAACTATGAGATATCAAACATCTTCACCTGCACTTGTCTCTGTTTTGGGTAAGTTGGGGAAGGAATGACACACACATGCTGATATGTTTACTGTGCTGTTTGTGATAAGTGGAACATTTCCTCAACAGACAGAAAAAAGAAAGACATTTAACTGAAAAGAAGACACATAAAGGTCACATTCCTACCAAAGGTGCCACCCAAACACTGAGCCATGCAGTGTAGAATCGGTCTTTCCATGCTGGCTAAGACTATAAATGATGTTGCATCACTGATTCATATATGCTGCATATAAAGACACAAACTGAAGCATCATCAGAGACTTTGAGTCCAACAGAAAGAAGTATTTCTGTGCATTCAAGTAATGAACCTGCATCGGATTCTTATTGTGTGTTTATGTGATTGTTGTGTTCACAAGGAGCAGAAGCCACTTAAAGCCCATTCTGGAATATTTTACACCTGTGTCAGTGTCTTCACTACTGTGATTTATATGTTCTATTAAGTCTGTTTTGTGTTATTCCCACCCACAGTTCCAGTCTCCAATGTAGTGTTGACTACCAGGAGCACAGACTTGTTGGAGTTCAGCTCTGTCAATCTGTCCTGCTCCTCCAATGGCTCCTCTCTCTCTTTCATCTGGCTGAACGACAGCTCAGTGGTCACAGCCAGTGACAGAGTTCAGATCACTGATGGAGGCTCCACTCTCACCATAACCAATGTGACTCGCCATGACACAGGACCATTCAGCTGTAAAGTGTCCAACCCTGCCAGTGCCGGTCAGAGCAATGCAGTATACTTCTCCATCAGCTGTGAGTTACTAACCTGAGGCCTGATTTTGAAAAGCTGGTTTACTCAGCTGGTTAGATCAACTGACTGACCAAATCTAGAACTCCCTCAAATTGGAACACAGACTGTATACATGCTAAGTCAAGTTACCCAGATAAATCAGTAATCAGAACTGGACCCTGCATGGTCGGTCTTTTGCTGTTTAGCATGTGTATGCAAGTACAACTGATTTATATCATTGATTTTTAACACAAGTCTTCATTCTGCTCCTCTGCAGATGGCCCAGACAATGTTAAATTGGCGATTTCTCCGTCACAAGTATACCATGAGAAAGGATCAGACGTCATCCTGTCATGCTCAGCGGTCTCCAACCCCTCTGCCTCGTTTAAATGGTTTGTAAATGACACCCTGCACTCAGATGGCACAGACCCAGAGCTCAGACTGAACAACATTCAGATGGGACAGACTGGAAACTACAGCTGTCAGGCCCATAACAGCAAAACTACGAGATATCAAACATCTTCACCTGCACTTGTCTCTGTTTTGGGTAAGTTGGGGAAGGAATGACACACACATGCTGATATGTTTACTGTGCTGTTTGTGATAAGTGGAACATTTCCTCAACAGACAGAAAAAAGAAAGACATATAACTGAAAAGAAGACACATTAAGGTCACATTCCTACCAAAGGTGCCACCCAAACACTGAGCCATGCAGTGTAGAATCGGTCTTTCCATGCTGGCTAAGACTATAAATACCAATAGATGATGGAGCTCATTAAACATGAAATAACCAACTCATACTTGGAAAGTTGCTTTTGTATGAAAATGAATGATATGACTGCATCATGTTCAGGTGTTGTCCCATGAGGATAAGAACAAACTGTCCTTTTGTACTTGTGGTGTTTGTGGCACTATTTTGATCGTTCACTGTGTTCACATGCAATCATTCATCTTTCCCTCAACAAAGACTTTAGTACCAACATGACGTGACAGATGAAATACAGACTAAAAGTGTTATCAGGATCTCAATCATAACCAAAATGTTTTTGCGCTGATGTGACCTAAAGGCAGCAGTCATTGTTATCCAGGGACATACAGTATATGATGAGAATAGACAAGTTCCACACCCAACATCATTCAGTAATTATTATTATTATCATGGTCATGTGTTGTGTTTTGTTTCATTTATATAGTTCCAGAGATAGCACCTGAAGGGCTTTCAGGTGGTGCCATCGCTGGAATTATAATCTTGGTCCTCGCTGTTGTTGGTGGAGGAAGTGTCGGTGCGTTCATGTACTTCCGTAGTACCAAAAAGTAAGTGACAATAGGTGATACAAGACTGTAATAAATGATACAAATGTATTTCCATATTTCCATAAAGCAGTTGCATGACAATTATTAACACTCGCAGCCAATAAGTTCATTTAAACTCGCAACAGGATCAAATGCAGACTGCAGTGCCTGACAAATTACCGAGTACAGGCAGTGCTATTATAAGTAACACTTGCAATGCAAGTTAGTGCCTTTCTAATGTCTAATCTACATATTCATGACTCATTATGTCTCTTAGCAGAAATCAGCAGCTAAAACCCTCTAATGGAAACACATCCAACAACCCAGGTAACTTATCTGGGATTTGCAACATGCTATGTTTATCTATGGCAAACATAGCATGTATATGTAATTATACCATGAATTCTAAATGATTATATTTTCATCTTTTTGGGGGGCAGGTAACGGCCAGAGCAACTCAGCATACACTGCAAATGAGGTAAGATCCATTCTTTACTTGCACTCTGCTAGATGTCAAACAAAGAACAAAACAAAATAGAGGAAATGAAACAAAAAAGCCCTGAAAAAGGCTTCAAGTTTCTTTGGGTACTTTTCCATAATGTGACAGTGGCTTGTCTGTTTGGTGGCTCCCTGCTTCTCTCCACGACAGCTCTGTCTACAGGCTGTGTGTTTACCATGGTACTCAACATTAGACTTTGAACCATGAAGAAGATACCGGATTAACTGAACCGTGGCAGGAAATGAATGTGTCTCACCCCCACCCGGCATGCTGCTGCTGTTGATAGTTAAGCTTGTTGATAGCTAAGCTCATATTAACCACAGTCTTGTTTCAGCGTTAACATTTTCCCCACCAAATCTAAATGAACAGGATTTCCTTAACCTGAAAAAGAGTAATATCATTTCCCTTCTCCTTTCTCTCCAAGGAGTTGAACTATGCCAACCTTTCAGATTTTCCAATGAGGAACAAGGCGACAGACCAGCCAAAAATAGAGGATAGTTCTTCGCATTATGCTCAGGTCAGAGTGAACCGCAAGGCAACGACAACAACTTCCCCTCCTCCCTATGACACCCACATGCAGCATGTTAAGAGTCTGGCCCCTCAGCCTGAAGGTTACAGGCAGTCCGCTCTAATCTGACGGCCGCAAGCACTGACCACACTCCGTACAACAGATCAGAGGTTCAGCTCAGCCTGGAAGGAAGCCAGAGACAGAGCCTTGTGATGGACTCCCTTTGTTCTGTCACAGAGGTGCCAGCTGGAGTTTGTCCAGTCAATGCACGAGTTAATAATCAACCAACTCTGACACCAGCTATGATATTTTGAGTGTGGTCAGATAGCGAAGAAGAAGAAGAAACACCATATTATAACTGTAATGCCATGAGGGAGCCCTTTGTCTAGCAGAGTATAATCTAAACATGTGAGTGGCACTATTGTCTGCGTGAAGGTGATGTTTTCCTGCTGTGTTGCATATTTGAGACGTTTCCTCATAGCTGTGTTTTGTTTTTATAGATATGAACACTGAATGGTTGACTATGATCAGTCTTGTTATTTATAAGAGAGGTGTGTAATTATTATGACCTTTCAACGTTGGTAATGTGGGTCCAAAGGAGAAGTTCAATCACTGATAATGAGATATAAATGTATTGTTGTAGATAAGTCATGTTCCGGTATTGCTTTATAGTCACATTAAACTGAGAACAGACTTCCCAGCATGGTCACAGAAACAAAAGCAGAAACAGGTTTTCACAGCCAAAGTGGAGATGTGTGATGTCCAGAGGTGACTTCATGGACCCGTGGAGGGACACAGGGGGGTTTCTTATTCCTTCCATCCGCTTCTGTGTGTGTCAAGATCATGAGCAGCTCAATCCACCATTAGGACATGTATCTGGAAAACATTTAGAGTAAAAGCTACTCTGTGATCAAGGTGATCAATGTTCAAGGAATAAACTTCCATGAACCTTGATATGGTGATAATAATAATAAAATACTGACACCATACATTGACAAAGACCATGAGGTGTGACATTAAGAATGTACTGTAAGAATGCTCTTTGGTCTTTGTCATTTTAAAAGGACGGTTTTGTTTCTTCATACACAGTAACACAATGTTGGATTTGGTGCTTCCTGTTTCTGCCTTGTGTAGTAAACCTTGAATCAAAGGTGGTGACAAAATGAATAGAGAACAAAACATGTCTCTATGAGCAATATGATCACATCTGATAACAAATTGATGTCTTAAAGTGAACAATTATACTACAGAAGCTCATACAGTAGCAGTATGTGTTTAACATGTTTAATCATGCGTTTTTAAAGATGTTGGCCTCCAGTTAATGAATGCTATATCAGTACTTTGGAAGGAGTTTATAACAGATTTATGTTTAATATGTTTAAAATTAAATCTATTTGAACTTCTCTTAAAAGTAGAAGAGTTTTTATCACATTAATCCTTCATCTGTCGTTCTATGTTAAACCTTAAACACACAGGTTTTCTTTTGGGTTTGTGCCCACTTATTTACCATATCAGTAAAGAGCGTACTGCCTGTGAGATATTCCCATGGGTCACATGAGATGTGACCTTTTTCCAAGTTGAATGTCATACAAAATGTGTGTGTGTTTGAATGTCTTATCATAATACTTTAGGTGGTAATGACACCAGAATAAGAATTCTCAGCAAAGGACTTTACTGAGCTCTTTTTTTCCCCCCATTATGTAAACAACTTAACAAACAAGAACAAACATTGTAAGCTAATTAGATCCATATCTGCATTGCTGTCAACTTACACATCATCATGACAATGTGATAACAGCAGAGGCACAATTCCCATCAATTATTCATATTTCATGGGAAAATATTTAGACTGAGTAATTTTATCCTGTTGTATCACGCAGGGATTTTTAACAATCCAGTAAATTCTGGCAGTGAACTAGGACATTGTGTAATGTCTTTGTACACATGCGAGGAAAGTCGAGCTTTAGCAACAGGACAACTTCCTGTCACAGAATCATAGCTGGCAAAAGTGTGAGAAAACTCACAGTGGAATAAGACATGGAGAGCGCTACAATGATTTCCTGGAGGAAGATGTTTTACTTACTTTTGGCACTGAGTAGTAAGTATAAACTCACTTTATTTTCAATTCAGTAAACATTTGCTGTAACGTTGACATTGCTACA
This sequence comes from Genypterus blacodes, assembly GCF_046128005.1. Lineage (NCBI taxonomy): Eukaryota > Metazoa > Chordata > Actinopteri > Ophidiiformes > Ophidiidae > Genypterus > Genypterus blacodes. Next base: position 3,139,985 of record NW_027466869.1, on the reverse strand, counting down.
GAAGCTGAAGATATTAACCTCTGAAGCTGCCAGATAGATCATTTAACCTTTAAGTTCTAAAGTAACCAGCTTTAAGTTAGCAGCTAAATCATTTACCAAATTGCTTCCATCCGGTAATGCTTATACAACTGAAAAGAAAGGAATTGCTCTTAATATATGTGAAAGCTGTGTACATCTTAGTCAAACCAAAATGGTAATTCCATGCACTTTATGTAAATATACAAGATGTACTAAAAGGACATTGAAAGATGTAAAAAATACACTGGACTGAGATGTATTATATGGGCTCAGTGCAGTCACAGGGTTACAATGACAAACAAACAAACAAACAAATAAATAAATAAATAGGTGAAAATGTGCTAAAGGAAATGAAATCCACTCTGACTCATCCTCTCTGGCAGGTTTACCAGGTCTGGGGGCTTGGATACAGATCGCCTGGTTTAGATCATTGGTTGCTGGGTTGACCACCAAATTCAACCTTACCTCTGCTTGCTCACCAAAATGCAATTACACCTGGCTCATTAAAGGTCAAAAGTTCAATGGGAGCATTCTGTCTTATACACCCGATGGCCTTGACGATAGAGTGCTGATCAAGGCCATTGTCCTCAATACACAAACTGGAGTTGTGTTCACTCATGACTTCACAGTAGACATTATAAGTGAGTACCACACAGGCTGTGTATAAGCAGGGTTATACATACACTGTATTCATCACATTATAATATGGATTTAAGCATGTAAATGTTACTGATACAAATACAGTAAGAGTCTATAATTTGATACATACTGTATGATCTATGATGGATGTGGCTTCTCTTTTCTCTGATAGTATGTAATTCTCTCTGTCTTGGTTGTCATAGATGAAGTGTCTGTGCGAACCATCCCTTATCTCACCCTCCCAACTATCAACCAGTCATTGATCCTGGCCTGCCAGGGTGTAGGGATACCAGGGGCTCTGCCAGGGCCCCCCTACCTGGTGGACAAGGTGGTCTGGTACAAAGACGGACAGAAAGTGATTCTGGATGAACGGATGAGACTGATGGAAAACAATGCCACGCTTGTCTTTGACTCACTGCTGCCCTCTGATGTTGGATTTTACCGATGTAAAAGTGTCATGGCCATTTTTCTGATGAAGAGATCGTTCAGCCAGGGCTACTTACTCAGCTGTAAGTAGAGCGCAAACGTACTGCATGTACACTCGCTCTAGTGTTGTTTTTATTCTACTTTCTGTGCGAGTATATGATTATTTCGTGGATCAGAATAACAAGGTAGAGAAGGTTGCTATAATATGTTTAACACTTTCATTCATGGTACTTGAGAACATTTTATTTCCTATGGTAATTAACTTTGCCTTGTTTTGCAGTTGATCCATGGAACGTCACCATTAAGGGACCGGACACTGTTGTTCCTAGAACACGAGTGAGCAAATTCACCTGCTTGGCGAGCTGCACCATCAATGTGGACTGTATTATCAGATGGGAGTTCGGTCCAGGGTTTGCCAATGAAATCACCTTCGACACAGAGGAAAATGAGATGGAGTGGACTCCTTACGTGCCCCGGACCTTCCAGAACTTCACCTGTATTGTGGAAAATAAAGCCGCTGGTCGCCTGGTTGAGGTCACCAAGACGGTAGAAGTTAAAAGTACTGAAAAAATCCTCTCTGTTTTCTTTCCTTCATGAGATGCAATTTTTAACAGTTTTATTATATCTTTATCACATGGAATTTCAGTTTTATTCTGTTCTTTTTCTCCACGCTGCAGATGATCCCTTCTCTGGATCAAACACTTTAGCGCCGCTCAGTGGACTGTTTGTCATCATCTTCAGCCTGGGAACCCTGCTGCCCTTTGACCTCTAGTGTTGCTGTTGTTGGGTTTGTATGTTTGATGGCAGTCGTATCAGCTGTGGAATGCTGCAATTCTCTACCTGTCCACCAGCCGTCTCCCCAGAGCCTCCCTCTCCAGTCTGGTCACGGAATGCACACACCTGACCGCCATCATTGTTTCCTGCCAGATCATCTTCATGGCCCCTGTGTCTCTGTATGTGTGTGTATGTGTGTGCATGTGTGTGGGCCTTTATTTGTGTGGCTAGTGTTTTTATCATTGCCTGACCCCCATTTGACCTTGGATTTTCTGCTTGGCTATGTTTGGATTGTCTGCTTTGTTTTTGTCTCTGTTATCAGACTCTGCTTTTAGTTCCAATTGCTGAAATGTTACACCCCAGCTTGTGAATGTGGAACATAACACCACTGAGCCTCATACACACAATAGCCAGCAAGATGATAGAATGTATGGAAAAATATATTGTTGATAGATTTTCATGAGAGGCTGTCAATATAGGATTTAAAATATGATTCTGCACAATATCTTTATATTATATTATCTTTACTATGATTTGAAAGCATTTTATGTTGTCTTGTTCTTTCCCTTCATGTTTTTGCTTCTTTGCCTTTTGTGGGTTTCCCAGGCCAGACGGGAGAAACTGAGCCTCCAGATGTATAAACCTTTTTTATTGGTTATTTTATTGTTACTTCTGTATTTTAATGCCAACAGTGTTGACGACTGAAGTCATTGAGGTATTGTGACTGATCAGGACCTCGTGATGATCATATTTTAAAGTCTTGTTGTAGCCTGTTTGTATATCCTTTCAGCTAAATCAAACTAACTATTTATATATGTTATTATTTATTTATCTAGTGAGTAAGTTTTGACTCTTGTTGGATAAATGAGTATATGGATGAAAGCAGCTGTCCATGTGTTTCTTTAATCTGCTGAGCTGCCTAAAGCTTAGCAGGTGAGGTCAAACTCATGATCACACACACGCTTTATAAATAACCCAACCTTTGGTCAATCTCACACAGTGTGTCAGGCACGTAACACAGGTGTGCCCAGGCACTGATACCATCTCAAATAAGGCGGCAGGTGTTTACTAAAGAGAGTTGTGAAATGATCATTCTTGCTCTTATCATTGTAAACCACTGACTGAAACTGTAAAGGAGGTACATCTGCTGCATTAGAGATATCACATTTAAAAGTCACTTTGTTACCATTACAAATTAACCATACAATTATCCAAACACTTTCTGCCTTATTTAGAACATGAACTTTTGAAAACCTTGTTTGTTTAAGACACACACTAATGCAACAATGTAATGCAATAATACAGCTACGCAAGGAACTGATGGGAAAGGAAGAAGTAACTGTCGAAAGGGATTACAAAGTCAATATTCTTCTGTGTGGCCTTCTGCTTTAAACTTCCCATTTCACACCAGAAAGCATTTACACAACTTTAAGGTCATTGGAACACTGATACCTAAAACACAACATGAACTCAAATGACGCATCAGAATCACTGTGTTTCAACAATTTACAAAACAACTACAAGAAAACCAATACTACTATTATTGGGATTTAAATCTTTACACCTTTATTCTTGTAACAGTTCCACTTTTTTCAATTTGATTCTCAAAATCTCAATTGAATGTGCATGTCAATGTTCACCATTCAGTCGATTGAGTACACAGGCGAGTACGCTCAGCTTCCACTGGGAGCATCTCAGTAGATATACGTGTACAGGAGTCAATCTTTTGAGACGGAAACTGACAGTAAACATGGAGTACAGTTGTAGAATCTACAGAAGATAAACAGACAATTCATCAGTGATACACACACAGGAAACCTTTAGTTGTATGGGTGGAAAACATCAGGCCAAATTCCGAAGGACCCACACCAGAGACCATAGGGGAGAGAAGGGGCCATGAAGGGCTGGAAACAAGCAGCATGAAGCGGAAACAAAGTCCCTCTCTTATGTCTTCTGGGCTGAATCCATTATAGCAAAGGGATTTATTTATTATTTCACAAATGCATTCACACCAAACTTAAAGTACAGGGGTGGTCTCCCCTCAATCCCAAAAATGCCACACATACCTTTTGTCACAATTTGTCATTCTACTGATTGGCGTTTTACAGAACTTCACCCAGGATGGTAAACAAAAGATCTAATGCTCCTATTGTAGGTTTGACAAGAGTGAATACCAAAAAAGCAGGGGCACCTGCAGATAAGAACTGGTGCTACAGTTACAGGTATTTATGAGTAGGGGGCTGGACATGGTGTCCAAATATAAGAGTGTAGAATTAGGAAGGCTATCCTAAGACAAATCAATACAAAATGGAGAAGACAAGGAAAGGAACCACAACTATTCTATTTTTGGTTATTTTACAAGGTAAGATCTCCCACAGCTGATACATTTTCTTGCTCCAATTGTGTTAAATGTCAGTCACATCACACAGTGTTGAAGCAGCTTCTTCTCCTGTCTGCTCTCTTCCTCAGGTGCTCTGGCCTCTGTGGAGATCCTGCCCTCCATCAACCCCATCAGAGTTGGGGACACAGTGACCTTGGCTCTGTCCCCACCGACCGCTCTGAACAGCGGAAGCTGGACGGTGGGAGACTCGTTCATCCTCACCTGGACTGGGGAGCAGCTGGCAGTGTTCCCCAGTCACAGCGGCAGGGCATCGGTCGACATAAAGACCGGAGCGCTCACTCTGAGCTCCGTCTCTGTGGCCGACTCAGGACTTTACACTGCACAAGGCACCGACCCAGTGCTGAAGGCCAACGCCTCCATCACAGTGATAGGTGAGAATACACAGCTAGGTGAGAATACACACATGGCCATTCTAGACTGGAGGCTGGAAACAATTGGGAGAGGGACATTAGATGAGACAGGCAAAGACTGTCTATTTAAAATATTACAGCCATGAATCATTTATCTAATGACTTTCTCTTTATTATGAAGACTTTTTACAGTGATAATTTCCTGGATATTTTGGGACTACAGACCTAAATACATTATTATTTCTGTTATTTAAGTAGCAGGATCGGTTGGTGTAGCTTTCATATCTGTCTCAAGGGCAGTAGGGAGGATGCTTCCTGTCATACACGCAGCCAGCATGATGTGAATTTGTTCTTTCAACCTAATTAGTCCTGGGTATTGTTGAGTAAATACAGACTTTCGTGACTGTTTACGTCTGAATAAACTTACTCTGAAAAATGCAGCTTTAATTATTGAATGGAAATGTAATTACTCAGTGCACCACCTCACATCTTGATCCATTTTCCTCTTTTGTTCATTCAGACTTTAATCAGCCAGACAAACCTTTTTCAGAGGCAAAGAGCAAACATAATGAATTCAGTAGCGCTGGGAGAGGCAGCAAAGACTCAACCCGATGAACAATTAAGACTTTGGGCCTGCAAAGTGTTAAAGAATATACATAAAACAATTAACAAAGGTGAGAAAGTGCATTACAGCGGCAACATAAAACAATGACAAAGATCAGCATTTCAGACAGAGAGAGAGAGCGAGCAAGAGGAGAGGGAAGTTGCTGACAAACTGTTTACACACATTTTTGGAAACCTGTTCTTGAGTATCCCATATAAAACAGAGGTCATTGTAAACTTTGACAAAATAACTTTTTTTTACATTTTTACATATAAAAGCAGAGTTCAAGAACACCACTGACCACAAAGAACTAAAAGGCTGAAACAAATTCATTTGCTTACTAACAAATCAAACCCTTTGACATCAGCGGTCACAACAACAGCCTGCGTGTGTGTGTGTTTTGGTTTTGCTGCCCTTTCTCACACATGGCGATGTCCTTTGGATGGTTTCTGTCACACTGTCTCTCCGCCCCTCTCCGACTGACACACACACCCTACCCGTTTGTTCTGTGTGTGTTAATGCCCTGCTTGTTCCTTATCAGCATCACCCAGCCTGTGTTTTGCTGTGTCAATATCTCCACACACTCCCCACACAAGAGGAACTCTGTTTGGCTGCACTGCTGCAATCACATATTTTGTAAACTGTACAGTCGCTTACTCGCTCTGTAAACCTATAATGTTTGTCATTGTTTGTGTTTGGTTATATCTACTGAAATATAGATGTGAAGCACGTATGATGAGCTATAAAGCCTCATGAAAACATTTACAACTTGATCATATTATAGAGCTATAAGAACAACAACAGAATGAGTAAATCCTTATCAGCTTGATACACAATGTATTTGTTTTATTCTCTTCTTATCTACAGAGCCTGTTTCAAATGTGACCCTGGTGGCTGATCGAACTGACCTGCGGGAGTTTAATGGTTCGGTTGTTCTTTCGTGCTTGGTCTCCTCTGGCTCCTCGCTCTCCTTCCTCTGGCTTAATGGCAGCGCTGAGGTTACAACCACAGAGAGAGTTCAACTCTCTGATGGAGGTTCCAATCTCACCATTGTCAATGTGAGCCGCTATGATCAGGGGCCATTCCTGTGCAACGTGTCTAATGCTCTCAGCCATGGAATCAGTCAGGCTTTTTACATCAACCTCAGCTGTGAGTAGGATGATGCTTTAATTATGTTTACCCAAATTCATAATCATACATTTCTAGAACTGATCAAACCACTGAAGCTGTCCTATAGCACCCACAAGGCCTCTCGTCTTCTATTCCTCTCCTAGATGGCCCTGATAGTATGACATTGACAGTGAACGGACAGAACACAACTTCCTTTCTTCCTGGATCCAATCTGACCATTATCTGTTCAGCTCAGTCCAGTCCTCCGGCTCACTTTCTGTGGGCTTTCAGAAAGGAGCTCGTAAACAGGACCGGTCCAGTGTTGGAGCTATACAACGTTAGCGAGGACCAAAGCGGTCCATACTCCTGCCTGGCCTACAACAACCAAACCAATACCAATAGCACCATCACCAGAAACATCGGGATAAACAGTGAGTCTGGTCGTATGAAGCTGTACTGACATTCCTCTTGCTACGTTTGTCCCAGAACCTCATCGTCTGGTTTGTCTCTTTAGAATCTCCACTCTCGGGATCAGAACAAAAGGCTGCCAGCGTGAAGATGCTCTCTCTCTTGTCATTGGTTGGATTCTTCTTTTCTTACCCAGGCAAGTCAGATTTCCAAAGACATGTCAGTTTCAGATAATACATTTATGATGTGATGTGGAATCCTACATGGTTCTTTCAATGAACATTAATTAAATATCTATTGTAAACTTGATGAGATGAACAGGTTCAAACGTGTGTGTGGCCTTGATCATGATTAAAAACCAGTATGAGTCACCTGACAAAAAGGAATGTACATAGAATCACGCCACAACAATCAGCTTCAGTTATACTTTAACCAAGAGGGGAAGAATTGAGAAATGTGTTTGACCCTTGTGTTACATTCAATGAAACCTAGACTATGTAAATATAAGAATAATTTGACTAACAACATGACCTAACGGTTTCTTTTCACAGGTGCTGGCGGCCTCTGGATGACTGTGCTGCATTAGATGACAATGAATAAAGCTGTGAGCAGTGTGTGTACTAATGTGTTCCACCACCACTTCTGCAGAAAATGTTCTACACCTAAAAGAAAGTAATCAACAATCAGGGTGTTTTGTGTGTTTGGTAATTGTTTATCTGCAAATTCTGATGATTCTTTTCAGCTATATTGATTTCACAAGGTTTAACAGTTTCAGAGATGAAAGATCAAATGTTACTACAATGAAAATATGAACATTATGATAGCAACTGTTTCTTTGACCTTGTTTGTTGTAATATGTTCACAAATCAAACAATACTTTGTGTTAAGGTGTACTGATATGATAAGGAACATGTAGTAGTTTAGAGAAAAATACTTTTGCACAAACGCCCATGTGCCTTAATACAGAAGTTGGTACATCAGTTATAAACATACACCTAAATGATGTCATTATTGAAGTAAAGGATCTTGCTCAATTCAAAAATGCAGAAAATCCCCTTGATGTTGCAACAGCTGATTTGTATTGAACCTTTATGCTCTGACTGTAACAATGAGAAAATGATCCGGGGGTCATCATCAGAATTGACTGAAAATCTTACAGATCATTTAAAGGCACATTCAATATATTCTGTATGTACTTTAGGGCAGCTAAGAGTGTTTTTATTCTAATAAACAGAATCACATCTAAGGGTATCCAATGGAAACCGAGGCATAGCGATTCTATTGACAGACATTATCAAATTGACCAGTGTTTTATGTCAATAGACTGTGGTTGTCAGGAAAACACCTCATTTCCAACACAGCTCTGAGAGGGACACACACAAGTAATGCATTGCAACCCAATAAACGCACTTCACTAAGACCTCAACTTAAGCAACGTGTTGTAAATAGTCCTTTAGTTTTTGCCCAACAGTTACCAGCCTAACCCTTTTTAACAGCCTTCATTGGGACACTGTGCTGTGCTGGAGGAGGAGTGATGATTCTGCTGCACTTCAATACTTACCTTAGCTGTGTTACATTTCATCCTGACATGTTCAAAGTTGCACAACGACCCAGGTTTACAGTAAATGGACACTCCCTGGTGTGTGTACCAGCAACATTGAAGACTTGACCATGGCAAAACAAGGCGTGGCAAGGACTGACTGCATGGTCATGGCAGATTTGTCATTAGTATTATGAGAGGAGAAAACCAATATGACGTAGAGCAAATATTTGCTGATCGGAAGGCAACTGCAGTTATACACTATCACCAGATTTGAAGTTAATCTGAGGCGGAGAGAAGCTCACTTACCTGAGAGGACAGAGGAGAATGGCAGCTCCACAGGTGTTAGTCCTAATCCTGGTCATTGTTACCTTTTCCACAGGTAAGGCTGAATTACTTTAGTTTATATTGAAGCAATTCTTATTTCAGTTTACATACAACACATTTGTAGTGCGTGTGTTTAGATAACGGATGCGTACGTGACTCTGTGTTCCTCTGTGTTGCTCTGTTCCAGATCGTGTTTGTAGCCTGGGTGCAGTTTATCCCTCTGAGAACCCTGTACCTGTGGGCAACAATGTCACACTTTTTAGCCAAACCAGGGTGACTAATGGGCTCTGGTCACACATGCCAAATGCCATTGTGATATTTCAAGGAACAGCTATTACTGTTGCTCCCAATTGGACGGACAGGGTTGAATTAAATGTAAGCACTTCAGCATTAACGATAAGGTCACTACAGCTGAAAGACTCTGGAAAGTACGTGTTACAGGACCTGATGTCAGGTGGTCGTGCTGAGCTAACGCTGGCAGTTGAAGGTAAATATCTCCTTATCTTTGTTTTGTTTCTTATATTGAACATCTCACTCTCTCTGCTCTTAATTTTCTATAAATTCATCCCAAATGATTCAACTATTGCTCAGGTTTAAGAAATGAATTTGTTTCACATGTCAGCGTTTCAGCAGTGCCACACTTTCTCCAGTCAAATCGTCTCAATATTTCCTTCCCTGTAGAGATCATTTCAAATGTGACCCTGAGGGCGAATTCAGTCAACCTGGTGGAGTTCAATGACACAGCAGTGCTGAACTGCACCGTGTCCAGCGGCTCCTCGCTCTCCTATGCTTGGCTCAAAGGCAGCGCCGTGCTTACAGCCAGTGCGGGAGTTGAGTTTGGCGACGGTGGTGCCACTCTCACCATGGTCAATGTGACTCGAGATGATTACGGCCCCTTCAGGTGCAACGTGTCCAATGGTGTCAGCCATGAAATGAGTCAGCCTTTATATCTCAACATCAGCTGTAAGTTCCCACAAAAGAACGTTAATATACAGACAACATCCAAGCCCAAACATTAAGCAATAACTTCTACTCTTCCTGCCACATCAAGATGGTCCAGGTAACGCCTTCATGACGATCGAGCCCAATAGGAGCGTCTACAGATCAGGATCAAACATCATGTTGTCGTGCTCGGCGCCGTCCAACCCTCCAGCAACGATCCAGTGGGTATTTGAATCCACGTACCTCAATGAGTTTGGCCCAAATCTTCATCTGGAGAGGGTCACACAGAACCAAACAGGATATTACAAATGTCTATTTCACAATCAAGTCACATCCAGGTTCACCAGTGCACACGCCATGATCAGGATTGTGGGTAAGTGATGGATCACCGTAACCACAAACTGCATGACAAAGTTTTATAAAGTTTAGCTCAATTTTATCTTCAGATTCAAATTAAACCAAAATCGCTCCCATTTCCTTTCCCTTCCTTAGCTCCAATATCAGCGGTTGTGGTGGAGGCCATGGGTGAGCGTGCAATACAAGACAGGTCGTTCGCTTTGCACTGTGATGTGACTGGCTCGGTGGATCACATCAAGTGGTGGAAGGACGGTACAATCTTGGTCTCTAGTAACCGGACAGTCGTGGATATGGAAAACAAGACGCTAACACTCACTTCCGTTCAGAAGTCAGACACTGGACATTATCAATGCCAGGCTTTTAATGCTGTGAGCAACATGACCAGCAGCCCGTACACACCTGTAATCAGCTGTAAGTATTGATATCCACCTAGTCTCGTGACATTTAAGCGTCTCTTTTTAACCTATTTATTAAATTGTCTGATTTTCAAAGATGGCCCGGGGATGCCGGTGATCACGGGGCCGTCCATCGCCCTGGAAGGACAAGTCGTGATCCTCAACTGCTCCGCCGCTTCTCATCCTCCCAGCCACTTCAGGTGGGACTTCAATGGTTCCTTGGTGTCAAACTCCTCTGAGTACGTGACTAAACCCCTGACCCTTGCCATGAGCGGGAAATATATGTGCACCGCCTACAACAGCGTCACCGGCCTAAACAGCACTGCGTACACAATGCTCACCGTTATGGGTAACTCAACGCTTCGCTTCAAGAATTGCACTTTGGAGCTGCTCTAATCAATCGCTACAATCCCATTGTTCTCGTTTCACAGCTCCAGTCACCATGGCAACGGTGAAAAGTGTTGGAGCTCAGCCAATAGAGAACAAGACCTTCTCTCTCACCTGTGATACTGCTGGAAGTGTCAAGTCGATTTACTGGATGCTCGATCGTTCTCCGCTTCACTCTAGCAGCAGATTAAACTTCTCCATGGACAATGCCACTCTCACCTTTGACCCCGTGCTGCTCAGCGACAATGGATATTATCAATGTAAAGCGTCCAACCCATTCAGCTACTTAACCAGTGAGAACTACACGCTGCACGTTATATGTGAGTACTGACCATAACGTTTTCTTAAAGTATCTTTCTGTTTATGTATGAACACAATTTCTAAATTTGCACTGCGAGACTTGGTGCCTTCCAGACCCAAATCAGCTGTAATTAGCTCATCTGGGTCTGTTCCATGGAGGTTCTGGAAGTGCTGTATTGTGAACATGCTCTATGTGAGTGACAACATCTGTGTTTGTAGATGGACCTCAGAATGTGAACATCAAAGGACCAGACTTTGGGGTGGAAGGAAAAAGTGTCAAGCTCACCTGCTCAGCATCATCTTATCCTCCCAGTCACTTTAAATGGTACTTCGATCACTCCATAGTGGCCAATACATCTGAGTACGAGGTGACTAATCTTACCTCACACATGAGTGGAAAGTACATCTGCATGGCCTACAGTAACATCAGCGGTCACAACGTCACTGCCTACCACATGCTTACTGTTATCGGTGAGGCTTGAATGACCTTTTTAAGTGTTTTTATACAAATGTTTACACACAGGAATGTTGACGCAAGCAACCGTTTTGAACATTTCGCCTTTCCATTTTACAGCCCCAATAACACGAGTACAAGTCGAAGCTCCTTCAACACCGGCCATATCTGGTCATTCGTACACGTTAACGTGCAATGTGACTGGACCTGTGGAGCATATTTATTGGATGAAGAATGGTGTGATGCTGCATGCAGAGAATGGAACAGTCCTCTCAATGGATAACCACACACTCACCCTCAACCCAATAGACCGCTATGATAGTGGAGAATACAAGTGTAAGGCCTTCAGCCTTGCAGAATACAGGAGCAGCCCTTCATATACACTTTCAGTCAACTGTGAGTACTACGATGATTTACGTAGATTTGTATTCTTTTAAAAAACTGTTCAGAAATTGAGCATTACAGCATCTCAGCTCTCAGAAACACTTGATTCTCGTTATATCATGAAGAATCATGGAGAAATACATGAACAAAGCCTGCCAAAGTTCAGATTCTCAGCTTTTTAAAGTTTACATACATTATATGTTTACACCAAGCTGCTACCACTTCAATAATACTAATATGAACTTTATTTATTCACAAATAAACATACAAATGCAACATATTTAACAAGGAATTTTCCAAACTTTTTGTCTTTTTGTTCAAACCAGTGTAGTTATATTCTTTCCCCACAAGGGCTGGATTTGTGGGGGAAAGAATATAAAGCATAAATATAAAGTACAGGTGACCTCAGACTCTAAGGATAAAAGGTGCAGCGCTGCACAGCATTACTGTTTGCTGACAAACTGTAGGAACCAGAGAGCTCACATTCTTCTATTCTATTTCAGTTGGACCAGACACACCCAAAATCACTGGGCCATCTTCGGTTGTGATTGGACAAAATGTGACCTTGGTTTGTTTTGCACTCTCTGTGCCACCCAGCACGTACACCTGGTGGTTCAATGGGAGCATATGGGCCTGGACTTCAGAGATTATGATTCACCATCTAAACATGAGCGGAGTATTTACCTGTATGGCGCACAATAATGTGACCAAAGAAAACAGCACAAGCACTAAGATGCTCACAGTCATCGGTGAGTTGATGGTTGTTTTATGTGTGTGCGGCCAAATAGTTCTATTGTCTATCTAGAATTCTATTACAAGACTCTGTGTTTTCTCTCTGCAGAGGGGATAAAATCAGTAATGATCAAAACCAACTCAATTCCAATAAACAATGAAAACTTCACTCTCACCTGCGAGGTTATTGGGCCCTATGACGCCATCTACTGGAGAATGAAACTTTCCAATAATGTCATTGTGACGATTACTAACAAGTCGCTGCACTTCGATCCGGTGTCAACCAACTACGATGGGATCTATCAGTGTGTCGCAATCAATCTGATTGGTCCACACTCAAGCCCTGAATATGAGCTGCTGGTCAACTGTGAGTTTAAAGCCATTCTGATGACTTTGATCCATTTTGAGGAAATCACCATTTTTTATTTATTTGAATTAGTGGTTCACTCACTATGTGTGTGTGTGTGTGTGTGTGTGTGTGTGTGTGTGTGTGTGTGTGTGCAGACGGCCCTCTAGCGGTAACAATCACAGGACCGGACTCCGTGCAGGAAGGCTCAACTCCCGTTGTGACCCTGACATGTTCTGCTGATTCACGACCCATCAGTTACTTTCAGTGGTACTTTAACAACCAAACAATGTCTACCAATGAATCCGTCATCAATTTTCCCGCGATGAAAGAGTACGGGGGGCTGTACACATGCAAGGCCACAAATCTTGTGACCGGCATCACAATGTCCAAGACTAACAACGTTACCATCACAGGTGAGTGAGCCTCTTTTCTGGTCCAGATGTATCCCTGTTATAAGTTCAAGCATATATGGCATTTACAGTAAGTCCACCAGATCTAGATCCTTATTTGGATTCTGACCAAATTACAACTATTTCTCGTCAATCGTGGGATAAATATATCTGAATTTAATGGATTCGCCCCTGGATCATAATTGAAAGATTTAATTTCATCTTCCCTGCCCTCTAACTATTTGAGTAATCGTGCTGATACATAAACTAACCAAGAGACATGGGTGGAAACAGAAGCTTGGCAGAGACGAAAATGTGTGGATGTTTCACAGTTATTCCAAGTATGAGTGAAACTAATTCCACGCTTCTCTCTCCCTCAGAACACAACTCCGCCCTCCGTCTTCAGTCTGTCCATATTCTGGTGGTCATGGCTCTGCTTGCTCTGTCCGTCGCCCTCTCAAATTAAGACTTCCACACTGAGACGTTCAGAATGAAAGCCCTCTTGCTCCCTCTACAGCTCTTGTAGTGACCTGACAATGGATGATAGGTTTCATGAACCCTTTCGCGTGCATGGCAAATTTGTTAAATGTGGTGTGGCAGACCTTCACTGAAACTGTAATGCTGTAACTATGGTCAAGATAATTATCCTCTCTTTTGTCCGAATTGTTTTCATTGTCCTTGAATACAGCATATTGGCATTGCACTTCAATAGCAGTGAAAGGTCAATGTGCTATTGCATTATTATTTGTATGTGTTGGCTCTATGACTATTAGATGTTGTTGTTGTTGTTGTTGTTCATAGCATCATCATTGGGAAGAGAAGAAGTTGTAATCATCATAATAATGATAATAATAATTATAATAATACTCATTTCATGTTAATTTATCCAAAATTGCTTGAATAGTTTTTTCTAGTATTCATTCCCTTCAGTTTCGCTGTGATGCGTGAGGATCTTTCAAAACAATTAGAACATGTGAGCATTGATTCATTGTAATATTTTATTGTTGATTAATTAAACATTGAAACATGAACATCATGCCTGTTACATGCAGAATAAGAAAAGTTATGACATGAATACCAAGAAATATACAGTTTATGACAGATATGATTACAGGAACATGGTGACAAAAGTTAAATGTGCCTTTCAGATGGGGACACTGACTCTCTTCTTCCCCCCAGGATACGTGCCGCAGTTCTTCAGATTCATACGTCCTCTCCTCAAACACGCTGTTGAGGTTATGAAATTCAATTCAATTCCAATCAGATGCAGTTTGAAGGAAAATCATCAATAAATACTTAGTACTTATCAAAATATCCAAACTTCCTGTTACTCACGTTTAACAGGCTTGCGGTGGGGTTTGGCAGATTGCTGACAAAGGCAGCTGGGATCCGCCACCTGTCTTTGTCCTCCTGAATAACACAGAAAAGGCACAGAGTTATGGTGATGTACTGGACTAATGCTAAAGCGATGGAGCTATGGAGTTTATTGGATGGTTTTCACCTTTACAGTCACACACTCTGTCATGCTGCCGGGGGGTGTTGATTGGATCTGCCATGTTCAGGGATTCTCTGCCAGCAGAGGCTACAATATGAATAATATAAATTGAACATTTGAACAAATTTTGATAATCAGACAAGTTTAAAAACCTTAAATAACCCAATGTTACACAATCTAACATACCAGTAATGAATTGACTATCACTCATAGCCTGTTCATCTGTCTGAGGAACACCTATAAAAATGATAAGAATCACAAAAAGTAATAGGAAATGATTGCTTCTTTTCGACATGATAAACTCTACAGTCTCATTCTGATAAATACCTTGGCTGTGACTGATCAGCATTAGCAGTCCAGGAATGAAGAGCAAAAACAGGCTTGATCCCATGCTGGAGTGAAGTCGGTACAAAAGAGCCCAAATGGAATGAAATGGTTGCAGTGACGTCTTATAAACTTCAGCGTTGATTGCGCCATTTTATTGGCCGCGTGGTTGACAACAATATGAGGCATGTTTTCCCAGCCCTCATCTATCCAGTGCTTGACTATAGATAAGTGGATGGATAAACATTTGCCAAACATTTTGTTGTTGAATAAAGGCTCATTGGCATTGGGAGCCTTACACTCACATACCGTGTCAAAGATTGTAAAGGGCACTGAAATGCCAAACGCCACCTTGAACTTCAACCATCAACAGAAACTCCTCATGAAAGCATCTCGGTAAATGTTATAGGAGATCAGTAGATAGAATAGTCAGTCCAGATAGTAGTTAACATTTATCGGCTCTGTCAACCCGACTATTGTTATATGCTTTCTCACTGTCACGTCTGAACAATATGATAGTTGTATATATTTATCAAGGCAGTGACTAGACGACTCACACATTCAGGGTATTGCGAAAATCGACTTAATTGCAATCCCTAATTCCACCTTAAATCAACACCCAAGATTCCCAAAACCAGTCAACCAAATGCAACAAATCTCTACGCTGCATACTGTGTGCGAACGCTTGATGAACGCAATGGCTAGTGTGCAGAGCCGAAACCCAAGAACGTGCCGGTGACATTATCTCCTTCAGCAGCGAATCACTGAACCCGAATGTGCAAGCAAGGACGACCAAACCATCATGATTTCATCTTTAATGCATTCTTCACTTACGGAATCAGCCATATCCCTGAAACATAATTCAAGCTCAGTGATAGAATCTCTATCCAAGAGGCTCAGGCGCATTTTTAGTGTGAAGCTCAAACTTTAAAGCTTTTTGAAATGGGCCATCAGGTTGTTTGGAGATTACATTTTAAAAACAAGCAACTATAGATACACTGATACATCTTTACAACCATGGTGACTGGCTATCCTGTCTGCAAAATGAAGCCTCTCACATGGAAATCTGCTCTCTCAAAAAGTAAAAACGCAAAATGACAATAACGAAGCATAACATCTCAACGTTTCATTGGAATGCACACGAACAAAGAGGATACATCAAAGCGAGTACGACGGCAAATAAACGTAGCTCACCAAACTGAAAGGAGGTCAGAAAGCAAAACAGTTAATTATAGCAAATTCCAAATGAGGGCAGTGCTTTTTTTATCTTCGCATCCTGGCATGTAAGACAGCACACACACACACACACACACTCAGGAGTCGCTTTATTAGATACACCCTGAACAATCCAATACAATCCCAATATAACATTCCGACCATAAAAGCTGGTGTGTGTGTGAAGCTGATAACACACCAACACACACGTCACAAAGGGAGGATTTACAGCATAACGTCTGTATTGGATTGCACAGGTGTACCTAATAAAGTGGACACCCAGAGTTTAACATAGGATTGCATCATAAACACAAAATAGTTTATGGTCCCATAGTTAGCAACAGTGGTCATCAACCCTGCCCATGAAGAGGACAAATCATTTGTGCAGTTTTTTTTTTTTGCTCTTTTTTTGTTTTTACTCTATCCGCCATTGGAGGCCTTAATAAGCAAACGCGACAACGCGCTCCTCTCCACAACCAGGGACAACGACCACTGTCTTAGTGTAAGTCTGGCAAGCTGGATCCTCAGTTCTCGGCGGGCTTCTCCAGCATGGACTTGAGGTGGGCGTGCAGGGGTTGGCACACACGGCGGTAGGCCTGAGGGGTCAGGTGGAGGTAGTCATACATGTCCTGGTGGGAGATGCTGCCGTCGGACTGGATGAAGCCCGGGTCCACGTTGAGGAAGGAGGCGTGGGGGAGGGGTGATAGAGCCTCCTGGACCAGCTCGTTCACCTCGGTGTTCCGTTCCCGCACAGGGTTGGGCAGTTTCCCTCTGGGCAGGATGCTCTGGAGAAGACGAGCATGGAGAAAGACGATAAAGGCAAAACATTATTTTCCCATTGATACACTTTGGATAATAAGCAGCAGACTAAAAACTGTTGAAGCTGCAAAATGAAATAAGGAATGTCAGCTGACGCCCCTCTGAAGTTTGTCACCACACCAAACACACAGCAGGTTTGTTCCTATTGTTCAATTTTAACACAGCTCATAAGCGACCTGTCATGATGGAACCTGGGCCATATGATCTACTTTGCTGCCCTACTAGGTTACCACCACCATCTTGTACTACATTAACTTTCCATCATCACTATTTGTGCCACCCGCCGACATTTGATCTCAGTTTTGTAAGCAGGTTGCTGCACGAGGCACGTTTACCTCAAGCCACCTCAAAGCTGAGACTACAGGGACAACATTACTGTGCATCCCATGGCTCTCTGAACTTCAGGAGCGTTTTATACGGGCATGAGGGCGAGTTGATGAACTTTGTTTAAGGAATGCAGCAGTAAGAACTTACAAGTACAAGCGTGCGAGAATGTGGGAGCTTGTTCTTGATGATCTGGACAATGGCCATGATGCCTCCACAGATCTGCACAGCAGTGTGACCGTGATTGTTGGTGCCAACCCAAAGCACAACAACCTGTGACAGGAAAAGAGAGCAAAAGCAACGCATTCACATACACACACGTCACGGATGTGTTTGAAAGATAAGCACAGATGGTCTTTTGTGTAAATCTACAGGCATGCTGATGTTCTCTGCTTCTGACCTTTGGGCTGATGTTATCCAGTTCACCGTTGCTAAGTCTCCACAGTACTTGTTGTGTCGCATCACTACCCATGCCAAAGTTGAGGGCGTGAAGAGGAGAGAACAGCTCCCGCCATACCTGCAGACAACAGAAAAGAAAGAAAACAAAACCCAAAAGGAGTCAATATCAGGTCACTCAGTGTTTACAGAACTAGACACAGAAACGTAAGAGAACAACTTTACCTCAAACTGGTGCATGAGCTGAATAAGAGAGTCTCCAACAAACAGGACGTCAGGTTCTTTGTCTTTGCTGTCGCTCACATGGCGGTTGTGCTACCGAGTAAAAGAAAAACATTACGTTCTTCTAATAAAGCATCCTGCTGTGTGAGGCGTGGTGGGAGGCTGTTGAAGGCGAGACTTGAAATAACATTACAAAGAATAAATTCAATTTTGTGTGGATTGGATTGGATTCTTTCTTTTCCATGTGTACTGCTTTGCATAGACTCATATTTCAGTCTGATTTTGATACTGAATGGTGCCGTTATTGTGCATGTTGGCTCACTGGCAGACTTAAGCTACACTTGCGTGTTTCCTGCAATGACAAGTTCAAATGCCTACAGTGAGGAAGAGCAACCAGGCTGCCTATAGGTGTTTAGCAATGATATGTAGGTATAGCACACTGCTAAATGCATCATCTTGTTTTGATTCCTGTTTCAAACAATCCCTTAGATGCAGCTCATTCGCGATCTCTTGCAGTAATCTGTGACCGTATCCATGCTGTGTCATGCAGTAAAAGCACATTTCACACACACCATAGACATCCAGCGTCCATCTCCCTGGGTGTCCGCACAGGGAGTGGGTGTGGCGGCTGGGTTTTGCTCTCCTGCACTCATCACTTCACTGTAGATCGAGGGGGGAAAAACAATCACGTACATGCTTGTGGTGTTTTAAATGTGGAATTAAGCATTAAAAAAAACGAGCAGATTCTTTCACAGCTACGTTTACAGATGTGGCTGCACTGAACCTGTACATGTAAACAGTGAGGCAGCTAATATGTAGAGATTAAAATGATTATATTTACACAGATCAAACATATTTAAAGGGCAACTCTTCATATATCGGATACATCCAACAACATATCACTGAACACAGCGTATATATGAGTAAAATCATATCGAAGTACCGTAATCTGTCTCCCAATTCAGTTCCTGGAAGTAAAATTTCACTACAGCCGAACGTACCATTATCCACATGTGGGTGGCGTACAAATATATTTAAACGTGAATTAGATTTTTTTTTTCGGTGCTTTTATTATTCTAGATGCATTTGTATAATGTGTAAAGTATACCACATAGCAAACACACGTTAGGTTAAGGATTGTTTGAAAATAGAAACATATAAAACACGACGGATCCCCCCCTCTGGTCGGTGTAAGTGGTGTCGCCCGCCGCGGTGTGTTCATGGGAGTTGATGGTGCGCTGAAGCAACCGTTCATCCATCCATGTTACTGTTTACCGTTACCGATTCAATTCCGCAACAATCCACACAAAACCTCGGTAAGCGGTGCTGTTAATCACTAATTGGCGGAAAGTATCCAACGATTTATTGACATGTGAATTTTTCACCCCGTGACACATGTTTCAAAGTGAGTTATTTAAGTGTATTTTACTGATACACACGTGTGTTTCCCGATGAAGTGAGCTGGTCATTAACGTTATGAGCCACCCAGCTAGCTAACGGCTCGTTCAATTCATTAACTGCCACTATCAATCTTTTTCACTTGGTTATCTGGTCGCAAAGTTAGTTAATTATGGTGAGCATCCTGTAGAGGACGCTGTGCTACCTCCAATGATTTATTAGGATTCTTTTTTCTACAGCATCCAGTTGAGCATGAGCCATACATGTCCCAGAGGCCCATTACACAAGCAGAAGGTCAACAACAGACACCAAAACACAGCACATACACATGGTTGTGTGTTGAACCCGAGCAGTGCAGACGGTGCATGTTTAAACCCCTGCAGTAAGTTAGGTGGACAGCACAAAATGAAACAACTGAAGACGCGTAGAGAGAGGAGTCAGACGAGAGAGGCCCAGGTCAGAAAGCATCACCAACACCATCACCATGGCAGGAAACTCCATTACTGCTGTCACAACAACTGCCATTGTCCTCCAAAGAGGGACGCCGTGCTTCCCAAGATGCACAGCGAGCCCAGTATCATCACAGACAGCCGCCTGATCGGCCACCACGGCCTGTTCAACCACGAGGTGAAGTCTGTTGACATTGAACGTTTCCTGAGCGAGCAGAGGAAATTAGAAAAACATGAGCAGCAAGCAAAAGAAAAGGGCACCGCAGCCACCTCACATTCCTCCCCCGTGTCCCACAATCCTTCTTCAAAGGCCCACAGTGTCTGCCAGAAGGAAGATGAAACAAAAGTGCAGTCTAATAGTCAGGGGTCAGACATTACACCGGCTCAGAGACCACATGTACAGCCTGCTCTCTCATCTGACAGTGAAAAGGCCACCAGCGTCCTTGATGTTGCTAACAGCCAGAAGGTCACGTCTGAGACTGGAAAACACAGGAAGTTACAGAGGACCCCTAGTGATGTGCAGATCCTGAACAAAAAGGTAAAGGGACCGCAGAAAACCCCCAAGAACCAGGACCCCCCAGAGCACCAAATACAGGCTGGTGTTCCCAGCCCCGGCTCACCTCCGCCCTCAAACCCACCTGCCATTCCCCAAGCCGCTGACCCGCATCTGGATCTTATATCTAAATCGTTGGTTGCCGCGGCTGCTCGTTTGTGTCGCGGCCTCCAGCTCCCACATCTGAGGAGGAGGAACTTGGCTGAAGAGAGCAGGGAGGTGCTGCTGCAGGCACTTCAGGAGAGGCACGGAGCCAGACTCCAGGAGAACCTGTTCAAGGTGCAGCAGTGCCTGAGCGATGACACCTGTCCGACGGAGACGGTCCACCCGGAGGAGGAGGAGTCTCTCACAGCAGACCCAGATGGACTCTGGCCTTCAGGTACCTTATATGGCTGTGAGAGTCTCCAACCTAAAAGTGGTGCTGAGGATGAGAATTAATTCAAATATCATCTTTTTTTCAGTAATCTGTCTAATTGTGAAATTTTAATATCAGTCTCTTGTGTTTATAAATGTCATCACTGATTTTTTTTTCTCTCATTTAACTGATTTAACCATTAGCTGTTACAAGAATCATATTCATCATTGTGGCGTTGAATTCATTCTAATCTCTGAGACGAGATTTTCAATCGTGCGTGTTCAGAGTTTGGGGACGGTCTCTCAGTTTTCCTCTCCAATTTCCAGACGCCTTCAGTTTACCGTTTAAAAGCGATCGGTGGCGTTTTGGCGCCCAGAGAAGCGATTCCTTCATAACGCGGAGTGAAAATCTGCTGCGTTTCGACTGGATGCCCTCTCCATGTTCACACCGGAGCCTGGAACAGGTGAGGGTCGGAGCGAATTTCACAATCCAACAACTCGCTAAAAGGTCTAAATTTGTGAGATGTGTTGTGTGTTTCTGTGAAGACGGCAGAATGGCTCAGGAGCCCAGGTGTGGAGCGGGTCAGCAGCCTTTCGGATGACACCACCAGGCCCGATTCTTCGCCTCAGTTCCGCGTCGACTTTGAGGCCCCTGGTACCCCGTGCAGAGATCTGTTGTTTGCGCCGCCTGCCTCCCGGCGCTGGGAAGTGCAGACCTCAGCGCCTCAGGGCTGGGACCAAAGGTTCAGCAGGACAGAGAGGAGGGAATCGTCCGTTAGCTTTGATGGTTTGGAGGAGAGCTTCTTGAACCAGGCCACAGTTGTAAGAGAAAGGATGGATCTGCCTCCGTTTGTTGACCTCGGCGCTCGACCCTTCCTCCCTCACCCAGCAGGCCTTATACACAGACACGCAGTGGTTCCCCAGGAAACCCACAGACTGAACTACACTCAAGATAGTCACCATCCCCACCACCACCCTTACATCCATTTCACCCGCTCCCCAACCTGGCCCTCCATCAGGTCCCACCACACCAACACCACACCTTTCACTCCATCTCACATGCTGGATAGGTACCCAGCGTCCCCCCTCCCGTCTCACCTCAGCCCCGAGCACTGGTCCTTCCCTCCCATGAGGCTTTACTAACAACGTAGAGACTCTTTGTTCACACTCAGTGGGAGAGACTGTGATGTTTTGTGTGTCCCAGCCCTTTATTAACCATTCATACTAATAGTAATAGTGTGTAATATCTCAAGAGGTTCATCACTTTTATTCTTTTCTTCCATCAATACTGATAAAGAAACACACAATTATGTATTAGTTGCATTAGTAGAGAATTTTAATAGTAAAACAATACAACAAATTCATTCATTCAACAGAGCCGCTGTACCCGGAAATTCATTATAGAGCAAAAGTTGTAGCCTGTTATAGTTTATTGTAATACTGTGAGATCTTGATGTATTTTGTTGTGTTGACATTGAAATGCAAAGTATAATTTAAGTAAGTACATGATATTAAAGCAGGATTACAAAGTAAAGCTTTGGCTTGTCTTATTCTTAAGGTAAGAGGTAATAGTTTGCATCAGAGGAGCTCTTGTCTTCATGCTCTGTCGTCTCCTTGTCAGTCTCACTGTCGTCCACTATCTCCTCGTCTCCTCCGCTCCCCTGTTTCAACGCTCTACGTAGCTGATTCCAGAACAGGTCCCGGGCCTGCGTTGGGTCGGTGCAGTCCGAGCCCGGCCACTGCAGGTAGGTCTTCTTCAGCATGTCCTTCCTCATACGGTGATAGGACGACAGCTGCCTCTCAGAGATGGGCTCCAAAAACACCAGCAGGAGAACGTCCCTGTGCTCGTCAAACAGTCTGTAGCTAGCTAACTGGATCTCCAGGGAGCACCACTCGCTCCGGAGGAAATTCCGGCTTACCACGCAAACAGTTTTCCGGCTGCTGTACACGGCCGAGACAATGTTGTCCACAATATAGCGTCCCGGCTCAAAATCCCTGTGATGGAGGCAAAGTTTGAAGGATGATCCGTTCCCCTCCAGGTTGGGCAGCAGCTGCTCCATGACCCAGGGTTCATCGGAGGAATTATAGGAAATAAAGGCGTCATATTTGCAATTTTCCTCCTCCTCTCTTAGTTTACGCCACTGCTCACCAAACCAGGAACAGAACACATAGTAGCTATACTTAATTCTCCAGTAGAGTTTGACATAAATTAAAGGAACGAGTGTGAACAGGAAGATCACCACCGCTGTGCCCAAGAACAGGTACTCGCCTACATCGATGAAACAAACTTGGGTGTCAAAATTGTAGAAACTGGAATTCTTATCATTCGGACACTGCAGATTATACAGATATACAACCTGGACATTTGTGTTGTGTATTGTCCAGTTTTGCAGCAAGCTGTTATCGCATGTGCACCTTAAAGGAATATTGCGTATATCAAGGTAGTTGAGTTCCGGCAGACTGTTTAGTGCGTCCACATCAATGCTCTGCATCACATTACGGTTGAGCTGCAAGATGCGTAACTTTGTAAGATTCCCAAAAACCTCTTTTGTGAAGTTCTGAATGCCCATATCTTCTACAACCAATCTGGTCAATCTGTTGAGATTTTTAAACACTCCTGGTTGTAGCTGTGCCACCCCGACAAAGGAGTTGTCGAGTGTGAGGAAACGCAACGCCGTCAGATCATCAAAGGCGTTGTCTGCCAAATGAGAGAAGCGATTGTTGGTGAGATACAGAGATCGGAGTGAGTGGAGGCCACGGAAAAAGGCCCTGGGCAGCGTGGTGAGGCCATAAGGCAGCTGCCCGTCTAACTTCAAATCTGTGAGTTTGCTGAGATTCATGAAAGGTGAACTGACTTGGTCAGAGAGAAACTGAATCTGATTTCTTTGCAAATCAAGAACAGTTAGAGTGTCTTGAAACACAGTAAAGTTGGTGCTGTGGATCAGTCTCAAGTTGTTTCCATCTAAATAGAACTTGGACAGGCTTGTCAGTCCCTGAAGGCCAGATTTGTCAATCTGTGTGATTTTATTACCGCCGAGATCCAGAGTAGTCAGACGGCTGAGATTGTGGAACGTCACGTTAAAAATAACAGAAATTCGGTTGTTACGTAAATTAAGGATCTGCAGATTGTTGAGATCTTCAAAGGTGTCATTGAACAGATCTGTTAAGAGGTTATTGTCCAAACGGAGAGTTTCGAGCTTTTTCAGCCCACGGAGAGCTCGGTGGTGGAGAAAAGCAATCGTGTTTATGTTGAGTTTTAGCGTCTTTATATTTGGAGTTTGACGAAAAGCGTCAGCGCTGACGGAGAGGATACGATTATAACGATAGGTCAGCTCTTCCATGGTATTGAAAAGAACCGCATTTTCATTACAGGATGGGAGCGAATTGAGAAGGTTATGCTCCGCGTCAAAGCTTTTTGTACGATTCTGTCCTTTGAGGAAGCTAAGACAATTAAGGCTCCTCAGTTTGTTGCGAGACAGAACCAAAGAGCCCGTGATCTGAGGACAGTTGTACAGCGTGTGGTTTGTTAGCGTCTCAATTCCATTACTGCTCAAGTTCAAATTCTTCATCCATTTCACCTTTCCCTTCAACGCTCCACACAACTCCTCGACCAGATTGGCGTTTTCCAGACCCATGCCAGAGAAATCTACCCTCGAAGCTTTGACAGTGCTGACGTTCAGAAACTCCACTGGCCTCACACTGGTTGAACACAAACGCAGGTACATGATCCGTCTCAAATCCACTCCTTTGAACGCCACAGAGGGGAGCCTGGAATTGCTTGACAAATCTAACACCTTGATCTGACTGAGAAATGATTGATTACAACCCAATGTAGACAAATTGTTCCAACCTATGTATAACGTGGCGAGAGAGTTTGGTAATGAGACATTTGAGTGTGTGAGGGAGGTCAACTGGTTAAGGCTAATATCCAGCAGCGTCAGATTTTCCAGGTGCGACACAGATTCTGCAATCACAGAGAAATTGGCCAGGTTGTTTTCCCGCATTAAAAACGTGTCTAGCTTGAGGACGGAAGAGAAAACGGTCACAGGGAGCTGCTTGAGGTTATTATTGGCCAATGAGAGGAAGGTGAGGCTGTGAAGATCCTTAAATACAGAAGGGTTGAGCTCTGATATAAAGTTAAAGGACAAATTTAGACTGGTAAGTTGAAACAAGTTTTGAAAAGCCAACACGTCGATAGAATTCAAGATGTTATGATCCAACTTAAGGCACTGGAGGTTTGGGAGATGAACAAAGCTCCCATTGGGCAGATTCTTTACAGGGTTGATGGAGACTGTGAGATTAATGGCAGAATGTGGCAGGTCTCCTATGATGGCTGACAAGTTGTCCGTCTGTCGATGAATGCAGCTGAATTTGGTTGAGCCTTGCTCCCCGATGCAGTTGTTAAAACTGTAGCCGCCAGTCAGCTGAACAACACTGAGGGTAACTGTAACTGACAGCAGTTGATAAGTCAGACAGGCCATTTTGTCTAATTGCAGGAAAAAAGATTCTCCAAAGCGACGAAACCCTTCAGATTTGGTTTGATTGTTAGCTCGTTCATGGGTTGAGTCTAAGGGAGATAGAGAGCCAGACAGAACACACACACACGCTCATGTTTTAAATCACAGCAGGACACAATTCAGAACATAATACATAATTCATAGACAGCCTGTGAGAGCCTGTGAGACCTGTTTACCTACCTTTTCGAGGTGTGTCGTGTGATGTTTTGTGGATACTCTCACCACATGATCCCACAGTGAGACTGAAATGTGCCTCTTAGACTGTGAGAGACACAATAACACACTTATTATTGTGAATATTTGAAGATCCTGTAAAAACTTTTATTGAGCCATGATCTAAAAATCTATTAAAGACTTGAGGTTCTACACTGGGGTATGAGCTCATTCTGCACACTCATGCAGTTACCATAGTGTCATCTAACCTCACTCAAGATGGCTTTTGTACTCACTAACATTTAGGAGGAACCTGAAGGTCAGTGAGCGAAAGGGTCCGGTGATGAAATTGTCTTGTTCGAATTCACGTTTTCAGAATAACAATCTGAGCTAAGAAGAAGAAGACGACGAGGAAAAACACTAATGCTCATACTAACAGTCTTTAACTTCCTCCACTAGTCACACATCTATAACATGTTCATCTTTAGCTGTTCCCAAGGCGTTTGAAGCTTGCAGGGATAATCCGTTTCCTCTTTTGTGATTTTCATATCCCTTTTCATTGAACTACAAGTTTTCTTGTCATGTGTTATTCCTTCTTACATTTGTTTTTACTTTATTTTATCCACATTAAAGTTTCAATACATTTCAAATACTGTGGTAACTTTGCATAGGGTTAACCTGATGTGGAAATGTTGGCAACAGTACAGATGGAGATGTAATAAATTGTCACTGTGGTTAAATTCTCCTGTTACTATTATCATTTTCTACATTTAAAGTCTAATAACAATGCTACACGAATAACAGATCGTAAGTATATGTTGCCATGACAGCCGTACCTGTTTAGCTGGAGACGATCACGTCTTGTCTCTTCAGAGAGTTTAATCTAACCTGGCTGGAAACTAAAATAAGGCACATGACGACAGTGAGTGGGCGAGCGAGTGAGAGAGAGAGAGAGAGAGAGAGAGAGAGAGAGAGAGAGAGAGAGAGAAGCTGTACTGTCGCTTTAGCTGGTCTCATTGTTTCAGTACTGGAGAAAAAAAGAGCTGCAGTAAAACAGGCAGCGCGGTCAAGTGTCCCTCTGCCATTTTCAGTCCTGGCCTCATTCATGTCACTTTCACATCCAAATGTAACACTGGAGACACAAAAACCACAGCTGTGAGAGAGTTACAGCACAGTTTCGTGCATGCAAATGCTGAAAGAGGAAGATGAGTATCCACCCTGATAGTGTGCCCAGAATAATCACAACATCACTCACATTATTATACCAAAGAGGATTTTACTGAGGCTTAGTCCCTTGATAAACACACATGAGGCATTTAAATTACATGAAACACCCATTGGAAAATGATATGAATACATGACGTGATTGTGTTGTGTGCATGAAAATCTTTATTCAGGTATAATTACATTCCAAAATAATGTTGTGCTTAAACGTAAATGTACTGACAATGACTTGTTGACAAATTGCATATTGAATCATTTTCTGCCTCATGTTGTCGCTGTTTAACCAATTGTGTAAGATAATAGATCTATAAGATGTTCAAATTGGTATGACTCAGCCTCTCATCTTCTGCTCTCGTGCCATCTGACACAGTCCACACAGGGGCAAGCAGGCCATGATCAGCCAGTCGTCACACACCGAGCCCTAGGGAGAAGCGGAGGAATGATTATGGGTCAACTAGAGCCACGTTAATATGTGTCAGCCAGATATTACAAGGCCTCAACTGAATGCTAGCATGTGAGAAACTACACAAGAGCCAATTCAGAGATCTCCACTCCTCAACTATTGTAGTCTGCAACCAGTATAAGAAGATCTCGAGTCAAGATGTAGCCAATCAAAATCCCGAAGAAAAACTCAGAGAAGACACGACCATCATACAGTCCAGTACAGGCTTATCTGATGTCCATATCAAATGAAATTAAGACATTTTGCACACTTACGCTAATGCGGTATCTGCTGCGGATGCTTGTCCTCAGAGCAATCATGGCCCCAGGGAGGCAGGGCAGGCAGCAGCTCTCCCCATTGTCCTGAGCCACCTTACATGCCAGAATGCACGGGACAAACGCGGCACAAAGACCTGGAGAGGTGAAAGGAGAAGGCCATACATCACAATTGCGTCCATTTCACATTGTGGGGTTTAATTTTCTGCTTGCTTACGCCGTCGCAGTTTTGTGTGATCACGTACAGATGCCACAGTCCTCACAGCAGTCGCACACGTTTGAGCTCCAGTCCGACGCGCCGGAGGACACATTGTACTGCGTGACTGAGACCTGAGGCTGTGAGTTGATCACGTTTGACTGGAAAGCCATGGCTGCATGTAGAGGAGAGGAAATGAAAGGAGAGTAAAGGAGGGATAAAATTCAATTGGAGTCACCGATGTCATTACATTACATTACATTACATTACGGTCATTTAGCAGACGCTTTTATCCAAAGCGACTTCCAATAATCGCGTTCAACATAAGTAGATAAAAGAACTTGTCCTCGTGCTAACAGCAGTGATGTCATTATGTTTTTGTTGTCATCACTTCTTTTTCACCCATTTACTACTACATATTACTTATCATTATTGTTGTCTCCAAAAGGTCTGCACGCTGATTATAATGTCTTCAGATACTATAAAAGTAAACTATAAGTATACTTTGCAAAAAAAGAGAAATGGTGGAAATGAGTCTAAACAGATCACATCGGTGAGGTATGAGTAGTAAATCCCAGTGAATCGCATCATCGTCTATAGATTTAAAGAGCAGGATCTTTGCTTCATAACTCACCTGATCTCACCTGCTAAGGTTAGTCTGACTCCCAAAGGTGGTACGGCCTCGATAAATAAATCCACAAACAGGTGGGCACGGCCAGAGCGCTGCCCTCTTATACCCAGTGTGACGTCTGACAACGGAGCCCATATTCTGTGGCCCAATGACCACTCGGGCCCGTATGAACACCTTGTAAGGACAAAAGTTCATTGTTTGATTTTGGGGCGTTGGAACATTTTAAAAGGGGGCACACCTCACATAACAAGTTCATTATCAGCATACAGTAATTGTCGACTCAAATAGATGTGGAGTGCATGTTTGTGTTCCTTATAAACCAGGCAGTGCTTTCATGGCAGGTGTGGTGTGTGTGCACACTGTGGGCCTCAGCTATATGAATGGGTAAATAAATAGGAGTCAAAAATGAGCAGTGACTCTCAAGCACAGGACTGAAGGCTTTGTACTTGTGTAATTGTGTTGCAACACATCTCTGTGTGTGTGCACCATAGGTGTGTGTGTGTACATATAAGTAGATCTAAACAGTATATGCATACTTCATAGCATGAGTCTTGGGGTGGAACGATGTGTAGGAAGCAAGGGGCCAAGTTATTGTGTGGATTTCAACATTTTATCTTTGTTTAGATCTCTTAAGTCATCAACCGAAAACCCTCTAACCCTCTAATCGATGTCACTACGGGGCGACTGAGTTAGATCTTTGCTGAACATGAACTAAAGTAACATGGTTTATACAGTTTAATCATTCAGTATGCTGTTGAGATGTCCTTTGTTACACAGATTCTGTTTACAGCAGCTATAGATTCAGACACAGATGTGTTGTTGAGATGTTTCTCCACCATCCTGCAGCTTCATTTGTCCGCTGCTGAGTTCAATGTCTCCGTCTGAGCAATGCTAAGTGAGCGATGTTTAAACCGTTATCATAACATGTCACTTTGAGAACAAGGAAGTGTACCAATTTCACAATAACGTAAATTTCCAGAAGACCCCTGGTCAGAACAGATGTGACTGCAAGGCACTGAAGTTCCTCTCAGGTTTACAAGCATTTGTTGAGATTTTAGTAATGCCTCTGTGTGCTCCAGGTTGAGTTTGGATGTAGAAAGGTATTGTGACTCATGGTTCAGCAGCAGATAAGGCCTTCAAATAACATTCTTTAAGCAGAGGGGGAGTCATACCTCTGCCATGGCCCTCTGATTATGACTATGTCGCTCAATCTGCTTAAAGGATGCGCCTTTGTGGTTTTTTAAAGATAATTAATTTCCTGTTATGTTCCATCTATCTAACTATCTTATCACCTATATGTTCTACACTACAGCAACCACTTATAGTTTGGATCCTGACCTCTCACAGCACAAAAGTGATTCTCTACTCTTCTTGATTTAAAATGCAATTGATTTTGTGATGACCTTATTTGCTTATTTAGTTTATTCTGTTAATCCTATACAAAGAAACACCTTTGGCCTTTTTATGTTTTTGTAATCCATTTTATGATATTGAGGCCTTTTGCTCATTCCGTCATACAAAATACATTTCTTCAAAAACAAGGTGAGTGTACAGAGTGTATTTGAATTTCCTGCCAATGAAGCACTTTCACTTCTCCATTTGAGGGATTGTTTTGTAAAAGAGGGATCTGCATGGTGACGGTTCCCACAGGTTTCTCCTCCACTGCAGCTTATGCTGTTTATACGCCGATTTAAATCTTTGCATACATAAACAGACACAGACACATACCTCTGGCTACAAAAATAATTGTGGGATGTTTAATTTTCCAGCCGTCTGTCTGTCTTTCATGTGTCACAATTTCCCCAAGACAGGCTGAGAGTGGCTGATTCACACACTTGCTATGTTAGCATAGGATTCAGTTCCTGAAAACAGGACTTCTCCTTTCTTGCCCTTGGTCTGATCATATGTGCTAAAGAAAGATATGAAAAGAGATGTTTATGAGCACAGTACACTCTCGTACGTCTTGCATGGTTTCAGGTATTCCACTGCCTCATTCTTCACTACAACATGGATCTGGTCACACCAATTACAGATTACTGGGTGAGCGGCATTTTCTTTTAAATAAACCCACATGTGCATGATCAGATTCTCTAATAAACACAAATTGCATTCATAATGAATATTGAGTTCTTTTGGTGGTTGGTTTTTGCATCCTCAACATTGGTCATAAACTTTCAAAAATCAGTGAAAATTGCTTTGTTTGCTCTTTTTTCTGATTCTCTTCTGCAGGGCTTTGATGAGGATTATGCTGATTATTCCACCCTTCCTCAGAACGTCAGCAGGACTCATGCAGCCCCGTGCAAGCAGGATGATATCTTCAGTTTTGTGCGTCGCTATTCCCCCGTGGTTTACAGCCTGGTGTTCATTCTGGCTGTAGTGGGCAATGTGCTTGTGCTGTGCGTGATCCAACGCTACAGAAACTCCCAGAGCAGCGGAGCCTGTGCCTTCTCTCTGACCGACACCTTCCTCCTCCATCTGGCCATTTCTGACCTCCTGCTGGCCTTCACCCTGCCTCTGTTTGCAGTGGAGTGGGCCCATGGGTGGGTGTTCGGTTTGGCTGTTTGCAAGATCTCAGGTGTGCTCTTCTCCCTCAACCGCTACAGTGGCATTCTTTTCCTGGCCTGCATCAGCTTTGACCGATACCTGGCCATCGTTCATGCTGTCTCCTCTGGCTGGAAGAGGAACACGTGTCAGGCCCAGATTGTATGTGCTGTCATCTGGGTGGTTTGCCTGTGCCTGAGTGGGGTGGACATTAACTTTAAGCAGGTAGTAGACTCGAAGGATTACAACCAGCTCCTATGCCAGGTGTGGTATACTGAGAATCCTACTCGGTGGCAGGTGGGGCTGCAGCTTCTCAGCATGGTTCTGGGATTTGGCATCCCCCTCCTGATTATGCTCTACTGCTACATCCGGATCTTCAAGTCTCTGTGCAATGCCACTCGCCGCCAAAAGCGTAAGTCCCTCCGCCTCATCATCTCCCTGGTTTCAGTATTTGTCCTCTGCTGGGCACCATACAACTGTTTCCAGCTGGCAGACAGTCTGCAGAGGCTGGGCGTGATCAGCGGAGGTTGCCACTTTGGCCGTGTAGTGGACATCGGCACTGTGGTGACTGAAAGTTTGGGACTAACACACTGTGCCCTTAATCCTCTGCTATATGGCTTTGTTGGGGTGAAGTTCAGGAGGGAGCTGGTTCGAATGTGCAAGGGGCTGCTGGGACAAAGAGGATGGCTGGAGATGGAGGGATGGAAACAAAGGAGGCTAAGAAGAGCCACAGGATCGTTCAGTTCTGTGGAGAGTGAAAACACCTCACATTCGGTCATGGCATGAGGGCGGGGGCTTCAGAGGGAGAGCTGGGGAGAAAACAAAGGAAAAACAAAAAGAGAGTTGATGTTCAAGCATAATACAGAGTGAAAATGTTCTCAAAGAGGGGACGTCTGCTTGTGGCGAACCCCCTCTGGTGCTTTGCTAAAAAATCAGAAAGCATCATTGAAATATATATGGAATGTCAGAGCCAATAGCACCTTACATTCCCACATGTATATGCTGTGACACTCACGTTTGTTGCATTTTGTGCGTGTATTTCATCTCTTTTGTAACATCTAGTTTCATCATATGCTCAGGAAAGCTTGTCCAGCAATTTTGCTGTGGTTGCAGTCGTATTACAGCTCTTATCTGTTCACTCTGTCAGTATCTATGTCAGCTCACTGCTCTGTGAGAGGAAATGGTGCAAACTTTGTAGTAGTTATACACATTGATTTGAGCGAATTGATAATATTTTTTGTTGATCAGCTCTCCTTCCAGCTGTGTGTGCTTTAAATTGTACTCACTGTGAACTTTCAACTTTATGCTGAAACTCAATGTCTCTGTGTCGTATATACAACTTTTCAATAAACATTACATGTATGATAAAGTCACCGACTCGTTTTTCTGTGGGTTTGGGTTTACAGCTTTTATCCTTGGAAGCAGCCAACACAGACACAATACTGAGTGTTTTATGTTCTAAGTTAAATGTGTACAATTAGTGAATTTCCTTTCATTTCATAATTTTCTGTTGTATGATGTCTGAGATTATTATACTTTTGGATATTTGATATTAAATACCAGACATAACTTTAGACTAGAGTGAACACAAATCATGCAGCTGAACCACTAAAACAATGTTAGTGTACCAGAATAAATTAATTCCGGGATTGAAAACTCAAATGAATACTAATACAAATATACTGTTCTAATAACAGCACTGCTTGTTTACTCCTGTGGGTAATTAAAATCTTGAAATGCAGCATTCAGCATTCTAGGAATACATGCCGAGGTTTCCCCCTGTTGAAAAGTAAAGATAATGAACAACATCTGTTCATTATTTAAGTCTCTGGACTACAAATTATGGTAACCACATAATCAGAGCTGGTATTCACTGTCTTTGTTTGTAGAAGATTAATCGTCCATTGTAACTGTGTGTAACTGTGTTTTGTGAATAAGATTCAATTAAAAAGCTTTGTTGATGTTAATTTTAGTGGATTCAATTCATGTTTTTACATTGATTGTACCGCCATAGCCCACAGAAATGTTTCTATTTCTACATCACTGAGGCCTCAACATTATATAAGGCTCTGTTACATTAAGGTGTGTCAGGAAGTCTGCCAGTGATCTGACATGCTCAACAGCATGCAGGGTCCTGACACATCTGAGAGAGAGCTACAACAACAAACTCATTTTCCAAACAACAAATTTACAATTTAAATGATCTATAATGCAGTCTTAAATGCCATAATTTCCAAATACAAGTGCAAAATCTTTTTATATGTATAACAAAGCACCGGTAGATTATGGTTAATATATAACATTTATAACAGTTATAATGGGTCGCCCTGTTTACGCAAACCAAGGGTTAATGTGACATCTGTGTTTGGCACTTGAGAATGTCTGCGGTGAGACGTTTTTAGCACTGGATGTGTAAACAGGCACAATAGCGACACCTCGCGGAAAGCGTCTCTTTGTGCATCGCTTTGTTTGGCGCTTTGTGTCCCACGCTCCACATACGTGTTCCCAGCTGCGTCGAGCCTACGTCACATAACCACAATACCAGAAGTAACATGATATGGCTTTCAAAATAAAGCAAATGTACCGACGCTCCTATGGTTTGGGCTACATTTGCTGCGCCGTAGTTTACATTTCTTCCCATTATTCAAGCACATGTTAATTTTTTCAGACATAATCTTATAGGGTGTAGACAACTTTGCTCGTATTTTGAATTTGTCAACGCGCGAAACAAATCACTCGTCATTGATGATTTTATTTTGAAAAGCAACCAACTGGTATAGTGTGTTGTGCTTGCAGACTCGACGGATGCAAGAGTACTGTGAGTGCAGGCGGACATTTGCTAACAAATGGAAAACGAAAATACGAGTTGAGAAAGTATTCGTTTGCGTGTATTTATGTAGTATTTTAGGAGACCTCTTGGCGTAAACGTAGTACACCCTTGTGATAAAACTTCGATCTGGACAGCGCAGCTTTTCTCTTCGGTCGATTCGTTTTTCCCAACAGCCTTTTTTGTTGATTGATCCAGATTGATCCATTTAAAGCCGAAATTCCCCGTGGATGTAACCTATATTTTTGGGATCTCTGAAGTTTACGCGCAAACACGTTGGATCCGTCGTGCGTGTTTGGGCTGAGGCTGACGGGCGTCTAGCAGCTGCAGAGGCACCGCCAGACACAAGATAGTGACCGTGGATCGAGTCTCCTGTTTCGGTTTCTGATCGGTCCGAAATTCGAACCCGGTTTAGAGGTCGGGACTCGGTTTGCGTGTATGTGTGTGGGGGCGTATTTGTGGTGTGACCTGTTGCTGCTCGTCTCTGATGGTTTAAGAAAACAAAGTCGGCGCAGAGGTGAGATCATGTTCCCTTCCTATAGTGTCAATCCGGCCCTTTGTGTGTGTGTGTGTGTGTGTGTGTGTGTGTGTGTGTGTGTGTGTGTCACCTGGCCTGGGGTTCTGTACTTTCCAGATAAGCCCACAACTGAATTGCCTCATCTGGTGACATCAGAACCATGTGAGTTGTGTGTGTGTGGCCACTGTTTATAAAGCTGCTGCTCTTCCAAAAGAGGGAAGTCTCAACTCCACATTCACATAACACACACACACACACACACACACACACACACAGGCTGAGAGAGAGAGAGAGAGAGAGAGAGAGAGGAAGACTGGTTTATGAGTTGGGATTTTAGGATTCTGATCTCAGAGGCACTTTATAATTTTAAGCCGTTATTCATCTCCACAGAAGATGGCAGACGACCTGCAGGTGGACCATGGTGGGATCTTCCTCCACAATCACTCGTACGACTATGACGACTACGTGCCTGAAGACGAGTGTGGGTCAGGCAGCAGCGGGGCCGTGGTAGCTCTGTACTCTCTGGCAATCATTATAGGTATCCTTGGTAACGCACTACTCCTGGGTATCCTGGCCCTGAAGAGGCGCTCTTGGAGTTTAACGGACACATTTATCCTTCACCTGGGTATCGCCGATGGCCTCCTGCTGGGGACGCTGCCCTTCTGGGCTGCACAGGCCACTCCGGGAGGATGGACCTTCGAGACACCGTTCTGCAAGCTCTGCGGGGCTTTGTTTAATGTAAGTGCCAGGGTGGTGGGAGGAAGAGTTGTGGATAGAAAGGGAATGAGAGATAATGTCGCTGCTTTTTGGGAAGGGGGTGTGTTGAGATGGAATGAAATGTGGCAGTTGGTCGTAATTTCTATCCCAATTTAGAGGCTGTGAGGAATGAGGTCATTGTATCTAACACAAGAGAATGTTAAAGTAAAGTGATAGTGAAAGCTGGTGACGGCTGCAGGTTGTTTGGTTACATTCAGTAACTTAACGGCCCCTTTAACTCTTTCTTTCTCCCTATAGGTCAACTTCTACTGTGGGGTCTTTGTGCTGTTATCCATTAGTCTGGATCGGTACATGTCCATCGTTCACACTGCCCAGATTTACTCCCGAAGGAACCCCAGGTTGGCTCATATCAGCTGCCTGCTTATCTGGCTCTTATCCCTGCTGCTCACCATCCCTGACTGGATTTTCTTGAAGGCTCGGAGAGACCCGCCACAAGATAAAACGGTGTGTAATCACAACAACTACATGCTTGGTGCTCATTCAAAATATGACTGGCAGCTGGCATCCCGCTTGCCCTATCATGTGGTGGGCTTCCTGCTGCCTTTAGGCATCTTCATCTTCTGCTACTCCCGTATCCTGCTACGACTGCACAGCAGTGCCCAGGACCTCCGGAGACAGAGGGCTGTCAAGGTCCTCCTGGCCATGGTGGTGGTCTTCTTTCTCTGCTGGACACCATACAACATCACCCTCATGGTGGACACATTCCAGAGCATCTATAAGACCTCACGTGACCCTTATGATGAGCCCTGTGGAACCAAAATGGCTCTGATTGTCATGCCTGCTCTGGGCTGTTTACATGTCTGCCTCAGGCCTCTGCTCTATCTTGGACTGTGCGCTAACTTCAGGAATCAGACACTGGAGGTGATCAGACGTTTGAGAGGAGTGCCGGCAGAATCCAGCAGCTCTCTGTGGGAGCTGGGTGTTGGGGAGGAGGTGCTGCCTGCCCAGGCTCATGAGAAGGTGGTGCTGAATCAAACAAATACTGTAGAGGAGGATAAATGCTCATGTGTGACTCAGGAGTGATGTGGATGCTATTTCACCCTTGAGAGGAAGTTGAGGACACACGTATATGATGTAAATGACTTACCCCTGAACTTTAATAGCCACCACCTCATGGGAACCTGTGTCAGAAATACAGATATTTTGTAATCATCACTGTGGCACAACTTTAACTCATCACCCTAAATCATTTTTGAGTGAACTTTTAAAGATATTTGTCATTAGTATTGCACAGTAATTACTGTCTTATTTTTTATAATATTATTGTCTTGTTGTAAGTTATTGTCTCTGTAGCAGGGAAATCAGTGAATGATGATGTCATAACG
The DNA here is from genome assembly GCF_046128005.1 of Genypterus blacodes. Taxonomy (NCBI): domain Eukaryota; kingdom Metazoa; phylum Chordata; class Actinopteri; order Ophidiiformes; family Ophidiidae; genus Genypterus; species Genypterus blacodes. Next base: position 3,103,725 of record NW_027466869.1, on the reverse strand, counting down.
TTGGAAAGGAACATAAGCTTGTAATCCCACCAGTGTTGTAATGTGATTTAGTATTTTAAAAATATGACGTTTGGGACTTAATTAGCAGATAAAGGGTGAACGTCATACTTTCACTTTCTAGTCGCTATCTAATCGAGCAAGAAGTTGGGAATTCTGGGGGAATTTCCACCAATGAACATTGAGTCTGTCAGCACATGAGCCCCGATGTCATGATGGGCTTTTCCCTGCAACAAATCTCACAGTCATTGTTTTTTTGTGAGCCGTCCTTGTTTACAGCATGATGTGTGGCCTGTAGGTCATGATGTCATCCGTCAGGTGACAGAGTGCGTTGGGCGGGGGAGGACTCTCTCATTCCACCATGACTCGTCTGTGTGTTGGGTGGAGACAGAATCTGTAGAAGGCTTTGTGCATTAGCTTAGTGTAGGTGTCAAATGGACGATGGGAGGGGAAACATGTTTTGTAGATTGCGACACATGCTGCTTGGCCATGACCTGCAGTTCACCACCGGGCTGTTGTACAAATAGCAGCAAGCTGGGAAAACTCATTTCTGTATTCAGAATCTTGGTTGATTCAGAGTAAAGCAACTGTAAAGAAACATCACCTGAAATGAAGTGCCTCTGTATCTCATGTCAGTCACATACTCACCAAAAACGAAAATAAAGTGACTGTTCTTAACCCCTCTTCAGACAGATCATGTTCCTTCCTTCCTGTTTCTGTTGTAACCCTGATGGTGTTGACGCTTTCATTTCCATTCCCATCAGTAGCTGAGGCCTTTTTGAAAATGTGATCTAGAACAGCAGCAAAGCATCCCACTGATTGCTTTTAGTTGGAGTTAAGTATCGGATCAAAATGGATTGATTGTTTGCTGCTTCAGCTATTAACTCAGACAAGCTGATCTTATCTTTAAGGCATGACGAGCCTGTTATCAGTACAAACATAGAACTCGTGTTTGAATCATGTTGCAACTGAGCTCTTTAGTCTGTTTTGGTGAAAGAATCAATCGCTCGCCATGGTGACAGAGCCAGTAGCACTTCAGTTTACGTGATCATCTGCATTTCTCTTATCAGCTCTTACATTGTGCCATAATTAGATGTTTGCTTCTCATATGAGTGCATAAGGGCATGTTCAGGTGACAATATTGAGGCAATGCGGTATGGGAAAGTAGCACAAAGCCATCTGTCATCTCGGTCATATTTGACCATCTTGGTGAATTTAGCTCTCAGATGCTCTCACAATTTATGTTTCATCTTTCTGCATCAGCCACATGTTAAAGTCTGTGGACGTGTTTCTTGTAATCTCTCTGGGTTTCCTGTCAAAGCGCATTTCCTCTGAAACCACCACACGCTGATGGTGTGCACCCAGGTTTGTCTGCAGGTTTAGGTGGTGCATTTTGGTGTGATCTACCTCAGCCTGCATCACATTCACACAAACGTACGGTATTAGAGCTCAGAGGGGAAATGATCAAGTGAAATCATTGTTTTTGTCATCTGTGTATGAATGATATGCTGTACAACATCATATGAATTGTTATATAAAGCTAAAAAAATATTTTCAAAACTATTTTCCAGTTTCCTTCTTGTGTTCTGAAATTCTATGTTTTCGAAGTTAGAGAGAAACCAGCACTTAAGCAGACAACTTCGTCCATAGTCATGAAACTGAAAGTCCAAACTGGGCTTTTCCATCTGAATCTGAAATATTTTCCTCATTTTGTTTTCTGTCAGTATTCTGGCAAACCTCGTGGCTCAACATCAAAATGATTACATTGGCTAGAAATTCAGCATTCAGTCAGTCAGTCTGGTGGATTTTGCTGACCCAAGGCCCTCATTTCTGCTTTGCGGCGTCAGTGGGCTTTACAAGAAATGTGAAGTTGTCTCTTTGCAGGTGGGGTTTCCTCTTTTTACTTTATGTGACACAGACAAGTCATATAAGCACTCATTCAAAATTCCCTTTACCAAAGTAGCAATGGGTGGAGGCTCACACACGCATTTACAATCACACCTAAAACCAATGATATCCTCAACACCGAACAGTTTAGCAGATGTCCTGCTGCCGGTGCTGCTGGTGATGGTGGCGGCATTCTGGGCTGCACAGGCGACACAGGATGGATGGAGGTTCAGAACACCCTTCTGGAACACCGCTGGAGCAGTGTTTCATGTAAAAAGGACCAGGCGGTGGGTGGAAAAAAGGGCGTGGGAGATCATTTCACTGTGTTTGTCTGGGAGGAAGAGTTGATGGAATGTGCTTTGGCTTTATGCCAGGATCAAGAGCCTCTCACTGGATGTCAGTGTACTGAACATGTTTGTGCAAGCGTACTCCCCGTGGGAGCCGAGTACTCCTGAGACGAAGCAAGTTAAGGGAAGAGAAAGTGAAAGTGCTGATAAGAGCCTATAATCATTAGTCAAATGAAAATCCAAAGTGTTTTTTCCATTTCCTTTTCATGGGAATTTAGGATTTAAATTCTAATGCAAAACCTCCATTCATTCTATTTGAAATGTACACGGCCTTGAAAGTGTAAAGTCCATGTCTCACTTTATTGACAAATATTATGGCTTTGAACACAAATTGTCTTTCAAGGAGCTTTTATTGTAATTGAGTTGTCAGTCATTTTGCAAGCATATAAAAGCAAAGCTGTTTTCATTCTGGTTTCGTCAGCACTTATGTTGGCACGTCTGGCAAATAAAACCTCACAAAACTGACGGTCATAAACCTTAACTACAAAGATTCTGTCATGTCCATTTATTACAGTATTTACAGTAGCTGCATCGCCATAACTATGAAAACTAAACACCCACACTTATCTGTTACAGTTCATATAATTCACTCAGCAGAAGAATCGACAACTTTAAACCGGCAACTGAAGCACCGTGTCTGCTGTGTCTAGATGAGTTTTATCCTGTATTGTAAGGTTAAATGTTAAAATATAATGCAATGTTGTTGTGTAAAATGTCAGTTATTTAAAAGTAAGTTTGTAAATATTGCATAGCATCGTTGCATTTATCACATCAGCTCTGTACATTACCCAGCAAAGAGGAGAAGGACACTTTAAATGCTACATACATGTGAAACAGGTCTGATCAGGTGTTATTTATGGCTGCTGGGACTCGTTCATATTCAGATAGAAGCACGACACGCTAAAATAATAACAGGAAACAAAACATGTAAGAGAAACATTACATCTTGTATATGCAGGAAATACACAATACAGTGGAGGGCCAATCTGGATCAGCTGTCAGTCTTTTAGTCTTTTTGTTAGTTTTCTATTAGGTTGTTTGGGTTTCTCTCTCTCTCTCTCCTTCTCTAACTCTCTCTCTCTCTCTCTCTCTCTCTCTCTCTCTCTCTCCCTCTCTCTCTCTCTCTCTCTGTCAAATAGCAATAGAGTTGGAGGTATCACCCGATTCAGACCAGAAGGAGCTTCTTCTGCTGGTTGAAGCAGACTGGAATCTGACACTTGTCTTCAGCTTGCAGCCCAGAGACCTCATCACGTTCAGGAGCTGCCGGCGGAACTTCACACCCACAAAGGCGTAGAGGACAGGATTGAGGCTGCAGTGCAGGTAGCCCACAGACGCAGTGACCATCATGGCTTTATCCATAGATGTTCTCTCATCACAGGTGCTGCCACTGGTGCTGTTAGACTGAAGCGTGTCCACCATGAGAGTGATGTTATATGGTGTCCAGCAGAGGAAGAAGACTATCACTACAGCCAGGATGACCCGGAACGCCTTCTGTTTCTGATGGCCCTGAGAGCCACGCTGCAGCCGAAACAGGATGCACGAGTAGCAGAATACCAGGACGGCAGAGGGCAGCAGGAAGCCCACAGTGTGGTAGAGCATGCGTGAGGCCAATCGCCAGTCCTGCACTGACTGATTGAAAAGTTGGTAGTTGTGAACACACTCCTTTTTTCCTCCTCGTCGGCTGTCCGATAGAACTTCCAGGAAGATCCAGTCAGGGAAAGAGAGGAGCAGAGAAAGGAGCCAGACTGACAGGCAGCTGGCCTGCACTATCCACGGCTTCCTGCGAGAGTACATCTGGGTGGCATGGACGATGGACACGTAGCGGTCCAGACTGATGCAGGCGAGAAGGAAGATCCCACAGTAGAAGTTGATCTGCGGGCACAAAGAATTGAACCATTGTAACGTGTGTTATAGATTGATGTGGCTTTGGTGCATCTCTCCTGTTGCCCACAGAGCTCTTACCGTGAACACAGCTCCAGTGATCTTGCATGTGGCAGTACCAAAGTTCCATCCGCCATCCTGAGTCGCCTGTGCAGCCCAGAAGGGCAGCGTCACCAGCAGCAGGATGTCTGCCACACCCAGGTGGAGGATGAAGGTGTCAGTCACACTCCAGGTCTTCCTGCTCTGAGCCAGAACGGCCAGGAGCAGCGAGTTTCCCAAAACACCCAGAACGAATGCCACTGAGTAGACAACTGGGATGAACACTGCCTCAAATTGCATCACATCGTTATGGCTACAGACCATACCTGTGTCGCAACAGCCATCAGTGGAGTTATCAGTGCTGTTAAAAAACTCCTCCAAAAGATCCTGATAATCCAGGCCAGATAGGTCAAATTTGATCAAGCCACCATCGGTCACCGGAAGATCCTACACATGGTGCAAAAACAACAACAAACGCTGTGCATGAATTCACCTGTAATGTTTGTTGTCACCACAAGATGGTGCTGTTTAGTTTAACATGATGCGTAGACGCTTCAGCTCAGGCACGATTGTCCTGTATGCGCACGCAGAATACATCCTTCTTGACCAATTATTCTTAATGAGTCAAATCAGAACTGCAAACCAAAATGTGAGTTGAATTTATTTTAATAACGATTCTGATCTAAACGCACTGATAAAACATTTAACTTGGTCTTTTTTCCCCAATTCATCCTTAGGAACCGCACACTGAAAAAATGTAAAAATGCTACAGTGAAAAAGTGTAAACGGAAGTGTAAGTGTTTATTTAACCATTTCTTAAACAGAAGATTTTACCGGAAAACATTTAAACTTTAAGTAAAAATGTGTTTAATACCGTTTAAGTTATACTGAGAGATTGACGTATTTTAACAGTTAAACGCAGTAAAACAAAATATTAATGGCGTTCAATGTAAAAAAGCATAAACTAAATGCAAAATTGACAGAAAATTATAATGTAATATATTTCAAATTTTACAATGAAACCCCGTTGTTGTTATTGAATCCTGATATCAAATGACATAATCATATTGTTTGTTGCGTAATAACTTTTACGTTGCCAATATTTTTCCCATAAATTTGACTGGATCTTCTTTTTCTGCCTCACCACGTGTTGTTATTAGAGCCCTTTGAGGTTTGAGTTGATAATGAAGCTTTTCCTCAACATGACCCAGTAAAAGAATCACAACATGTTTTGAACAGCTGCTGGAGTTGCTTAACGGCGTCTGGGCAGAGACATCGGATAGTTCGGTGCAGAGATGAGGAAGAGAAACGCACAAGCACCCTAGAGGAAGCGTAGATTGAAAGGCAGGGGGCCATGAGGGGAGTGTTGCGTCACACCACCGTTCCGTATAAATAAAACATGAATTAGAACAATAACAGATCGCCAACATTTAGTAACTGATGGTTTGATTTCTTTTTTACTCTCATATAAAGTGACTTTGTACTTGCTTCATGAATGCTGAAACTGAATCTCACAAAACCACAGTCTGCGGTCTTTAACTTTGAACCTGAAGTTGTACCTTTGAGATGAGAACAACCAGCAAAAGTGTATTGATTTAGATTTCATGCTCGATCAATAACTGAACACAAAAACGTGCAGAAAAATACAAAAAAATCAGCCCAAATACTTAGTGACGCTGTGACGCTGCAATGATCTCAGTCTTTAACTCTATAAGATCTAAGACTCTGAGTGGAGGATTCAAGGTCTAACTAAACCGCCTAAACTTACCTCAAGAGATTGCATCGTGCTGTCATTCATCAGGCGCCTATAGAGCAACTGCAGAGGACGAGACCCGAGAGGAAGAGACACGCACACGTGTGATCCCGCCTAACAATCACCACCGAGCTCACTGGACGACAATCACTGGTTTATTAATCAAGTCTGTGATTAAAAACGTCATCAATGGGGCATTACCAACACTAAAACCTGCTTTAGGGAGACGTTTGTGTTTAATTAAAGTTAAAAAGGTGTGTTTTCAAATTCCAAGCATCAAATTCTTATAGATTAGAATAATAGTTATTAGTTTATTGACTCTTTCTTTGATGCTCATGAGGGGACTTTACAGCAGGGTAATGAGATGAATAACATGTCTGATACAGTTTCCGAGGAAACCTTAATTTTCCATCCATCCGTTGTTTTTCATGTTGCATTCAATTGAAATCTGATGTTCTAGCAATTCCAGCACATCTGGAACGAGGCAAACAATCAAACTTACAGCTGGTGCCACTTTGTCAGCTACTTTATTTGCAGCCAGAAAGAACACCAAGGCATATACATGTAACAGAAACAATATATTAGAATAAAGCATAAACCAGGTTATTATTAACAGTCAGAGACACTTTTTCAACCTCCTTATCAGTCTTAACTGTGGCTTCCCATTCATCTTTGTGGCTTCCTTATTCTCTCTCTGAAACACGTTCTATATGAATTGCCGAGAACAATAAATGCATGAAAGGGTGTGTGAGATAAGTGCAGAGACATATGGACAGAACATGAAGTGACACACATGACACACATACAACAGGAACTCACCATACTCACTATAAGCCATGAAACTTAACAGACTTTTCCCCTTTTCAACACTTCAGCGTTATGTAACTGGAAATGTAATTGTTTTATTGTTCATATCAGTGCAAAAATCTCATCATAAATCATTTTCACTTAACATTTGAACTTATCTTACCAGAAACCACAGATGTTTATCACACACAGACAGACACACATGGGTGCACCTGCGTCTGAGCTTTTCCTTTTTGAAAAAAAAAAGGTGTGAGTGTGTTCCTGTTTGTTTCACACCTTTTTCTCTGGTGCATCAGATCCTGAACATGCAGCTGCTGACAGTCAAGCTGGCAATGTCATCATAACCGCAGCCTGATGTTTTTGCATCTACATTGTACATTCAGTCATTTTAGCAGACGTACATATAAGGTTTTGATACAACACACGTAAAGATCTCGTCCGGTGACAGTAACTCAGGTCAGATATTGCCTGTAGGTTTATCAGTGCTGGGTCACATGCAACAGTTTGTGACATTGGTTTCACTAGTTCAGACAGGAAAGGGGATCTGGAAAGTGCCGGAGTGTTTATGGTTTCAGCCAGAGCAGCTGAAAAACATCATTGGGTCCTATTTAGTGCTGTGGAAGTGTCATGTTTCATTTGAACATCCCCACAGATGAAGTGGTCACCAGAGTGTCAGCTCAGTCTCTCTCTCTGTCTGTCTCCCTCTCTATCTGTGACTCTCTCTGCATCTCTGTACTTTGATCAGGCTCATTCATGTTTTCCATCATGGCTTCATTGTTTTTTTTCTCTGCCAAACTTCATCTGACTTAGTGTTTATGATGTTCAGCCAAAAAAACAGAAGAGAAAACACATGGGACTGATTTATGCTGTTTTCCTCCATGTTGAGAGCTGAATCAAAGCAATAATGGCAGATTTATGTTTGCCACACAGCAGATGATGATGATGAGGATGAGGATGATGATGATGTAAACTTTTGACTTACCACATTTTTATAACATATTTTGTATAACATATCACCAGAGGAACTGAAAGCATCGAAACCTTAAAAAAAAAACTATTTTCACATTGTGATGGTTTTTCCTTCCTCTGACTCTACTTTTTTGTTGTTCCACTGCATTGCTATGCTGGAGAACTCAACAAAACATGTGCACCCTCCTGAGTGTGCACCTTCCTCCAATGTTTTTGTTACACTGACTTCGTGGTGCAGAGGTGACAGCATCTAAACAAGCTTTCTGGACCCTGGTGTAATGTTTATAAAGAGCTCAAACTGTTGCAGAAACTGCTTTGCATTGCCTCATTTTAATGTCAAAAGAACTTCATCAATTGTGATGCATCAATTTATAAGAAATAGAAAAGATTGAATTCTCAACAACAGAAAAACCTGAGTGGAAACAACACAAGACAAATCAAATTCGCGTTTCATATTACTTAAAATATGATTCATCGAACTGAACTCTGTCTGAATTACTTGAAACTGAAAACCGCAACACCTCAGAGGTTTTCCTGTGTAGTGACATTTGCACTTTGCTAATACTTTCATGCACCTTCAATGCACCAAATGTGAAAGGGATCGTGCCTCCTGGACATTTATCTATACCACGAACGAACGCAGGCTCACGCGCACACAGTACAGTGCATACACTGTCAACCGTTGTAATTTTGTGTTGTATTGTATTTCTTTCTATTTCTTTTTAGTTTTCTACTAGTTCTTGTTTCTTTTTACAATATATTTATAAAGTGACACTTTATAATAATTTGTAAACACAACATACAGACAAGCTCGCCCCCTTAGTCAGACACCCATGGATGCACGCGCGCACACACGCGCGCACGCACGCACGCACACACACACACACACACACACACACACACACACACACACACACACACACACACACTTCCTCTGTAACCACGCAGGTGCACAGACGTACATACACATGTTCCTCCTCCTACGCAGACACGCATGTATGTACATCCGCCGTTTTCAACACGAATATCATCTAAATTATTATTAGCATTAATGTTACACACAACTCGACATTAGCAGCCCGATGAACCTGAAAATATCGCCCCGTGTTTGTTTATTTCGTTTACCGTCCTTCTTCCTTCTTTATTTTCTGCAGAAATCTCCGGTCCAGTTGGTGGCGGTAATGTAACACTTAGCTGGTTTGTCAACTGTCAACAAACTCTAAAAAGGAAGAAGAAGGAAAAGACTACTGCTATATCCTCTAGCTCCACTAGAGGGCAGAAGTGTTTACCACGGCAGTCAGGAACGGCAACTGACACCTGAGTGTGTTTGTATGCATGTCAGTGTTTGTTTACTGCCTTATTCAGTTTACATAACTTTTTGTGAGTGTCTGGACATACCGCACGGAGCTTAGGTGAGTGTTGTCCGTCTGAATGTCCTCCTGCGCTGCGCGTGTTTAAAAGCGAAAGTATCCGGCGCACTTCCTGCAAAGGGCCGGTGAGCCATGGCTGAGAGTATGGAGGAGGACGGGTGTGAAGGATCGATCCCCCTGACGGAGGACCTGACCTGCCCCGTCTGTCGCTGCATCTACCGGGACCCGGTGGTGCTCCTCTGTACCCACACCTTATGCCGGGAGTGTCTGCAGGGATGCGCGAAGGCCAACAGCAAATGCCCGGTGTGCAGGCAAGTCTTTAAGGAAGACGAGGCCGTGCCCGTCCGTGCGCTCGGTCGAGTGTGTGAGACTTTCCAGGAGACGCGCTGGCGGCCGCCGCAGAGATGGAGCGACGTGGATCTGTGCAACGTGCACCACAAGGAGCTGGAGCTCTACTGCGAGAAGGACGAGGAGCCCTTGTGTGTGGAGTGTGTCACCCTGCACAGCACCCACAGGCTGCTGCAGCTCAGAGACGGAGCGGCCCAGTGTAAGGTGGGTTTGACTGTGTACTCTGTCTCCAGATACGTCTCCATGTTTTATTACATTGGTATAGGACTAATATGGCTTCTATCTGCTTCAGTTCCACAGAGTGTAAACATCTGGGTTGAGTGCCAGCACCCCACAATCCCTGTCACTTTACACATAATATTTATTTCTGTATTAATAACCGTAGTTGTTATGTGAGTGAGTTTATTCAGTCTCACGTTCATGACAGTCTAGTTCGTCCTCTTCGGGTCAAGAGTGTGTCATCCAGTGTTGTTCCTGACGGTCTGACACTGCTGGGGTTTGATATTCAAGTGGGATTCACATTTTCCATAGAATGATTACAGATCATCAAGCATTTGGGTACAAAGAATAGAAGGAAATGTCTGGATTTAAGTCTGTAGTGTAAGGGAGGCAGTAGCTCAGTGGGTAGAGCTTCCGCTTGGGAACCGGAGGGTTGCCGGTTCGAGTCCCTGCCGAGGTGCCCCTGAGCAAGGCACCGAGCCCTAAATTGCTCGGTGGTAATGTAATCTAAGTCGCTGGGGCCATCATGTCGCTTTGGATAAAAGCGTCTGCCAAATGATGGTAATGTAATGTAGTGAAGTGCGTTTCTGCCGGAGTATTAAATCTACTTACTTCTCATCCTGCAGAAGCAGCTTAACTACAAAGTCCAGATCCTTGAAAAAAAGGTGTCATCATACAAGAAAATGACACATAAACTTGGCAACACAGTGGAACACATCAAGGTACAGCTGCTAACGTGAAGATGATGATGTGGTGTTGGAATTATCCTCATTCCAGATTTTGTGAACTCTCTCTCTCTTCTCACCTGGCTCCACGCAGTCTCAGGCCGGACAGGCAGAGATGCAGATCAGGGTGGAGTTTGAGATGCTCCGCCAAGCGCTCGTCACCGATGAAGCTCTCCGTCTGAAAGCGTTGGCCGATGAAGAGGAGCAGAAGATCGCTGCTGCACAAGATTGGATAACCACAATAAACAAAGAAGTCTCTGATCTGGCCAAGCTGATTGATTCTCTGAAGAGAGAGATGGGGAATGAGGATCTGCCTCTAGTGCGGGTAAGAGGAGGCAGCTTGACTGGGTTTGTTTGCTGCTGTGTAACTGCTGTTTACCTCCAGTAAAGCCTTTAAACTAACCACAATTAATGTCTTTTGTATTTCAGAACTATCAGGATTTAAAAAGAAGGTACGCAACTGCAAAATGTACAATAACATCTCCTCTCCATTTCCCTGTGAACTGGTGATAAAAGACTTTAGTTTAGTTTCAGACGCCTGTCAAATTCCCTCTGTTTGATAAAACGTGCTCACGTGTCGCCGTCTCTTCTCCAGAGCCCAGTGGACAAACGAAGACCCCGCTCTGCCCGATGACAGTCTCCTGAGCATGGGCAAGCACGTCGGCTCTTTGAGCTTCAACATCTGGAAGAAGTTGCAGGCTCACGTCAAATACCGTGAGTCAGTTAGATTTAGGTGGCTTGGTTTGCTCTGTGTGTGTGACCAAGGTGTGTGTGTGTTCAATATCTATAATACAATGATGGCCCCAGGAAATACTGGTTTTATAGCTGCTGTCTAATCAATTTAACTTGGTTGTAGGTATTAATATTCTTCTTCCATCTTGTTCGGTGTGTGCAGACCCGGTGGTGCTGGACCCAAACACAGCCTCTCCCTGGCTGTCCCTGAATGCTGACCTGACCGGCGTGAAAGAAAGCACCGAGCCGCAAAACGTACCCGACAACCCCGAGCGTTTTGATCCCTGCGTCTTCATCCTGGGCGCTGAAGGCTTCACCTCCGGCAAACACAAATGGGACGTGTTTGTGGGTCAAAACCCCAAGTGGATTGTGGGAGTGTGTAAGGAGTCGGTGGTCCGGAAAAAGAAGTTCACCGTCTCTGCCAGCCGTGGCGTGTGGTCCATAGGGCTGACTAAAGGGGTTTACACCGCCTTAACACAGGAGCGCACAAATCTGGAGGTGAAGCAGCGTCCAGAGAGGATCCGTGTCAAGCTGAATATAGAGAAAGGAGAGGTGTCATTCTGGGACGGGGGGACGTCGCAGCACTTGGTCACTTTAACACACAAGTTTGATGAGAAGTTATATCCCATTTTTGGCCCTGGGCTCCATGATGCACCAATAACTCTGCTACCAGGGAAGATAGCTGTACACACCTCATGATGAATAATGATAAACAAGTTGGTATAGAAAGAGAATTGACACTCAAACGGCCAAACAGGTGGGAAATATTATACAGAGAGGAAAGGAATGGATACAATGTAGAAATGGGCCATGATATTTAAATCAAGTTGAGGGTGACAGAAGAAAAGGCTCCAACATTTGGGTCTTTTATTGTGCTACAGCCGTTATGAAAACACTTAATTATAATGTGTAATGGTGAAAAATGTGAAGCATATAGTCATGTTTTGATTTCGATTGAACTTGCTTTTACATTCTTTCTCATCGTTGGTGATTGCATGTGTTCTTCATCATCGATAACGGGAATCCTTTAGATTTGGATCCGGCACCTCAGTTTTCCCTTTATTGATATAAATCACCATATAAGGAGAGGTGTGTTACTCTAGTATCTAATATTGATGGTCTTGTCTTGTTCTTCTGTCCCCTCGACACACACACAGGGGTGTGTACTGCCTACACACATTTAGCCTGTGCCACTTATCTTCTGCACTCCCCAGTACACTGATTTTGTGATCCTGGGATTTGTTGGATCCCAGACTGCTGAACTATGGAGCAAACAAGCCATATAATGTTTAAATGTTTAAATGTTTGTCAAATCACATTAATACTTCTGTTCAGATTCAAAAACCACACCCAAGCTTCTGGGATCATGTTTGATGCTAGTGGCTGGTAGTTTACGCTTGGAGTGATTTGTAATACTGCATAAATCAGGAGCCAGAATTGTTTTGATATTGTGTGCTTCATTTAATCATTTAATTTTATTTCATTATGTCGATTCTGCTCAGCTATCCCAAAGCGTTGATTCTTCTTAGGTTTACTTCTGCAGCTGTTATTGACAGTTGTAGATCTGTCTTGGTATGTTGATGTTGGGACACTTACTACACAAGGTATAGCCAGAGTAACATACAGACACCTGGCCAAATTCAGCGGTTCAGAGGTTCTAGACCCTGTGTACTGAAGTTTGTTTATAAACTATTCATTATGCTCAACCATGTTTAGACATACTGCACCGAATTGCTTTGCGTTTGTAATAAAGTAAAAAAAGCAATTATTGAATGAGTCACTTACATTTATTATTATAGATTATTGCCAGTTAATTATTGATTATTACCACTGATTTATTTTCCATCCGCTGGGGCGACCAGACAGCATCCAGATGTTGAGTACAATACTTCACATCTCCGGTAGGGGGCAGCGGTGGGACAGTGGACATAACACCACTGTCTTTTGTGTCAGTAGCAACCGGGAGCTGCTCGCCTCCATAACAAACACCCGGGCAGGCATCTGTCCGCGGAATGGACCGCTGTAACCGTCTCCGGTGTGTCGAGCGGTTGCTTTTGAGCTGCCAGCGTCCCCTGCTAGTGTAACGATCGCAATTTAGAACTATACTACCGGGACTGTAGAATGAAGCAGCATTTACAACGGTTCATCCTGGAGGAGTTTAATTTGACGATTGCGCATCTGGATACGGCAGATCTTGCTATCGTTAGCTAACGAGCAGGCTAGCGGACCAGTCGGCGGCTGTCTGCAGTGATTCAGAGCCGCCAGTGACGCCTGCTCGCTCCGCTCACTGCCGGGCACAGCGAGCAGCTAGCGACGGGTCAGCTAACGTGGGAGCCTGCGTAAAAGGCATTACTGAAAATGTAAAGTACATTGGAGGCAAAGAGACGGGAACCGGTGAGTAAGGCAACGCAAAACGGCTAACTAGCCAGCTAACGGGCCTGTCGGGTTCTGTCTGTATGTGTTAGCTCGCTGTTAGCTCTGTTGTGGTAGCATGCGGAGACGTGTTTTGCTAATTCTTACGAGGTAACTCTTCACTTCTCGAGCAAGATAATACATTTAATAAACAATATGTCTATTTAGTCCACGTCCCTGTATGTAAACCTGCATAAAGAATACAACTGTCACTGTTAAGGTGAACGAACATTTGGTTAAACATTGAGCTTTATATATTTCTGCCATTATTGTTGTTGTTACTGTGTTATGTCCCTCAATCTATTGCGCGTTAAGCATTGTTAGATGGCCGCATTCAATTCCTTTGATTTTCACTAGAGTTAATGTAAATGTAGAAGACAGAATCCCATAAATAAGATTGAATATTTCACTTTTGCTTTCATGACATGTTTTGTAAATCTGTGTATAGTTGCTGTTGTTTTACATTATTTGTTGCATGTCCTTGAGTCTGTGTTTAGTCATTAAAGCCTCCAGTAACAGATGATCTTTCCCTTTTTACCTGCCATGGTGCAGGTGATGGCCTTCCCCCTCCCTGTCTCCCTGGTGCTGGTGCTCCTGCTGCTGGGTGAGGCTCCTGTGTGTCAGGCAGGGGACTGCAAAGGCCACAGGCAAGTGCTGCGGGGGCCACCGGGCTACGTGACGGACGGACCAGGGAACTACTCTGTTAATGGGAACTGCGAGTGGCTCATCAAAGGTATAATGAGCAAAAACATGTTCTATACAATAGCGTCCATGCTTCAGTGCCTCTTGCACTTTACAGGTCAATTCTTCTTCGTTCTCAAATGTGAACTTGATCACTTTACAATCTCTCCCCCATTTTTTCTACCAGCTCCCAGCAACAATCACCGCATTGTCATGAATTTCACCTTTATGGACACAGAATGTACCTATGATTACCTGTTTGTTTATGACGGAGACTCCTACCAGAGCCCCCTAATAGCCAGTCTGAGTGGCAACACGTTGCCGCAACCCATCGAAGCAAAGTCTGGGAAGGTAACTAACTGACCGATGATGAGTGAGAACATTCTTCCTCTGTGGAGAGCTTCCTATCGCACATTTCTTTATTTCACTTCTCTGTCCTAGATGTTGCTCCATCTCTTCAGTGACGCCAACTACAACCTTCTGGGCTTCAATGCCACCTACACCTTCTCCTTGTGTCCTGGAGCCTGCGGTGGCCATGGCCGTTGTGATTCTTCTACGTCAAAGTGCCAGTGCCACCAGGGTTGGGGAGACGTGGCTTGTACAACTCCTCTTTGCTCCCAGGCTTGCACTGTGCACGGGCAATGTGATAAGGTAAGAGAAACATACCTACCGGTCATAAAGTCAACAATCATTTCTTGATTTGACCTCGTCACATTGTTGGGACACCAGTATTTGTTAAGACTTCAGCTGCTATGTCATTGAAAATGTGTGTTTCAGATAGGAGAGCGCTGTCTGTGTGACTCGGGCTTCCTGGGTCAAAGCTGCCAGCTAGGTCTCCATGACAACGATGGAGCAGGGCAGTGGTGGAGTGTGAGTAAGGGGAACCCCAACACCCCACCCAGGACTGCTTCTGCCGGGGTGTACCTGTCCTACACCGGTGCTATGTATCTGTTTGGAGGTGAGACAAATGTAGATATCATTACACTTTTTGGGAGCGACACCATTTTCAAAGGTTTAAGTGCAACGCTCCCGTTGCTGATTTATTAAGATCATAAGATGATTCTAACTTATCACAGTTAATTCTAACTTCCCCCAGCTAAGTATTAATTAGTTTCTTGTTCGTTTACAACCACAGGCGCTTCACTGTGATTGTCTTTCAGTACTATTTGTCTTGATTTGATAGTGTTTCTGATGATAATGTTTATGTCGTTATTACTCCCTCTCCTCAGGCTTTGACCTGAATAAAGCTCTGGGGGACTTGATCAAATACAACTTCACGTCCAACCAATGGGAGAGCAGATCTTACGGTCACTCCCCTGTAAGTGGCGACAGCACACACAAACAGTCACATTCTTCTTCACACTCACACTGTTCTATGACACCTCAGTTTTGCATCTCCTTTTCATTCTCCTCCTCCGTTCTTTCTCCCAGGCGGCCCGTCACTCCCACACGGCGGTGGACTGGAAGGGTAACATGGTTATCTTTGGAGGGGAGCTGGCCAGCGGCGTTCTTGCCAGTGATGTCTGGATGTACCGGCCAATCCAGGACGACTGGCAGCAGCTCGGCTTTTCAAACTCCCAAGGCGCTCCAAAATTAGCCAATCATGCTGCTGCTGTGGTGGATACTTACCTCTATGTGTTTGGAGGTTGGTTTCACATCATATTTTCATCCTGCAGCCTTTACTTGGATTGGCATAAGCGATAAACAGTACTCAAGCAGTGTCTTCCATCTTTATTTCCCAGGCCGCACAGAGGAAGACATGTTCTCGTCCTCTTTGTATCGGTTTGGCCTTCACGGCTCGGGGCTGTGGGAAACTGTCCAGCCCACAGGCGGTAAACCCCCGGCCACTGCTGGCCACTCCATGGTGTTCCATAGCCCCTCTAGGACACTGCTGGTCTACGGTGGACACAGGCCTACCACTGTCAGGTAGACACATATTCTCCTGTATGAATGAACGTACTGACATAGATGAAAAAAAGATAGAGCGTGTTCATAAACAGACTAAAAGTGCATGTTCTGTTTAATTGTAGTATATCCCTCTATCCCTGATTTTATCTAAGGTTTAGTGTGAGGGTCAACAACACAGATGTGTTCCACGTGGACCAACGCTATTGGACATCTTTCCGCTCCCGTTTCCCCGCCACTGGTCCGAGAGAGAGAGCCTTCCACTCAGCCACCATCATTGGAAATTACATGGTTGTCTACGGTGAGCAGAGTGACACGTGAAATTAATGGAGATCATTTGTGATAAGAACAGTTTGTTCTTATCTGTGTTTCTCTCTGCCTCTCTGTCCCAGGGGGGAATGTACATATTCACTACCAAGAGGAAAAGTGCTATGACCAAGAGATCTTCTTCTACCATCTGGGCTGTCACCAGTGGGTCTCTGCAGGGGAAAGCCCGTCTCTCGGTGTGACATCCACACTTTATATTGCTCCTTTAGTAACTAGTTTCTTGCACTTGTCATTTACTTGTTCATGCAGTGAACTTGCAGTGCTCACTAAGCTTGGTCTTTGTTTCTAAGGTGGGGATGCTGTGAGGGGTCGCTACTCACATGTTGCTGCTGTGATGGAGGGGCGAGTGCTTCTGGTCGCTGGAGGCTACAGTGGCGTTGCACGTGGAGATTTAGTAGCCTACAAGGTCCCACTGTTCATCAGTATCGATCAAGCCGACAGAGTGAGTGTCACTGAGCCGAGGAAATAATGGCATTAGGATCTCTGGCTAACAAATAAAACGTTTTTACTAAGAATGAACAAAATTTGTCACTAGAGATAACTCAATTGTCGTTTGTTTTGCCTTACCAGGATGCGGTTTGTGCTGAGGCACTAGATGAAAACATGTGTCTGAAGAACCCAGAATGTAGCTGGTGTGAAGGCCGCTGTCGAGAGCACCAGCCCACCGATCCGGTAACACTTGCCTGAACAGATGTGTACTATTAATTAATGGGAAATTAGATATGCTGTTTTATGTCTATGTATGTTTCTGTTGAGTGACCATAGCTGTTTGTATTTACAGTGTGGCAGCACTGGGTGCCTGGGCCTGGCACGCTTCCTGTCTGACTGCCAGTCATGTCTGGTGTTCAGCGGCACCCCGGCCAATCTGTCCCGGGCCCCTGGTGAATTCGGTTGGTGTGTCCAGAACGAGTCTTGTCTGCCGGTGTCAGGTGAGACCCAGAGAGGGAGGAAGGAGGGCAGAACAGAGAGGGTGTGCCTCAAACTCAAGTGAAGGTTGTTGGGAGTTGACATGGGAGGGACAAGACTCATTTCTGGCGTGTTTCACGTATGACTGACTGAATGAATGAATGTTGACTTGACGTCACCTAGCTGAGATTGGACAGGCTACTTGGACTTGATTTGACTCGCCTCTCCAATCACGTTCTTTCTTGTTGGAGTAGGGTCAAGTTGTTTCACTCCTTTCAAACCCACCTCAAACTAGAGTCACTGATGGCACTCATTTCAGTACAGTACAGTGCACTTTAGGGAAACTGCTGTAGTATTAGGAGGTCAAGCGTGTTCTTTGTTTACTGACCTCTCCCTCTCGGTCTCGCAGAGCAAAGTGCCTGCCGTGTGGACCAGATCTCGGGGGCGTACGGCTGGTGGGGGGAGCGTACCCGTTTCCTAACCTCCCTCCCCTTCTGTCGCACCGAGAACTATGTCCCGGGACTGCACCTGCTCACCTTCCAGCACCCCCGCAACGACTCCCAGCCTGACAAGGTATGGAGTCCAAATCTCAATTTGTAATTACACTGGTCGATGGCTGTTATTACTACCCCCCTCTGCTTATACTGATCCCTCCTTCCTCCCTCCAACCCTGCTTTGACACCTTGTATAAAATTATGAGTTGTTTATTCTATCTACTTCAACACTCACTTCTAATAATGCCGTTTCTTTTTCTTTGTTTTGCAATTGCACTCCTTTTCACGTAGTTTGTCACACTTGCGGAGCAGTTTGTAGAGAATGGTGCCTTTGTTAATGTGTTTCCACTTCCATCCACCTTCCACTATCCTCCATCCTCACCCCTCGGCAGGTGACCATCCTCCGCAGCACCAACATCATCCTCAGCCCCACTACAGAAATGGACGTAGCCCTACAGTTCAGGGGTTTCATCCACCCACTGTGGGGGGCCCCTCCGCCGGCGCCGCCTCCCATTGAGAGCGTTTCCATGTGGGCTCGTATTCAGAGGCTTCATTTTGAGGCTCGCATGGCGTCAGGACCCAACTCTACCCAACTGGTTAGTGAAAAGAAAACACTACAGTTTTTACAATGAATTACTCTAAACAAATAGGAATTGGAACTGACTGGTACGCTTTTTCGCTTTCAACTTCTTCTTTCTCTTTGCATCTTAAACCTTTTGGCTGAGCAGGAAGTGGTGGGCCGGTGGGCCGCCCAGCAGGAGAAGGAGCTGAAGCTGCTGGCTCGCACTGATGGGAGTAAACTCTTTCCCAACTTGACCAGGGGCAACCATTACCTGGTTCAGGCTGAGGGCTACCTCAACAACTCTGGCTCCGGACAGACCAGTGAGATGGCCCTGATCTGGAACAGAACCACACTGCCTGGAGGAAGTGTGAGTACTGGCACAGGCACACAAGTCCAGACCAACAAAAGATCACAAGAATCATAAAGTGCTTAAATTGTGATGAAAGGAAACACTAAGCTTTTCCCTTATCTTCATTTGCGTCTGTAGGAAATCTCCTTCCTGTTTTTGGAGCCATATCGCTCACGCTCATGCTCGGGGTACATGTCCTGCTCAGCCTGCCTGTCAGACCAGTCTTGCGGCTGGTGCCCATCCCTGTCCCGCTGCCTTCTGCGAGCCAGCCCTGACGCAGAGCCTTGCCTGGACGAACACGGAGAGGGGGAGCGCCATCTGCTGTTGGCCCCCCAACACTGCACCTTGTGTGAAGAGTACAGAGACTGCTCTGCTTGCACTCAGGTACATCACAGATGATCACTCAGAGAAGACTTTACTCTTGCCCCGTAACATACTACTTCTCTCTTGGTGTGGAGTTATTTCTGTCTAAAGAGGAAACTAACTTGGCCTGCAGGATCCTTATTGTGAGTGGCAGATAAGCTTCAGCAAGAAAGGTGACTACCAGTGCAGCAGACGAGGAAGACTAGATGGATCCATTCGTGACCCAAGAGCGTGTCCTAAAGTCTGCAACCAGTAAGTTGTAAAAGTGTTATTAATTTAGTGGTTTAACAGGTAACCTGCAACTGGTCTACATCGTTTTTTTTCTTCATCTTTCTTACAAAGGAGGAAGACGTGTGGTGAGTGCCTCTCTAACTCCAGCCAGTGTGCATGGTGTGAGTCAGCCCAGGCCTGCTTCTATTTTGCTGCCTACCTCACAAAATACCCCTATGGAGAGTGCAGGGACTGGTACGACAGGTAAAGCAACGAGGTTTGAGATTTAACATATAATGCATTTGTTTGTTGTTGGTCTTGATGAGTCCGCACACTACACTCTTTGGATTGAGGGAATTAGGTTGACTGTTTATTCTGGTCATTTTGTCATTACAATCGACATCACTTCAAACACAAACAAGACAAAGAGCAGACAAAATTGCAAATGTTCAAGGTTTGGCAGCGCACTTAAGCATTGCTGTCTGTCAATGAGCGGAAACTCACCCAAGATGACTTATCTAATCCTCTTTTCTCTCATTCCCTTGCTTGCAGTGTCCATTCAGTGTCCCAGTGTAAACAGTGTTCCACATTAAACAGTTGCACAGACTGTCTGCACACATTTCAGTGTGGCTGGTGTGGTGATTACAACAATCCTACAATTGGGAAGTAAGTATGGAAAACACACCGTGCGGCCATACTTGGGACAAGTACACTGTAAATGGGAGTGGATACTGTACAATGCTAATGCGTCACTGATTAACATACCTTTGAATAAATCTGCATAGTAATTTGTATTTCATTGTTTTCTGTATTTTGTACCCTCTGTGCAATTTGTGTGGGGGTCCATTTGTAATCAGACATAGAGCCTTCATTGTTTGTCTTGGTCTCTATGCACTTTTAAGACTGTCGAGATGTGAGGAGCCTTTGTTTTTACTCTTTTCTTGTTCCCCTTTCTTCAGATGCCTGAGGGGAGACTGGGCAGGAATGAACGATCCCTCAGTGTATAACTGCAGTGTGGCTGTGGCTGAAGCACGAGCTGCAAAGTAAGACATGTGTGTTTATAATCCTGTGACACCATTCAGTTAACCATGTGGCAAGGCTCTTGCATAAGGAGGTCCTAAAAGTAAAACATTAAAAAGCTTTTTGAAACTACACCCAGGCTACAAACTAGAACAGAAAATAATTAGCTCCGCCTTTCTCCTTATCCCGCTCTGCCAGCCCCGAGCCCCAGACTTCAGCTCCCCCTCGACCTATGGAGATGGAGATGGAGCTGGAGCATCTAGATGGCGAAGAAGGGGAGCAAGATGCCATCTGGTCCTACCCCACCTGTCCTGATGTGGAGGAGTGCAGATTGGGCCTCCACAACTGCCACCACTTTGCCACCTGCATCAACACACCAACCTCCTACGAATGCCATTGCGAGAGGGGATACACAGGCGACGGCACACTACACTGCAACCAAACGTAAACGTCTTCACTTCTCTTGTTTTTGATTCTTCTATTTAGTCTTTATGTCTGGTACTCAAACGTTTACCCTCCCACAGTTGTTATAATGAATGCCGTGAGGGCCAGTGTAGCGGAAGCCCACGATTTGAGTGCGAATGCTCCCTGGGATGGACGTCTGATCCTGCAACTCTGGTTCTGAGTGGTGTGGAATGTGATGTGGACTGTGGCTGCAACTTCCACTCTACCTGCATCACTGCGCCAGGGATCTGTGACGAATGCCAGGGTGAGAATGATCCACATACACAACAGCATTTACTGTTATTGGAGGGATTCTTTCTCCTTCAAATAAAGAATGCAACACAACTGCAAGTGACACACGTGTAGTAAACTCTCTTGATTACCTGCTGAACATACATTAGTTGCTGTCTGTGTAAGAAGTGCTTTCTTTGAACTTGTGGCTCTGTGTTTCAGACTGGACAACAGGCCCCCACTGTGAGCACTGCCGTCCAGGTAGTTTTGGATCAGCTGTGGCTGCTGGCGGCGGCTGTGTGCCATGTGAGTGTAACGGACACGGCGACCCTCTCCAAGGCTACTGCCATAACCAGACAGGCCAGTGCTACTGCACACATAACACTCAGGGGCCTCACTGTGAGTCCTGCCTGCCTGGTTACTACGGAGACCCCAGGTAAGGAGATCTTTCCCATAGAGCACAAATCTAATGCATCAATTTGCTTTTCACTTGTCTGTAGTAAGTGAGATGTGTCTGTAATGGAATCCTTTCATCACTCTCTTCCCATCAGGAACAATGGCACATGCTACCGTCAGTGCCAGGGACGTTCTGTGCTGCTCTCCTCCTCCTCCTCTTCCTCCCCTGTGCCCCTCTCCTCCTCTCTGGGTTGGCGAAGTGGCACAGCAGGAAAAGGAGGTCTGTCTCACTGTCTGTGGGTCCTGTCTGTGACTGAGAACCTGGCACCCTGCCTGCCCAGACAGCTGTGTCCCCCTGTAGCTCTCACCCTGCATCCAGACTCCCATACGCTTTGCACTGTGAGTATAATACATGCACACACACACACACACACACACACACATACACACACACACACACACACACAACCTCCTACACATTATTTTAACCGAAGCATCCAAACTGCCAGTATTCCCACAACTCTGCAATATTCCCTTACATTCCACATGGTTTGCTTTGCAGGGCTCCTATGTCTATGTGTTTGATGGCCTTCCTCGTTTCCTGGGTAACGGAGTTGTACATTCAGATCACAACCTGATTGGAGCATTTTGTGGCACCTCAAGGACTCAGCCTATCACTGTAGAAGCATCCTCAGGTATTCCCTCATACGGGAAACTAACTCTTAGAGCACCAGCTTACCTGCCAAATTTGACTTTGGACATCCGCAGTGTTTAAGTCACAATAGGCATTTAAATATATTGAATGTAAACCGAGCATATTGCTTTAAACATATGTTTCTCTCCCACCACCAGGCGTAATCTCAGTCTATTTCGAGGCCAACGTCTCCTCAAACAAACCCCAAGGCTTCAACGCTTCTTTCTGGGTGCGGCGGTGTCACCAGCCCTCTGATGACGGCGAGGAGGGGACACCAGTGTGTCAGGGTGGGGCCCTGTGCCACGGGGGGCTGTGCCAGTGCCCCCAGGGATATGGAGGACCCCGGTGCAACCGGCCCATCTGTCCCCAGGACTGTGGAATCGCAGAGGGAAGAGGATCTTGTAATACAGTGAGTCTTAAACATAACAGCCTGACGTGACAAGTGTTTGACCTGTTTTTGACGTGTTCACATCACATTTCCTTTATTCCTAATCCTAAATATGTTTTTGCTTGTCTCAGTCTCTTGGAGTGTGTGTATGTGCGGAGAGCTGGGCTGGTGCGGACTGCTCTGTTCCTCTGGACCCCAACAGTCTGGTCTGGGAAACACTGCTGGACACACAGCTGACAGTGGTGCGAGCAGAACACAGCTACACATATACATACATAAATCAATACACAATAAAAAAAACAACTACGGATAAAACCTCATGCACACACAGATCACTCAGCTTATGAACCCTGGCGTTGGATTTGCACTTTGCTCCACAGAACCAAGCCCACAGATTCCTCCACAGGATGGGACACTCTCTGGTGTCAGGGCCGCAGGGCAACCTCTGGATGTATGGAGGCCTCTCTCTGTCAGAGGGCATTCTGGGAAATGTCTACAGGTGTGTGAGTGAAACGTGAGATTGTGACTGGGCCGGGTAACAGTTGGTTGTGAAACCTGGCAGTGTAAAACCTCCCTGCCGTGTTGTGTGTCGGTTTAGATATTCCGTGTCCGAGCGGCGTTGGACTCAAATGTTGACGAGTTCTGTGGAAGAAGGCTCGGCTATCAGCCCTCGCTATCACCATGCCGCTGCCCTACTGACCAGTCACGAGTCCGTCTCTGGTCACCATGGAGCCAGTCACAGCTTCATGCTGGTGGTGGGCGGTGTCACTCAAAATGGTGTTGCCATGGATACATGGTGTCTCAATCTTACTAGTTTAGTCTGGAGAGAACACAAGGTGAGGATACTTGCTCCATCATGGATTTGTTTTTGATGAATAGCTCAAAGTAATACTATTATCTTCTTTTTCTTCTTCTTCCTCCTTGGATAGAGCTCATTGCTTACTCCACTAGCAGGCCACACTCTGACAGTACGTCGAGACTCCTCTGTGCTGTTGATAGGGGGTTACTCTCCAGAGAACGGCTTCAACCACCATCTGCTGGAGTTCAGCCCACAGTCTGGAAACTGGACCATTGCCCCCCACACTGGCACGCCACCTACAGGTCCATATTACATTGTTTTTAAATTAATCAATGCACAAGAAAAGACCTGGTCCGATGGCCATCAAACTCTAACTTAATCTTTCCCTGACCGTGTCTTTCTTTGCCCGTCACACAGGTTTATATGGACACTCTGCGGTGTACCATGAGCAGACCGATGCCATTTATGTTTTCGGAGGCTATCGTTTCCATGTGGAGACAGTGGAACCCTCCGGAGAGCTCTACAGCCTGTACTACCCCAACCTCACTTGGTCTCTGATTGTCCCCTCACAGGGCAGCAAGGTAAGAGCTCCACCTCACCAGGTCTTTGTCAGCCTCGTGTCAGAGCAGTACGCTTGACAAATGGAGTCTTCAGATGGCCGACACCTGGCCGAGCTTCAGCACAACACAAGTTCTTCCTTGGTGGCACCTGTACAGTCCAGGTATTAGTTCTCCCTGATGTATTGTCCTCTCTTTTCTTTCCAGCCCCTTACTCGTTTCTTCCACGCTGCGGCCCTTATCAAAGACACCATGGTCATTGTTGGGGGGAGAACTGACGCTGAGGACTACAGCAACTCTGTGTCACTCTACCAGATCAATTGTAACACCTGGATACAGCCAGGTAAATATCCAGTAGTTTCTCAGTGATCACACAGATTCATCTTGATAGTTTAACTCCTTTGATCATCTTTTTCTCTCTCTTTTTCTCTCTCTCAGTCTCAGCTGTGGGTGATCCCGTTAATCGCTCGGTGTCTCTTGCCATGACGAGCTGGGCCGGGCGCCTTTACCTGTCTGGTGGTTTCAATGGGGTCACGCTGGGCCGACTGCTAACGTTGAACGTGCCCTCGGACCCCTGTGCGCTGTTACCCACACCGGAGACCTGCAACACCACCACCGGCAGCTGTGTGTGGTGCAGGGGAACCTGCGCCTCCTCTGACACTGCTGAAAGGTAACGAATCACAGCACTATGACCATGATTTAGAAATGAATAAATCAATATGTCTCGCTCACAATATCTCCCTCCATCTCCACCAGAATGGGCTGTGCAACCATCCAGTCTCCCTGTTCACCTACACCTCGCCAGCCAGACCAGTGTCGCAGACTGAAAACCTGCAGTGAATGCTTGGCTCGACACCCTAAGACATTCTCCAGTCCATCACAGGTGACATGTGCTACCCATAGCCATTATATCACTCCCACAGGAATAGAACTGTTACCTGTCCTAAAGTCTATTCCTGGTTTAAATTTGCAGCCTGCTCTTCAGTGCAAGTGGTGCACCAACTGTCCAGAGGGGGCCTGTATCAGCAGCAGTGTAAGCTGTACATCTGAACATGACTGCAGGATCAACCAGAGAGAGATCTTCCTGTCCAGCAACTGCACTGAGACCAGCTGTGAGGCTTCAGACTGCCCCAAGTGCACCGCCTCAGGGAAATGCATGTGGACTCGCCAGTTTAAACGCACAGGTACAGAAGATGTGGTTAAAAAGTCTTAAGTCTTATTTAAAAAGTTTGAAATGAGGAAATGGTAGAAAATTTGGTTTGATTTTGATAGTCTACAGTAGTAAAGTTCACAAGATGAAAATGTCTTCTGTGGTTTTGGTTGAGTGGAGTTTTGTTAAAACAGCTTTTGCTCTGATCTTACCCTCTTTTATGTATTTGATACCATTTTGTTCTGTGTTTCCTCAAGGTGAAACAAGGCGCATCTTGAGTGTGAACCCCACCTACGACTGGACGTGTTTCAGCTACGCCCTGCTCAATGTCTCACCCATGCAGGTGGAATCATCTCCCCCTCTGCCGTGCCCTCCCCCCTGCCACAGTCTCCAAAACTGCAGCCTGTGTCTGGGCTCGCGAGGCTCCGATGGTGGCTGGCAGCACTGTGTGTGGAGCATGGCTCTGCAGCAGGTAAGGGTGGCACGCTTAAGCCTAACAAACATAGGGCTCGGTGTATGTGTGATGTCATAAAAGCCATCAATTCATAACAGCAAATCTCTCACCTTGTTACAGTGCATGAGTCCATCCTTTGTCCCCCTGCGATGTGAAGCGGGTCAGTGTGGTCGCCTGCTCACTGGAGGAGACTCCTGCTCCCCTCAGTGCTTCCAGCTCACCCAGTGCTCCCAGTGCATCGGCAGGCCTCAGTGTGGCTGGTGTGCTGCGCGTGGGGGCAACGGGGCTGGACGCTGCCTGCAGGGAGGACTTGATGGTGAGAAATAGCTCCATAGTTGAGACAGGGCTATAAATGATTCTTTTTCACTTTTGTCTTTCATACATGCCCTCCATCTTCACCGTGTCTCTTCCAGGTGTGAGTGAAGGTGTTTGCCCCCTAAGGAACAGCAGCTGGTCTTTCCTTCATTGTCCAGAGGAGGACGAGTGCGCCAACAGCCATCACCACTGTAACAGCACCCAGGACTGCCACGACCTCCCCCAGGGCTACCACTGCACCTGCAAACACGGTTACATCCTCAGCAGGTAAAGCCACTGGTTAAGTCTCAAATTAAGATTAGTATTTGTAGAATCAAACGCCACACTGCCTTTATTTTGTACAGTTTATCACAATAACTAGAGAGGTGTCATTTAATTGAATAATCTCTCTCTTTTTGTTTTGCGTAGCGTTTCAGGCCAGTGTGAGCCGGTGTGTGCACAGGGATGTGTGAATGGCACATGTGTGTCTCCAGGAGTGTGCCAGTGTCACTTTGGCTTTGTTGGGGATAACTGCTCCTCTCAGTGCAGCTGCAACAAACACAGCAACTGTGCCGGTGTAAATAAACCAGACGTCTGCCTGGAGTGTCACAACAACACCATAGTAAGCGGTTATAGCCATCGGTGCACATCTGCATTCATTCATCATAACCTGAATGTGCTCACTGGATTTATCCTTCTGTCAATTCCAGGGAAAGCACTGTGAGAAGTGTAAGCCTCTGTTTGTGGGCTCTGCCAAGGGCGGTGGCACTTGTCGTCCATGTCGGGAGTTTTGCAAAGGGAACAGCGCTGTGTGTCTGTCCAGGGATGAACATAAGAAGGCCTTAGAGAACCCACGGCTTTTCCCTCTGGACCCCATCAGTGTAAGCATCTGCCACTTTCTTGATCAGGTAACGTGTCAGCTAATGCATTATTCAACTCAACGTTTCCCTTTGCTCAGATTCAGAACTGGGTGTCAGAGGGTCCCACAGAAGAGAATGCCATGTGTGTGAATTGCCAGAACAACAGTGTGGGGGACAAGTGTGAGAGCTGCCTTAGCGGCTTCTTCCTGCTGCAGGGGAAGTGCGAGAAGTGAGTGGCAAAAACAAACACACATTGATTTCACATTAAAGTCAAAGAGAACAGATACTACAGCAAGGGCCTTAACTTAATGCTCAGTTGTTCTCTTTGCTGCAGGTGTCAGTGTAATGGCCATGCAGATACATGTAACGAACACGATGGCACAGGTTGCCCGTGCCAGAACAACACCGAGACCTCCTCCTGCCTCAGTAGCCCCCAGAGTGACCGGAAGGACTGCTACAGACAACAGGTATGAATATGCTTGATTGAGTTTTTATGTTGTGCTTAATATCTCCACCCCAAAATGAAGTCTCAGTTGTTTGATTTAATTCCTGACCTCTGTTTTCCCGTCTAATATTCCCTTCAGTGTGCCAAGTGCAAAGACTCCTTCAATGGGACGCCAGTGAATGGGCGTCAGTGCTACCGTCAGTTCAATGTGGACACAGAGTGCTGCTTCGATCCCACGTCGCAGACCAACTGCTTCCACGATCCCACCATTCGCAACCTGCCCAAAGGACGCACCGTCTTTTTCGCAGCTCAGCCCAAATTCACCAACGTGGACATTCGAGTCACAATTGATGTAACCTTTGGTGAGGTGGAAGTGTACGTGTCCAACTCTCACGACACATTTATTGTAGATGTGGACCGCTACACAGGGATTCACGCTATCAAGATAGAAGATGAATCAGTGTCACGGGGAACAGCGGCTGGGGGAGACAAGGATTCACCTCCCTCTCCTATAAAGGTGTTCGCCAACGCCTCGTCTAATCTTGGGGGTCCCGTTCTCCCCCACAATCCACTGCAACTCCAAGCAAAAGCCCTCGGGGCAGAGAGAGAAATCAGGGAGGCGCGGGCTGAGGGACTCATCACCTACATCACGGTGTGGAAACCCCAGACGGTGCTGATTGTTCGTGGTGTTCGCGATCGCGTTGTTATCACCTTCCCACACGAGGTGCATTCCCTGAAATCCAGCCGCTTCTACATCGCCCTGAGAGGAGTCGGGACCGGGAACATACAGGGAGAGTCCCAGGGCTTGCTCTTTCTACGACAGGACCAGGCCCACATCGATCTTTTTGTCTTTTTCTCTGTTTTCTTTTCTTGCTTCTTCCTCTTCCTGTCCGTCTGCGTCCTCCTCTGGAAGGTCAAGCAGTTCCTGGATTTCCGACGGGAGCAGCGTCGCCACATCCAGGAGATGACCAAAATGGCGTCCCGGCCTTTCGCCAAACTCACCGTCTACCTGGAGCCAGAGGAACCTCAGCTCATCTACCTGCCCTCAGCCGGGGGAGGGGTGGGAGGCAGCACCGTGTCGCTCGCCCACGCCCGCACGAGCAAACTAGGGGGCGTGGTAGTGGGCCAGAGGGGCAGGGCGGGGGCGGTCTCTTATAAACACGACCAGGGCTCTGGACCCACAGCACACCACCACCATCACCTAACTCTGGGCAGTGGGGGCAACAGTGGCCAGCACCTGCCCCTGCACTACCTGAACACCCACCACTATGCCAGCACCACCGCCGGCACCCCAACCTCTCATCACCACCACCCCTCCACACACAGTGGCTACCAGCACTTCTGCCGGTCCGACCCCTTCCTCTCTCAGCTCATGGGCTTCTCCTATTCCTCCTTCAAGATTGGGCCCATCACCTTGGAGCCCACAGACGACGGTATGGCTGGGGTGGCCACTGTCCTCTTCCAGCTGCCCGGAGGAATCTTGGCTCCCAACCGCGCCTGTCTGGGCTCTGCACTGGTTACTTTGCGGCAGAACCTGCAGGAGTACTGTGGCCATGGCAATGGAGGGGGGCACCCAGGGGGCAGCGCAGGGCGCAAGGGGCTGCATCAACACCTCACAACAATGGCTATGTAGGGAAACGATCAAAAGATGTCAACAGAGGATGACAGTGGAATGGAGAGGGGATACATATGTAAAATATTTGATATATAATAAATTCATATTTTGAGACGCATAGCTGCAAGTGAAAGACAAAGGCTGTAAGGAAAAAATGATGTCAGAGCCAGTATAGGTCAGCATTTTGAACAGAGTTGTACATACACTGTATAGTTAATTACTGAGTGTCTTCTATTGTGTTATATATTGCTCTACCGCTTCTTAGTGCTTCACATGACCAAGCCAGCTGTCTCTAGAATGCACTACTCCCCGCTACACGCATCGAGAAAATATGTTACATCTGTGATCACTCAAGAGGTATGAGAGCACCTGGAAGCTAGTCGCATACAAACACTGAAGCCGGGCTGGACTTTTTTCATTGACCAACTGAGGCGTGGAGAGAGACACATCTGCTTACTATGGAACCAACATGTGCTTTAGACCCCAAGTGACAATCAAAATTGCCGTCCAAAACAAGAGACCTTGAATTCTGTTCAGTGCAACAAGATTTTGATTGTCCAAAAGTCAAACATTGCTTGTGAGATGGTTTTTACATCACAGTAGAATGGAGTGATTTATAACTGTAATGAGTATATGGCAAGCTTTTTAGCTACATGTTTATGTTAAACTTGACTCAATGCCACAAGTATATTTTTGTTTATTCCTTCACCTGCCCAGTTAAATGGTCAATGTATTTTCTTTCTGCTCATCTGCCTTCACTTCTTGCCTTGTCTGCGAGCCAACAGGCTTACACTTAATACTTGTGCTAATGTAAATGTGTGGTGCAGGTCCTGGAGGATCTAATATGATGAACATATTTCACTTTTACTCACAAATGTTTATGGAACAAATGAAGGATAACGTTTCAAGATTGCTCTTCAGTTCCTGACGCTTTATTGATTTAATAATGCAGCGCGTCAATAGAAATGAAGGACAGATCTGTTACTTTGCAGCATTGGATTACATTTTCCTGCCTACAATGTATGTCTTGGTCTGGTTTTGCTGGACTGCTTTTATCAGGCAAGTGGCCTGATTTGAATGACTGTATCAGCCAATCATAGCTACAATTTCATTATGAAATGGTTGTGGCAAACATATGGAAAAAAGTTACTCTAATGAAAATAGAAAGGTTATGGAAAGAGTTGAAATTGTAAGTTCTCCTGGTGAGATATCTGAAAGATTTGTCAGTGTTCCTTATTTGCAATGAGAATGGCTTTGTTTTGTTGTCTAATTGTTTTCCTTTTTGCACTGCGTGGAGGCTAAGAGCCCCATTATTCATGTGAAACACTAAGGGGGACATCATCCAACCTGAGTGGGTGAACAGCACAGCGTTGTGACAGAACTCTGAATGGTGCTACTGGATTCTTAGCAAAGAAATAAACAACGGCAGACAGAATATTCTAAAACATAGTATTCCAAACTTCATAGTAATACTATGTGACTATTTAAGGCAACCCTCCACAAATAAGCATTTCACTGTTTTTTTTCTGAATGGTTTTTTTAACATTACTTTATTTTTGTACATAACTTTCTTTGTGCTGTTTGTTTTTGTGTTCAAAGAAGGGAACAGTGTTGTACAGAAGAGTGTTTATGCCTGAGGATCCTCTGTATGATGTCAAGTTGGCTGAAATAAAATCTGTGGATATGATAAGTGTGTGTTTTCCTGCAGTTAATTATCTGACACTAATAATAATAGTTTACACAGCTTTCAAATAGTTTACACAGCTTTCAAAACAAGACAAGATAACGGTGTATAAAAGCATTAAGCTGAGAGTTATTATAGGGTCAGTCTTCATGCTATGCTGAGAAACAGGAAAATAATCTGAGAAATTGCAAAAATTCCATTTCTATCATTAATGTTAATACAGTGATGATTTTATTCGATGAAAATGTGAACAATAAAATACAACGCATATTTTTCAACTTCACATTTTTATTTTCATATGTACATTTCACCAAAGTAGTAAAGTTGACGGCTGTCATAAAATATTGCATTCTATTGACTTCTCTTCTTCACTTTAATTGGGTTGGTAGCTGCTACGTCATCACGCACAGGCTGATATGATTGGCTGGAGTCGCTGGGAGCGCTGTGCACTTCCGGTGTTGTTATCACGGCGAGCTGTCCGGTGTGTTACCGTCCGGATAAACACTCACAAGCGGCGTTAGGTCCGTCTTCTTATTACCGCAGGTAGGTTCCGTTATTATGGCATAAAAAACAACACGTGATGCTGACAGCTGCATGCAATCCATATAAACCACAGTGGTAGCAGGTGGAGCTAACGGCGGCTAATGCTACCGCCCCTGTATTAGAATGAAGATATAATGGCATTTGGCATTTGGTATTAGGAGATGATTAAATTGCCTCTTTATGTCTGTTAACAGTGTTTGTGTGTGTTCACCTCACCGACGTGTCAAACCACAACAAAAGAAGACCTCATGGTGATAACATGAAGAAGAAGTCTGCCAAGAAGAAGCCTTTGCACCACAAAGCAAGAATAGAGCAACAACACCTGGTTATAGTCAAATCTGAGTCTGAATCACACCTGGGCGACGAAGGGGATGGAGACTCTGAAGAAGCGCCCACCAATGGCCTCGGCGTTCAAATTAAAGAGGAGCCAGAGCCACGAGACATCAGTGGGGAGACGTCAGGCTGTTTGGACACTAATGGCACCTTCACGTCCAGCTCAGAGGGAAACATAAAGGAGGAGCCCGACTCTGACCATCCACCTGATTATGAATTCACAGAGGTGGAGGTCAAGGAGGAGTCGGAGGTGTGCGTCAAGGAGGAGAGAGGCGGCGAAGGGGACGGGGAGGAGACGGAGGATGCGGGGAAGAACCGAGAAGATGGTGATGAAGAGGGGGATGGTGCAGGTATGAGCAGGGTACTCCTACATGATTAGTATTTGATCATTTTATCATTGAATAATTATAATCGGAATACAAATCCATTCATTGTGTTACCAAGTTTCCTCTAGTTAACAATGTAGTATAAGTTGCAGCCAATTCAAATTGGTCCGTAATGTTTTTTGTCTCTCCTTTTTCTGTTTCTTCGTCTTTTAAGAGTCATCGTTTGAGTTCTTCCCTTGTCCGCACTGCACCGTCTCGTTCACCGACTTGGAGTTCTTGGAGAAGCACGTCAAGTGGGTCCACCAGAAGGAGTACCTGGCCAAGCTGAAGAAATGCCTCTCTGGCAGCAAACTCAACCTCAACCCCAAACACTCCTGTGCGGTCTGCAGCAGCACTTTCAACAATAAAGTACACCTACGGGTCCATGTGCAGGAAGCCCACCCTTCTCCCCCTCCCCGCAGGCTCCACCCCTGCCCAACGTGCGCCCGCAGCTTCCAGTACCTGAAGAATCTGAAGAACCACTGCCAGCGCTGGCACAACATGTCGGTGGTCACCAGAGGAGGACATCTGAGCTGTTCCAACTGTGGGAAGAGTTTCAAAACAACCTGGGGTCAAGGGCCTCATGTGTGCCACGAGCCCGAGCACTCCAACCCTCAGGATGAGCCCATCTGCCTGGACATTGGCGTGGAGTGTCAAGAATGCGGCAAAAAGGTCCGCACTCCTCAGAGTCTGGAGGATCACATGCGCATCCACACAGGGGATCGACCGTTTGTCTGCAAGGAATGTGGGAGGAGGTTTGTAGAGCGCAGCGGTTGGCGGCAACACATGAAAATACATTCGGGCGATAAGCCGCACAAATGCGAGGTGTGTGGAAAGGCCTTTTTACGATCGCACCATCTCAAGTGCCACCTGACCACCCACTCCGACAAGAAGGAATATTCCTGCTCGGAATGTGGCAAACAGTTTGGATTCAAGTCGAGTCTGGATCTCCACCTGAGGACGCATTCCAGTGAGAAACCTTTCCACTGCAGCGTGTGCGGGAAGAATTTTAACACCCGCAGAAACCTGAGGGTTCACTCCAAACTCCACACCAATGAGAAAGCACACCAGTGTGGGGACTGCGGGTTGAAAATCGGCGATCTCGGGGCTTTGAAAATCCACCTGCGGACTCACACGGGAGAAAGGCCGTACCACTGCACCGTGTGCGGCAATCGCTTCATCCGGCTCTCTCACCTCAGAAACCACCAGCGCACCCACACGGGCGAGAGGCCGTACAAATGCAACGAGTGCGACAAGAGCTTCACCCAGTCCGGCGACCTGGTGAAGCACAAGAGGATTCACTCCGGGGAGAAGCCCTTCGAATGTCCCGACTGCCACCGCTGTTACACTTCGTCCGGAGATCTGGGCAAGCACAGGAGGAGCCACACCAACCTGCGGCCCTACAGCTGCGAGGAGTGCGGTAAAGGCTTTCGCTTGTCGGGCCACTTAAAGACTCACATGCTCACGCACACGGGGGAGAAACCGTTCTCTTGCCCCAAATGCCTCCGCAGGTTCGCTCGCTCTCACCACCTGTCCGGTCACGTGCTTAAATGCCGCTGAGCTTCCTCCCGATTGCGTCACTTGTAGGAACTGTATGCAGATGGTATTATTAGAGGATAGTCTATGATCTTTTTTGTCACATTTAAAACAATCGTCTGTTTTGGGAAATTAATGTACTGTACGTAAAGCAACACATACAGGTAAATAGTTATTTATATGAACTGAAGCTGTAACTCTCTTGTCTGAAATTACTGTTTTAACTTATGTCGAAATGAAAACTTAACACACGACTCTAATGCACTACCACACACACACCTTGTAAGATTTAGCCCAGATGGTTTACGAAACTCTGTTGTAACAGAGGGGGAAGGAGAGTGTCATGCTGCAGGTGGAGATCAGCGGCACACAGAGATCTCACCTTGGGTTTGCTGTTGTGATCAATGCTGTATTATTTACAGAAACGTAATAAATTATTGAAGGAATGCATGAACACTGTTTGGCACTGTGTGAGAAACATGATTATTTGAAGCTTTTTAACTTTTTAACCACTCTGCCACGTTTTAAATCCATAAGAGGGATGATTGCATCACCAGAAACTAAGTGGAATGTGAAAAATATAATTGAATTGAAGGAAAATAGCAAGTTATAGCTTAAAATGGTTTGACGTTGAATATTTATGAACATGGGTGAAAGCATCGTATTAAACGGCACTTAAGAGAACACTGAAGCCCGAAGTCGGGGTGTCCCAGTTGGGCGGGTACAATTTATGTACTTTGACTATCGGAGCTCCGCCCACGAGGAAACGCCGCGCATTTTAAAACGCGCATACTCTCACATTAGCAGAAACGCCCCCATGATAAGGCAAAATTTGAAGTGTCGCCAAACTCTCCGCATATTCAGCACTGTTACCGTCATAAGACTCTATTTTAGAGCCGTATTAAGTGTTAAAACGCGCCGCCTTTGGTTGAGGCTGACAAACATAAATGTACATATGCGGACTCACCGCTACAAGCTGTCACACGGAGCTCATAGTGGCTTAAAGGCGTTCCGAAAACAAGCTAAAGCTAGCTTAACTGACAAAGTTATGGCTGGTTTGTTCAAACTGGTGCTAACTTCACTTCACTACATTTTCTCTACAAACCCAAGGTAAGTTCAGTTTGAAGTCATCTTAAGTTATCACTAAGTTCATGTTGCACTAACAAATTCTTGAGAATTTAATTATACTGCGTCATGTAGGTCGTATTAGCATTTTAGAACGTGCAAAGTCAGATTAAATACATGAATAACAGCAAGAAAATTAAAATTCACCTAGATAACCATTAATTAAAATATTGACTGTGTTCCATACCATAAAAAGTGATATAAGGGTATATTTGGGTTGAATAGACT
Source organism: Genypterus blacodes (assembly GCF_046128005.1). Classification (NCBI taxonomy): domain Eukaryota; kingdom Metazoa; phylum Chordata; class Actinopteri; order Ophidiiformes; family Ophidiidae; genus Genypterus; species Genypterus blacodes. The sequence goes on along the minus strand of NW_027466869.1, from coordinate 3,069,281 downwards.
CGTTACAGTAATTTCCCTCGGGATAATAAACTTTCATCTTATCTTATCTTATCTTATTTGTTCACTTTATTTAATGCGTATTTCTTTGTGTCTTCTGAGATAACTGTACTCACTGCAACAAACAATGATGTCACAGATTCAGCCAAACCTCAATAACATCTATTTTAAAGGATTTTCCAGAAAGTAAAGTGACTTTTCAGTGTTTGTTCTTTACGCTCTGAAGTGTAATTCATACCTTGTGTTCTGATGTGAATGTACTGACTGAAGAACCTTCTGGGTTGTACATTCTTCTCCCTCTCCTACAGACCTGAACTGTAACTTTCACCGAGCCCCGACTTCCTGCAGCAGTATGGCTGCGACGGGCGATATGCTATAGCGAGACAGACGAGCGCCCACAAGGCATCAGTCCCCAAAGGATGCTGCAGTGATACTTCTCAGTCTTCAAGACAGGTAAAAATTCATAACATCCTTTACAACAAATGTGACATGTCAAGAGCGTGGAGAGATTTTTGGTAAGATTTTACAAGTCTGCATGGGAATGTTGCTTCTGAAAAGCCTTATGCATGTTCAGAGTGGGCCAAGGCCTTTGAACAACAGCGGTAAACACATGAATATACATACAGGATTCCAGCCATATGAGTGTGAGGTGTGCAAGAACCAAACTCTCCCAGGCAGTTATTCTGCCTAAACACATGACAGCGCATACAGGAGAGAAACCATACTGCTGTTGCAAGTGTGGTAAGGCCTTTGCCTACGAGTCATCCACACACAAACAGACTCATTCAGTGGGAAGCTTTACTCGTTCAGAATGCAGACGAGAGCCTCAGTCGCAGGGATAAACTCAAATATGGCCCGAGGATCAATCAAAAAGCTGTGTGACTGGGATGACTGAGCGGTGAGCCTGCAGATACACAAAGGTACACCTGCGACGGCATATAAGGGGAGCGGCATCATGGCTGCAGGGTGCGTGAGAAGAGGATTCATTGAACATTTGCATACCCGTCGGCGTCTCCACACGCTGCTGAGAGGCTGTACAGATGTGACCAGTGTGAGGCAAGCTTGGTGCAACCTGCCCATCAGTCCAGATATGCAGGAGGAAAAGCTTATGTTTGTAATCGCGGATTCATCTGCGAAGAGATTTGTGCCGAGACGTTTCGCCTTAGGTCTCACAAGAAGATCCACTCAGGATTAATGTAATGGCCGTTTCACATGCAATGAGCACTTGAGGGTTCATTTTAGCAGATGTTTTACTAGAAAATAACCAGTCAAACAGGAATCTGAATGATTGATACCAGGGGTTGAATTATTCATCTTGGATTTACAAATAACACAGAGCTTGAGGAGGAGAGAAATGCAAAACTCCGAAGCCCACAAGACCTTAGTGGAGTTAGTTGAATAATAGCTGGACTGTTGGTAAATAATGGAGGGGAATGTGTACTTTTAGCTGGAGGAGCATTACAGTTTGACCACAGTTTTTGGCCTCGCTGACTTAATAAAGTAAAAGGTGAAATAGCACCAATGAATGACAGTAATGTTGCTGTTAAGAATAGGACAAATGTAAATGGCTGAAAAGAAGTAGTGATAGAAGAAGAAGTAAAATCTTATTTTAAAACCCAGCAATTCTTAGGAAGGAACCATTTAGATCAGTTTTTTAGTTTGTAGTGAAGTCGGAAGCGTTTAAAGGTTTATCTGTGAGAGCGTCTAATTTGCCCTTCATTATTTTGTAGGTCCTTGTGGGGAAAAAAGTAAATTTTTGAACTGAAAATTTTGAGATTTAAGACAAATTATGTCAAATTGCACTTAAAGGACTAATGTATGTTTGTAACCTCTTAGGTGTGTGTGTGTGTGTGTGTGTGTGTGTGTGTGTGTGTGTGTGTGTGTGTGTGTGTGTGTGTGTGTGTGTGTGTGGGGTAAGAACAATGGGGAGATGAACTGTCATTACAATATTTCAAGTAACCTTTGACAATGAAATGCGCTGCCCTGTAATTTGACATTATGGGTGTGTCTGTCCTGGATTATGTCACGCTTGGATCAAACTGAATAGATCTGCCTATAGTATGTATGTTTGTATGTTCATCAGAGGAACATCTGGCTCACGTGTTCATTTACACCCTGGATATGCATCACTTGGACAAGCACCACGAACAAACCTGTCTGGGTCAATTCAGCGGGAATTGGCCTATTATTTTTATGTCGGCGATTACGAGGACGGAGCCGTAACTACGACTCAGGCACAGATAACAAAGATGTATTTAGGGGTAAATAATATTGACTGTACCTTTGTTTAAAGCTGGAATCAATACTTCTCAAAGCGTGTCCATTTTTCATTTAGCCGCGTCATGTCTGTGCGGAGGAGGGGCAGAGAGATGAATGGGTGGATCCTCTAATTCCCCCTGTTGCAGTTATCATAATTGTTGAACAAGCACGGTTTTTAAAGATCGGGCTGGAGGAGAGGCAGGCCACACAAAGAAAGTTAATAGATTTGGAAAATTGAGATGGATTGCACAGCCGCCGTTTTCGGAGCGTTTCCATCGGCATGGCAGGCAAGGCAAGATGGACAAATATGATCCGGGTTTGGAAAGGTTGGTGGGGGGGGGGGAGGCGAGCAGGGCACCCTGACATATAAAGGCGTTATTGTTTAGTCTTTGCGTACCCCGCGTGTGTCTCTGTGGCAGGTACTAGTCGGTTATATATGGCAGTAGGAGGCTCGCGTTGGCTTTAAAAGCGGACGAGCCGGGATGATGAATTCTCCCGGAAAAAGGCCGCAGTGAGACGGCAGTAGTTCCTCTCTTGAGGCACCAGGGGGAAATGGATAGCTGTGGAAAGGATGCTTCAGGGAATATGCCAGCTGAGGAAATGTCTCTCCCTCTCTCCCTCTCTCCCTCTCTCTCTCAGACGCTTGCACCATTTGTTACAGCCGTGATAAAGAATGAGCCTGTGGTCAGCCGTTGCATGTACAAATTGGAAAACCCAAAAGTGTCCACGTCGTCTCTTATCCGAAACATTTCCCTGTGTTGTTCCAGCTGATAGTGCTCCCTGTGTGAGACCTCTTGACCCCGTCATTCGTCTGGTGAAGATGGCTTTTACTTCCTCTAAAGGACGTATACGATAGCCACACATCCAGACAGGCCTGTATTTGTTTCCGTCCGTTTTGATATCGGCTGTTGTTTTCCCATTTAATGCATTTGGGCTTTTCCCTGCTCCTCAGAAGTCTTTCCCATATCCAATTTTCACCTAGCCCATGTCCAATTTTCCCTAATATTCAGATGATTATGGCATGATGCTTTCCTTCCCTCCTTTCAGCATTCTGTTCCTCTCCTCCCCTCTCCCTATTTTCCCCTCCATTCTCTCTCTCTCTCTCCCTCTCTCTCTCCTCCTCAGATGCGTTTTTGACATTCGGCTACACGATATGAATGTTTACAATGACATTATGTTTTTATCGGCGCAGATACGGACGGACGACAATGGCTGAGAGTCTGCTGCAAATCATGTACAAATGGAAACATCAAACCTTACATTTATTTATCCTTCCCCGTTCCGAAGCCAAATGGCAAAAAACATTTTCAATCTGCCCCCCTTGACAGACAGTTGGTAGTGTTTTAGGTTGCAGTCTGAGAATTGAATTACCCCTCGATTGAATCTTATAAAAGTCCAGTTGAGGGGATTTTCGTTGGGTGATGTAATTTGAGCGATCCAATTTTCCTTGTATTTACTGTCTATATTTTTTGTCAATTTGGCAGAGGAACACATTTTGTGCGTTGGCGCCGGGTGTCACCGGTGTCGTCGCGCTACAGTGGTTTTGGTGTTGGCTTGGCCCCGGAGGTCAGCGTGTGTGGGAAGAGACGGTGGCTCTGCGGGGGCTTTTGCGGCGGCTCTCGGCCTGTCCCTTTGGGCTCCGGCGGGCCCGCATCCACTCCTCTCATTCATGAAGGGGTCAAAACACGGGTCACAACGCGCCGTTTGACTCCCCGCAACAGACGGGCGTGTGTGGGCGTAGATGAAACTGGGTATTTTGTGGCCCTTTGGTAAACTGCAGCTGGTAGCATTTCTTGCTTCTCTCCCTCTCTTAAGTCCAAATGTGCCTAAAAACATGGTTCACACAAAGGAAAAGGAGAGAAAACACCATTAAATTGTGTTACATTGAGTGCTACGAGTGGGCTGCCAAGTTACACATAAGGGATAGAAAGACCCTGTTTACTCCCTATTAGAATCACCACATTGACAGGCTTGTGGAGAGCCGAGCAAAAACTCTTCACTTCTTCTTCTCTAATGCCGAGGACCTGTGGTTGTCCCGGCCAACGTCTTCCCCTCCACGCCGGCCCGCATCACGGCGACTGCCGGAGTGGGATCTCTCTGACCAGGGCCTCCCTCCTCCTCCTCCTCCTCTCATCCCGCCATAACCTTTTGCTCTCTTGTCTCTTTAGTGGAGGGATAGAGATGTGGAGGGCGAGAGAGACTGACAGTGTGCGCTCCCCTGCTCAGTAAATATGAACTGCACCCAGCAGACAGACTCATTCATCACGGGAGAAAGAGGGGGAGCGGGTGGGGGGTGGTAAGGCAGAGCGGCGGAGGGACGGAGGAAGGACTAAGAGAAATGTCCGAGCGGAGAGGGAGGATGAGGAGGAAGAGGAGAGGTGGGAGGAATAGGAAGCAGATGGAGAGAGGATGAGAGAGAGGAAAGTGTTGGTGCAATGAGTGGGAGAGAGAGAGGGATGAACGGGGGGATGATTGAAGGATAAATAAAGGATAGTGGATGTGCACGGGGAGGGGAAGCCTCAAGCATGAGAAAGCTGATGAAATATAGGAGGACATTTTATATCTCATCACTGAGCGCGGCCCGTTGTTATGTCTCATTAGAGGTCTGCTGGTGTGATTGTCGACTGGGAGCGTCGCGTTATGGGAGCGGCACTGTGTTTTCACCGCCTTTCATTCGGGAGGTCTCACGCCGACTTGTTGCGCTTCACGTTTTGACCCTGAGCGCGCAACTCTCAGATCTCCAGCTGAACCCGAAGGTCACTCATCACCGTGATTCATGCGCTTCATGTATGTTAATGCCGAGAGAGTCCGTTGGCAGAATGAGTTCTCTTAAAATGCTGTATTAACCGGAAAATGTCATCATTTTAATCAGTTCCGATTTTAAACAGGAAATGCTGAGCAGTTTATTCTGTAAATTAAACATTTGAAACTAAATACTTTATATACACAATAGTAAAATAGTTTATTTCTATTTCTGCGTTTTGATGCTTTAACATTTTTTGCAATAATAGAAACTGATAACGAATGAGTGAGATGTGTACTTGTTGAGATACATATCTGATTATATTTTTAAGATTATTTCAATTTTTTTAAGTAGTTTATATCCATTTGAGATCTGTTCTATTCGTCACACTGCCATGTTAACCCAACACTCTCACCTCATATGTCAACACAGTTTTGTCTATCATTGTCTTCTGTCAAGTACAAATATATTTAGTTAAATGTGCCAAATTTACAAGTGACCTTCAGATTTAGGTTCTTTTTTTCTGAATTTTTAATCATTTCAGATTCCCTTTAAATGGAGGGGGACACTTGGACAACATAGTTCTTTGCCCTTTCTGGTCCATGTCCTCAATTTCCAACAACTTCCCCCTCTTCACTCCCACCAAAACCACCTCCTCTCCATCTTTTTCCACTCCACAGTAAGACAGCAGAGAGGGAAGATGATGTGTGACAGATGCCATATTTCGACTTTCTGTCAGGGAGATTAATATTGACACAGTGTGTTTCTTACCAGGGGCTTGTTGACTGTGTGTGTTGGGCTTTGATTTCATTATCCTCTGCTCAGCCACTTTTTTCTTAAGAATCAGACAATAACAGATGTGGCGACTGAAATAGAGACGCTCGTATCAGAGGGGCTGAGTGAACAAGTCGTCGTGCTGGGTGGAGACGGCCATCAGTCCTGTTTGCTGTGGAAGTGTAAACCCCCTAAGGATCCCCGGAGCGCAGGGACCCCTCGTACGCGCGTGACAATAGCATGGACCATAAGCTGCAATATAGGGTTGTCGTTGTTCCCATGCAGTCACGACACCGTCTCTGTATAAACATGTAAGAGCTGCACAATACATCTAGATGCCTAATGTAGCGCGAGACAAGAGAAGCTGTATCCTGGGCTGTGTTTTCAACTTATCACATTGTTTTAGCTGAGTGACATGAATGTTAAACTCCTCCGTGTTCCTGGTTATTACAGCCACATTTACATTTTTAGAATTTTCTGGAAATATCAATCAGCTCCAAAAACAGGCAGCTGCATCCTTCCTTTTGGACTTGCTTCATTTCTGTCCCTCGCTTTGTGCCTTTATTTGCGTCACCTGCTCATCCTTGTTCACAATGCACCATTCACAAGCATCTTCATCACCAGGCGCCGGAGCTCACCGGCCTTCATCACAGTCTTGTACTTGCCTGTGAGAACTTTCTGATTATTATCGAAACATTTCTGAGGCAGATACAAACAGATGGATCCTACAGCTTCCTGATTTTGTAATTTCAAAGCGTGGAGCTTGCCGTTAGTGGGAGAATAAAATCAATAGGCCTCTCTGGAGAGGAGTAGGTATAGGCTTATATCTTATGATATGAGAGAGGATCCCAAACAGGAAACATGGCAGAAAGAGGAGGAAATAGGGAGGAGCGAAGAAGCTTCAGCGAATAAACAAATAGAAAGCAAAACAGGAGAGATAATGCAAGGAGGAGACAAGAGGCCGAGGGGGGAAACAGTTGTCGCCGGAGACTTTTATTGACTTTTCTCCCCCCCACTCTATCCACGTGACTACCAGATAAATTCACACACTGCGTGTGTGTGTCTGTAAGAGAGAGAGAGAGCGTAGAAGGGGAGAGGGAGAGAAATGAGAAAATAAATTACTCTGGAAAGATATGACGATAGGCTACACGCGGCTTTAAATCTAAAAGGGAATTCGCGACACACTCGACCAATTTGTCACTGTGCTTTTTGCCTCTTTTCATTTCTTTTTTGGTACTTTCCCCCCTATTATTTTTCACCCCTTCAATACCCCGATGCCCCTAATTTACCCCACTTTTCCCATGTAGGCCTGTCCAATTCTTCTTCACTATATGTTTTCCAAATGTATCTACACATTATAGCTGTCCTGGTGGTGTCATAGGTCTTATTTTTTTTCTATCCTTCCGTCTGTCTTTCTGTCTTTTTAGCCTTTCTTAGTAACCTACTTGCTCTTAGTCTTAGTCTTATAGAATATTAGGTGTTTCCTCCACAATCAGCTACGACGTTCATGTGCCTATTTGTAATTTATGACAAATCCATAAATCCATCCACCTGAGCTCCTCTTTGTATAGGTTTCCCTTCATCTGTAACTACAATCAAGATCCGTGCCTCCTCCTCCTCTTCCTCCTCCTCCTCCTCCTTTTGCAAAACGCACAGGCCAATCAAAATCTGAGAGGAAATGAGATGCATCGAAAAAAAAAAAGGAAGAAAGAGCAGTGAGCAGCATCACTGCGAAGTATGGCTGGAAAAGAGGTGGAAGAATGGAATGGAAAAGAGAAAAGAAAGAAAACGCAGACTTAAAGTATACCCCCCCTCTCTTTTATTTAATTTAGACGCCAGGCGAAAATCGATCCTGCCATTCGATACGCAATCCGAATCAAGGCGAATTAAGCGGGCGGAAATTAACTCTGAAAATATTTTTGATGGAGTGGCTTGTAGTCTCTCGGCCAAATGGACTGCAAAGTGGAACAAATGACAGGGGCCTAGTGGTGGAGACAGCGCCGCTCCATCTTCCATTAGGCCGTAATGGGATAGGTCCAGCCCCCTAGCTCGACTCGGCTGCATTAATCAAAACAGCCGCTATATGAAGATTTATGGTTCTCCACTCTAGCGGAGCCGGAGCCGGAGCCAGTTCCCGGTGTGTATGTTTGAAGGAGGAGGGGGGTCGGGGGACTCTCCCTTTCTCACCCCCACCCACACCCACACACCCACACCCCCTTTCTCTCCATCCATCCTATAGATGTTGCCCCTACCTGTGGGGCCTTTACACACACACACACACAAGCAAGCTTTTAATCCAGACACTGTGTAATCACATTTTGACATTTTTGTCAACAGGCAAGTGTTTATGTTGACACGGTGATATACGTGTTAATAGCAGGTCTGCATGCATTATGGTCATCTTATTTAATCAGTGTGTGTGTATGTGTGTGTGTGAGAGTTTTAAAAGGCCCTGACTGGATTTCAGATGCACTGGATCATCAAATCACAAAATAAAAATTCATTTGCATTACATTTTTCCTCTCTTTAAAGATTTGTGCTAATTTACGACATTTTATGTTGTTTTTCTAATACAGAACAATCAAATACAAACATTTAGAAGTCTTAAGTTTTAGCTGTGTGGTAGTGAGGTGCTTTGATTAGTTGTTTTGTATTTTCAGTGTTTCAGGGCTTTATGAGTGCTTTTCTTCCATGTAAGTCTCCTGCTGTAAGGCTCGGCTGCCGTCGCCTCCTCCTCGTCCCTGATATCAGCAGTGGACAAACTGAGCGGCTGTCCTCTGGCGTTCACTTGAGATTGCAGCCCCGTACGGCCACTGCTCCCCTCTCCACGGCAGCCCATTAGGGAGCGCGCATCCCGGCGAGCGGGCCACTGCTGTGACGAGCCAAAGGGACAGACAGGGGGAGACAGTGTGACGGAGAAGACGACCGTGGCGGCTCCGGGAGATTGGAGCTGGGATTCGGCCAACAAACTTTGGCCAAGTTTTGATGAGATAGGACTGATCAGACCCACTGCTGAGAGAACCTGTTTACTCTCTCTCTTTCTCCCTTTCACACACACACATGCACACTTGATTCTCTATTACCCAACTTTCACCACTCTTTCCTATTCTCCTCCTCCCCTAACTCCTGGATCTTGTCATTGTTTTTCGTCGTTATTGTGTCCTCTCCCCTTCTCCTCCATCTAACTCCCCATCTTATTCCACTTCAGCCTCTATATTCCCCCATTCACCGTCCTCTGGCCCCCAACTCTCCCGTGTGGATCACCAAACCAGCATGGAGACATCTCTATGTCCATCTACAGTATCTTTCCCATCTTTCCTTTCTTCCTTCCCCCCTTATCGCCTTTTCCTTTCTTCTCTATCTTTTCCCGGCGAGCAGAGGGGAAGCTCGCTGCCAGTTTCAGTCTGCCGAAGGGTTTATTTAAATTAGAAACGCTTCAATCTCCTCACCCCCCCAGCCCCCCACCCCTCTCTCTTATTCACTTTCTACCTCTTTCTCCAGGCTGGCGGTGACTCCCACCTTTCCTTGCTGACAGCCTCTAGGGTCCAGTCAATGCCAGGCAACTTTGTTTTGTAGATGGAAATCGCAAAGAAAGTGGGGTTGGTGTTGTAACGGTGGAAGGAAAGGAGGAAACGAGTGAGAGCCAAAGTAGAGGTGGGAGAGTGGGAGTTGGAGAGGGGTCAGGGGAGACCTGTTAGTCAGTGTACTTTAGTTCCTCCTTCCTCTCATGGCTCATTCCACCCAGATTAGGACCCGTAAATGGCTTTAGGCTACCACACCTGTCTTTGGATCTCCGTGTCTCACAGGAACGCAGTCAAACTATTACCTTTTACTCTCTCATTATCACACACACACATCTATCTAAGCCGACCATTCTCTCCCGCTGCCTGTATCGTTTTATTTTGCATCCTCGCTCCACAATAGCTCCTTTTCTTTCCCCTTCCTTTTCTTGTATTTGTCTCACTATTATCCCCACCCATCTCCTCCTCTGTCTCCGTCCGACGACTAACCAAAGAGGGTCACTCATCGCACCTAATCATCCCCGCTGTTAACAGTGACCCGTCTCCCCGAGAATCCCTCCACCCTCCCTCCCCCGGCTCTAATCCCCTTCTACACCCACCCAACCCCCCTCCTCACCCATTAACACACAATTATTTTGGGGGCCTGACACAGGCGCGGGGGAGGAAACGAGGTGTGGAGAACACAGAGGCACCGTCTCTCCCTCTAATGGCTGAGTGACACCAGACGAGCTCATAGATCATGGAGATTATTAATACCACTGTTAAACACCCCATTCAAGGGCCGCCACCATCCGCACATACGGGCACACACACACACGCATCTCCTCAGACCCCCATCATATCTCATTCCCAGCACACATCTTCATTCATGCTGTCATTCATGCTTGGTGAATCGGCATCAATTTCATTTGAGTCATTTAAACAATGCTGGGTGCTCATTACAGCGTGTGGTTGAGGGGTAGAATCAGATTTACAATTACAACTCTCATTGGCGGCGTGGGCTATTATTCACAAGGTTGTTTCCTTATGATTGGCCTCCTGCAATATCTCTAATAGTGGTAATTCCAGGTTTGATCTGATTATTGTGTATACAGTGAGGTGAGAGATTCTCTGTGACTTGCTGGTAATGACCAGGGAAATGTGGCCTTTATATAGCAGCGGGGGCCCATCTACAGAGAGGAGATTGAAAGGCAGGGAGTGTGTGTGTGTGTGTGTGTGTGTGTGTGTGTGTGTGTGTGTGTGTGTGTGTGTGTGTGTGTGTGTGTGTGTGTGTGTGTGTGTGCGTGCACGCACGTGCACGTGTGTTGTGTGTTGTGTGTATCAATGACCTGTCCGTTTAACCGGCGGGGTTCAAGGGAGATGGCAGGGGGAGTGGAGCGTCCCTTGAGAGCAGGGCCTGGGGAAATCACACTCTCACTTTCACCAAACAACCTGGAGGCTGCATGGCAGCTGGCAGCAGCCACTACACACACACACACACACACACACACACACACACACACACACACACACACACACACACACACACACACACACACACACACTCACTCTCCATATGCTAGTTTATATGCAAAGAGACTCCTAAACACACAGGTTTTGAGGTATGGCCCACGTAAAACCTCAGATTTAGTGAGCATGGCACACGTAGCATAGACAACAATTTTTTCTCAAATGTTGACGGTTAAGGAATCGCAGAATTCAGAATTTCATGTGGGTCATGTTTACTGGTACTTTGTGCAGTTCATTCATTTTGTACAACAGCCTTAACTGAGTGAATTTGGAGGTTAGCCATGCAGGAACTACAGCCAATAAGAGAGAAAAGTAGAAGCAGAGGATTTTGACTTTTTCTTCCTGCATGGTGTAAAAGCTGGATTTAGTGTGCAACCGCTCCATTAGCGATCGTGGGGCCTTCTTCCTGTGAGCTCAGCCAGTGCCAGCTCATTGATTTCTTAACCTAATCACTCTAATTAAAATGCCTTTTATGCATTCAATGGTTTACAAGGGAGCTCACTGCTAGCTATTTAAAGATCTGTTGCCACACAAATATACTGAAATTTCTGTCAGCACCACCTTGGATCAGTTACTGTTGTGACAGATGGTGGATTTGACCAGTGGAGCTGCATTTAACTGACACCAGGTGTGTGTGTGTGTGTGTGTGTGTGTGTGTGTGTGTGTGTGTGTGTGTGTGTGTGTGTGTGTGTGTGTGTGTGCGCGCGCGCGCGCGCGTGTGTGTGTCTTGAAATAATTTGTCACCTGAGGAAATTAGTTTCCTGTTCATGTTGTTTTTTATGAATTGTCTATTTGTCTATGAATGATTCCGGCTGACACAGAGAGCATTCGCCCTCATCATTTGCGTTTAAGGAATTAGAATAGTTTCGCCATTAAATAATGAAATAATATTCCTCAAGAATTATACGTTGTCACAAGCTGTCTTATTTTGATGGATGTCTGTTTATGACTCGTTCCGCCCAGAAATCCCTACAACATTTCTTTCCTGATAATATATCAATTTATCAGCAGAGATTTTTATGTTAATTTCCTTCCCCTCCCCCTCCAAAATAAAGTATCTCACTCCCAAACGATCTCGAACTAATTAAGCAAGCGTTAATTAAAAATTCGAGGAGAGGATAAACGAGGCGGATTGTTATGGAAACGTTGGAGTTAATCAAGCTTTCAAATTATTGATAACATCCTCAGAACAGTGATCGATCGGGAAGACATTAAGTGGCAAAATAAAGGAGCAGCGTTGTGATTTGATGTGTGTTTGTGTGCGTGCGAGCGTGTGTGTGTAAAGCAATGTGCAAAAACAATTAGGTCCATAATACATAATATTAGTCCATAAGACAAATAGGAGATCTTCTGTCTCATTCCAAACTTGTCAGTGCGCGTGTGCGTGATTTGCGCGTGGGCGTGATTGGGAGGAGGGCGCGTGCAGGATCTCTTTATCACACAAACGGCATTAATCAATTGTGTGCGTTTAAATTGCATTGTGAGCTCCCAGAGAGCGCGGTATTGACTGCGCTGATATGAATATTTCCCCTCTTTGTGTGGCTTTGCGCCTATTTTTTAAAGCGCGCCGTGCTTCCCCGCGTGTTTACATGTTTCTCCCCTGCCTGCATGTCTGTTTACGCCCGTGTCACAGCCTGTGTGGCATGTACTTACACGGTGCTTCATCATCCCACCAGCCAAAGGAGCAATTCACCCATAAAGTGGGTCTTTCGCCCATAAATAATATTCAAGTCGCTCTATTGTTAAGTGAAAAGTTGACTGGTGTTTGATTTTTTTTCTTATTTTTTTTCCTTCTTCTTCTTTTCCACGGCGACCTCGGGTTAGGACTCATACATCACTGGATGACAGCTATAGAAAGGCCCTAAATTAGCAACTAAATCGAATATTGATCAGGTATGTGCGGCCCTGCGAGTCGCGGCTCCTCGCCGTTTTTTCCAGAGAGAAAGAGAGAGGGGGAGGGATGAGAGATAGAGGGGGGAGGGGGGCAGTGAAAGGTGCTTCTCTCTCTCCCCCCCTCTCTCTTTTTCTCTCTGTTTGAGTTTAAGTGTTTGTGTGTGTGTGTGTGTGTGTGTGTGTGTGTGTGTGTGTGTGTCCGTTGTGCATTGCTTCAGACTCAGAGCATCTAAACGCATCACTCTTGATATTTTGCTTTGCTTTGGATTTTTATTTTCGATTATTGCAATATGTTTGCATTCATATTGCATCGAATGATATAACAGCAATATACCACTAATGCCCCTCTCTGTCTGAAGCTATCCATCCTCTACACTTGTCCCGTTCTCCATCATGCATGCGTTCTCCGGAAGTGCAGCTCCTCATGGTTTACATAAAGTTCACATGAAGTCCCTCATTACCCGCTCGCCTATTGGCTCCTGTTTATGGATCATTGACTGTGTTGGCGCTGTTGCATCGACTTCCCCTTTATCCCCGCTGCTGCTGGGACAAGTGGGAGGTAGGCGGCGCGCACACGCACTCGCGGCGGGGACGCTTTTGATGAAACGATCAAGAGGGCTCTCTCTCTCTCTACCCCCTCTCTCTCGCCCTCTCTCTCCCGGGAAGCGTGATGTGTCCGGGGCGGCGATGAGCCAAGCCCAAGGCCGGGGGAGTGGGTGGTCAAGGTTGCGCCGGGTCAGTAAGATTAGCCCCGGCTTGCTCTTTAACAAAGGGCCGGATCGTCAGGTGCTGCCAAGTCCGGATCAAAGTATCGGGTGTAGGACAAGCGGGGCGTAAAACAGGGATGAGCTGCGGATTACAGCGGGCTAATTGGAAAGGAAGCTTTCAGTCCATTAATGGCATTCAGATAGGCCGAGTGCACTTGATGCTTATTTGCTGGCTTTTGGCAAAACCTCGCAGTCAATTCAGTCATAAACTGCACGGATGTGAACCGCTATATAGTATATATATATAGTGTGTGTGTGTGTATGGTGTTTTGCATTACAAGATCTGTTCAAGGTGGCTGTAACACTTCATTAAACTTGCCACACATTGAAATCAGTGGGAGTGCTTTAAAAGCGGTGAATCCAACAACACCAGAATGTGCGCAGTGATGTCATACAATAATGAGCTGCTTCTGTCAGTAATATATACAGCTTGATATGTATTTTCTCCTTTGAGGACAACTGCAACTTCTACAACTTTGATTTTGCAACCCAGTGAGGCCAATTCATCCCCTCTCGTTGAAACAGCTCAGCACCGTGGGCAGCGAACGTATAATGTGGTCGCTGTCCGCGGTGCTGAAGGCTTGAACTCAAAGCAATGTAAATATTCGACGCTTCCAACCACAAGTGAAGTAAAGGAAAACTCGAGCTTTGAGACGGCATCGACAAAAGTTCGTCCCGTCCACAGTTGAGCGCCGATTTAGGCGGACTATCACGATTTATCAGTAGTATAAGGGAAAGGGAGTGTAGTACAGGAGGTGACGCTCTGCTTTATGGAACAATAAAGCCGAATACAAGTGTCTTTAAGTGCGCAGGGAGGCGCGGGGGAGAGAGAGAGAGACTGAGTGGAGGGAGGCAGGCAGGCAGCGTCCCCGCCTCTCTCGCGCTCCTCGCGGCTCCTCGGATCTCCGCTCGAGGACATTCCGGGTACCATCTGTTTCCGGGCGCGCGGGGGCATCGCAGGAAGCCGCGCTCACAAAATCGCGCGGAAAAGGTGGCCTGCCTCCCCCTCCCCCCACCGTTGCCATTTCCCCGACACCTAAACAGAAGTGTTGCAAAAAACAGAACACCAAGTTCAAAAGCACAACACTCAATGAAATAGTGTTAAATGGGTGTAGTTTTCACACTCGAGCCCTTTGAAGAGATTGGGGAAGTGGTTTTTGTACAGTTTTAATATGGTTATTTGTGTCCTGTGCAGTGAAGGAGAGGAAGAGAGAGAGCAATGCAAGAAAGGTGGTGTTAAGGTAAACTGGCAAGGAGACAAACCAATCTCCACCTCTCTGAGTATGGAGCCCTGGGCCACTGCTCTAGATCTCCAGCCATGCCAGGCAGGAGAGAGGATATGATTTTGCTCTCGCTCTCTCGACTCTATGGGACACATTTTGTCACTCTTTGTATTAATCTAATCAACCCAGCTTGTTAATAAGTACATCATTTGTGGTTTAAAGTAAGCTTGTTATCACCGGCAGGTTGCTGCCGATGCTGCTGGAAACGATCCAGAAGAATGAAATCTGCTCTTGTTCCCATCTCCGGGGGCCATGCTTTCTACAACCCCTGCAAAGGTGAGAACACACAGATCACCTGAGACCAAAAAAGGTTAAGCCTTTTGGATCAATTTCATGATCATTGCCACGTGTGTAATGAATGATCAAGATTAGGATATATCAAGGTACACAGCAAATACTGTTTCATTATGTGCAACTTTGTGAGGTGGCTTATAAACATGTATGCAATAGCTTCTCCTTGACTTTTCTGTCAGTTTCTTCAGAGTATCATATAATATCAATATCTGACAGCAGAATTGTTGCTCCATTCATAAAAGGTGTCAAGAAAAGCTTTCACACGTGGTATATAAGCATTGTGTAAACTTCTACTGGACCTGTTTTTTACTTCACTCTGGTGACAATCTCAACTGACAACAGCAAACACAGACTAAGGCTGGTAAGAGAAAGAGAGGGAGAAGAGGAAAGGGATTAGAAACATGAAAGCATCACAAGTGGTATCACACGCTCAAGAACTTCACATCCCAATAGCAAATGCTGCTCCAAAAATATCTGTGAAAGAAATCTTAATTATGAGGCAAACGATTGAAAATTTTAAATATACCAAAACAACACCAATCCATAAACGGCACTCTCAGGTTGAATGAGCCAATATGATGGACACGTAAAGAACATTAACGTGGTAATTCAATATTTATATTCCTAAGTCGTTAATCATTAAGTAGTTGATATTCTTCTAAACTCTCTATTACACATGTTTCCATTTGCCACACTGCAGAGGCTCGGAGAAGAATGTTATCACATTTGGAGGCTGATATTGATTAATGAGAACCTTTTTGTCACACACAGAGGATACGGGAGACTGATCACTAAAGATCAAAACAAAGGAGAGAGAGCCAGGTAGGAACAAACAACCAGGAACAATAAGCGCGACCGACAATGGCAAACAGAGCGTCGCTGTATTGCCTGACCGGAGAGGGGAGGAAGAGGGGAGGAAGAGGGAGGAAAAAGGGGACGACAAAAAAGAAAAACATCTTAGAAAAGCGCCACCAGGAAGAGCAGAGAGGGATGGAGAGAACAGGAAATGGAGGGATGGAACGAGGGATGAAAGAATGAACTGGGAGTAAGTAGAAAGGAGAGAGGGCCAAAAGGAAGGAAATGATTAGAGGAGAAGGGACTGATATCCGATGGAGGGGGTGGGGGAGAGGGTGGGTGGGTGGGCGAGCAAGGAGCGCTCTCTTACCACCCGCCGTTCAATACATACTGACACTCTTTCTCCGAGTCAATACACAAACACTGTGTGTGTGTGTGTGTGTGTGTGTGTGTGTTGGTAATCCTAGTCTGGCGTCCGATCTCTCTTGGCCCGTCTGTGGTCACATATCTCCACCTAAACTCTCTAGATCGCTTTTGCATCCTGCAGCTGATTGTCTCCTCCATCGTCTGTTTGTGTGTGTTTTGGTTCCCTCATCTTTGAAAAAAAAGCTTTCTCTCCGGTCCTCCCTTTGTTCTCCAGCCTCGCTTGTCCTCTTCATTCCTTTTTGTTTCACCTTGTACTCATCCTGCCTCAAAGTTACATTATCGCACCGCAGTATCTCTGGTGCTTTCCACATCTATCCATCTCCTTCTACCTTCTCTCTCTCTCTCTCTCTCTCGCTGCCTGGCTCCCCCTCTCTCCAGGCGGCCTACCTTTTGTCATTGACCCCTGCCCTGGGTGTCTGGGCATTGACTGGCTCTCTCCATGTCACTGGAGCTCCCTGTCAATACTTACCAGGTTTGGCCACCCTCTGCATTGTGGTCAGAGAGTGGAGGAGAGAGACAGAGAGAGAGCGGGAGAGAAGAGATGCTTCACAGCGCCGGGAGATAACTCAGAAATGAGCGAGAGGGTAAGAGAGTAAACCATAGAGGGATGGAGGAGAATATGATGGAGGGAGGTTGTGTGCCAAATAACTGCTCCGCGTCGTTGTTGATGTTGCACTTAGATGCAACTTCTCTAGGTTTGTATTTGTGGAAGCTGATGGGGATCCAGGCAAACAAACAAATACATAAGCAAATACTATGATTCGTCTCTTGTCACACACAATGGTCTTCATTTCTATCTAATTAGTTTGAATCAATTTCTCCTTTTATTGCCTTAAAGAAACACAAGTAGAGTTACTAAGTTGAAATATGTTATGTACATTATATAAAGGGTTGCATGTATATGGACAAAACAGATCAATTCCCTTTACTTTTTCAATTATGACCCAGTGTTTAAATTCTTTTATTTTGTCAATGATCAAACTCACTCCTTATGAGCACCACACGCAAACAAATCATCATTCAATTAGTTACACGACATGATTACATCATAATGTAATTTAATATACTAATAATGGAAATACAAATGTTATAGATGCACAATTTCACTAACCCTAACCCTTTCCCCGAAACATTCATTGCTTAGAGCAGGTGGATTTGGTGCGGTTAAGAATTTCAAATCAAACCAGCCGGGGAGTGATGACACATAACTGCTCAGCGAGATGCTTTAATGTATTCATAGTTACTTACAGATAAAGATTATGTATATGTGTCTGAGCATCAGTCCCTATTTTACAGTCCACTCCATCTCCTGCATGCTCGGCCTCCCATTCCCTCTCTCCCTCTTTCCTCTTTACTCTTTTCATTTCCTCTAATCTCTCACTCCCCCTTGCTCTACCTCCGTGTCACTTTGATTTCCCTATCCACTGGCCTGTGTTGTGTGTGTGCGTGTGAGAGAGAGAGGGAGAGAGAGAGCGAGTATGTGTGTACATTGTCTCAGAGCATGACTTAATTGTGTAAAGCAGCTTCATACTCACTGTAAGTGAATCAGTGGATGTGTCCTTTAGCATGTCAGTATGCTATGGGCAGGGGGAGTCTGTAGCATGTCTTTTGTTATCATTTACCTTAAACACACACACACACACACATTTCTGATTTTCTCTTGCATGTTTCTCAATGCGTTTCAGCTTTGTTAGAACTATATTTGTATGTATATCACTATGAAGGTTTCATGCATGCTCATGCATACTTATATGGCTGTCGAAGTATATGAATGTGTACTTCAGTGAGTGTGTGTTCATGCATGACTGTGTATGTGACATGTATATTTGTGTATGTGTGCATATGTGTGGTGTGCATGAGTAAATACATGGTTTTGTGTGTGTGTGTGTGTGTGTGTGTGTGTGTGTGTGTGTGTGTGTGTGTGTGTGTGTGTGTGTGTGTGTGTGTGTGTGTGTGTGTGTGTGTGTGTGTGTGTGTGTGTGTGTGTGTGTGTGTGTGTGTGTGTGTGTGTGCAGATGCGTCTGTGTCTGGGTGTGAGCCTGGATGGGCCTGCCTATATGAGAGTAGACAGTGTGCGCATGGAGAGCAGGGGAGTGAGAAGGACGTAGTGGGAGTGGGGGGGAGCAGCGGCAGGCCGAGGGGCCCCCCTCTCGTAGACAGTTTGACTGATGACATGCATTAAACAGTTAATCTGTCTGATTGAATGTTTGCTTCCTCCAAATTGAAACATTAAACAACAAGGCGAGAGAAAGAAGGAGGGGAGAGCCCGAAGAGGAGAGAGGGATATGGCTTCATCTATTGCCCAAATCATGCAAAGCATGAGACTGGAATATATAATACTGTCCTGTGAGGCAGAGAGGGGGAGCGAGGGCAGGACGGAGATTGGAAGGGACAGAGAGAGGAGTGTGAATGAGGGAAAGAGAAAATGAGTGAGGGAGAGGGATGAGAATGGAAAGGCTCTGGGTAGGTGGTGGGGATGAGAGGAGAAAGGGGTTAGAAGAGGGGAAGAGAAAGGGAACAGTGAGCCGTAGAGGATGCAGCTGAATAGGCCCACAGAGAGAGCCCAGGAGAGACCAATCAAAGATTTAACATTTAAAAAATATTAGATGTGTATTATACAGAGGAAAACAGCCAGATCATGTATGGATGTGGAAGTATTGGTGTCTCTGGCTGGCATTGTATGTAATAGATCATCAGTTTAAACCCTACATAAGAAACGGTGCCAGTAAATCACATTTCCTCTGATGTGATTTGAGCCGCAGCCACTTATTTCTTACACCTAAAACAAACTTCTTTACTCAGGCCTAAAGCATTTACGACCCTTTTGTCTGCCCCAAACACTCACTGGCAGGCTCAGTGTTTCAGACAGGAAGAAAGGATGCAGTTGTCACTGTTTCCTAACCTGGTTTCACTTCCTGGGGTCGCGACCCCTCTCACCGAGCCTGGAACCTCCTCATGCTGTCAGCTCTCTCCTAGCGGGCCTGACACAGGAAGCGAGCCAAAGCACAGCTCATCCTTTCAGGCGACATCATTGCTGGCCCCGGATGAGCATCTACTGATAGATTCTGAGATCATTCTTCAAAATAGAGACAAGTAAATTAGATATTCTTTTTATCCTTAAGTGCACTGAGATTTTCAAACCCTGTTTTGTTCACAACTGTGCAGTGTTTTTCGGTCTCGGCGATGCTTAGCTCGTGCATCAACGTGCTCGGTCTGCTGATGTTAATTTTGACAGAGCATCAGATGAATACACGGCGGAAGGAGAGCAAGGCACAGACGGACAGATAAATGATAGGCTAGCTTTTAACAGAGCTGTTACCACTGAAATGCGGCCGCAGCAGATTGGGAGAAATTGGGTGACCCCTCAGTGGTAATGTGATATGTCATTTAGCCTTAGGCCGACCCCGTCCCCTCCCCAGCTCCGCCGCCGTCACAATGCTCCAAATGGGCTTCCCTTCCTTCTGTCTCAAGTGCATATTCTCCTCAGTCAAAAGCACCGTCATTTTCTCCCCTGACTGATTTTGCTCCCGCGTGATCGCTGGGACATAATTGCACAAACAGACACCCGCTAAGTCTTGATGAACACATGAGCTTAAAGCCACTTTATCGCTCAACAGTCGCCGGCCAGCGAGGAGAGAGAAAAAAAACAACACTGGAAGATGAAAACATTAATGGATAGGTTGCAGGATGGACGGATAAATTGATAGATCTTTTAGAGAAGGTCAAACTTCTGTGCCCACACGCGGGACCATCATGAAGAGAAGAGAAATTGATTGCCGCTCACAAAGGCGCTGAAATGACTAGAGAAATTATTTTCTGGGCAATGAACATTCTAGCAGCTGTGGGGGAAGGAGAGAGGGAGAGGGAGAGGGTGAGCAGAGGGAAAGTGCAAACCTTTCTCAAAGCGTGCAAAATGGCTCGAGCAAACTGCTGTCAAGTGGAGTTGTTGGTGAGAAAGCTCACTGAGTGGATGCCGAGGTAGATCACCGCCATGCCGGCTGAGGGAATGTTTGTCCATCTTGCTGGCACATTCCCGCACATCAACACGCGCAAATTTTGCCGCTCTAAATCCTCTCTGCGGGTTATCCGGGTTCAGTTCTGAATATTCAAAACTCAAACTTCGCGATCAATCTCAGCGCTTTATTCTCAACGTCCGATCTCTCCATTCTGTCTTCTGCGGCTCATAAATGCCTCGGGTCTTAATGTTTGCTCTTCCAATCTTGCCACCGCTCGTGCATTAAACACCACCCTCATGGGGGCATAAGTGAATGCAAAACAATAAACAAACTGTCCCCCAGAGACTTTAGCTAAATGAGTCTCCATCACATTACAAGAGTCAGAGTACTTTAGCCCCCCCATCCCCTAACATCGCTACAATAATGAATTAATCTCCTGCACTCTTGGGGTTTGTGCTAAACTCCCATCAACATCCTCCTTTGGGTGAGTGATGATTCCTTGACACATTAAATCTTTGCGCCAAACCCATGCTGCTCCAACTTCTCCCACCCTCAGCAAACCCATTAATCCGCTCAAACGTAGACACATCTCTCACTTTTGTCTTACACACTGCGACACCAAAATGAGTGATCCTCTCCTCATATGACAATCGCTCTTTTGATGACTGCGAGGCTCCTTCCTCCTCTTCTGCTCGCCTAATGGCACTCAGACGGATGGAAGCCTCCGCCAACGGCGCCGACAAATGGCCCCCGCAGCAGGGCCGGAGGAATGGGGTACAGTGGCAGATATGTAGATTGGGGAGGTGAGACAGAGATGGATCAGGGGGCTCATGTGTGGATAAACAGAGTGAGGTTGATTGCTAGCACAGAGAGGGGCCATTACGCCAAATCCGCACGCTAATCATAATGAATCACTTACTTATTAAGCGTTAATTATGGCACACAAATACATCCCATGCAGGCAAGCGAGCAGCTAGGCAAGGCGTCGGTGCCTGCCGCCGCTCAGGAGGGGGGCGGAGGAGGAGGCGAGGAGGCCACATTAATTTATTCTTATTTATTAATTTCCCTAATTAAAACAACAAGGCTGTGGAATAGAAGTGTTTTCTTTGGGTGAAACAAATGAAGGCCCGGGAAAAGCGATATGAAACCAGGCGTGGCGCAGTGTAAACGTTAAATCATGTGAAGTGATGGTGCTTGTTCAGCTGTTCATTATTAGAATAGCTTCATCCAGTCGGGCCGCCCTCTCTCGCCCCCTTTTCCCTCTTGTTACTATATCATACAGCACACACACACACACACACACTTCAATGTACTCTGATGATGTGGATGGCAGATTTCATCATCATCATTACTCAGTAAATGGTTTACTTGCCACTCTCAGCGGCACAATACGCTACAAAATGCTCCTTGAACGCATCCTTATGAAAAGCCATAAAATCAGACAGAAACGCCCTCATCTTTCCCATCTGATTGCCGCATGTTTATACTTTCTCTCAACGGCTTATTACTGAAGCTAAACTGCCTCTCCCATTTTCCTCTCTCTGTTCACCGCTTTCTCTCAATTCTCCCCCCTCCGTCTCTCCCTCAGCCCTGGAGTGGACCCACCTGAGCGGGCGGGGGCGCGGTAATGGCGTTAATGCCCGGTAATGCGGGCCAGATATTATAATCTCAACACTGTCACATTGCGTTAGCTTGCGGGAGACTGACGTGTCAATGCCACAGTGAGCAGGTGACTCGTATTGGAGGGGGGGTGCAGGGGGGGTTGACTTGGATAGCTTGGCCCGGTAATCGGCCGATGCAGACGCGTGTATTTGAGAGTTGAGTATTTTCACCAGGCTGCGTTTGCCACAATGCAGCGAGTGTTTAGGTTCAAACTCACGGCAGTGGCGAGGATGTGGCACTACAACTAAATCGCTGCTTTGAAATGTTACAAATCCACTGTGGCTGTTATCCAGAAGAGTATAACATCAACTGTACTCTCCATTACTCTGAAACGTTCATGTTTATGGATTGATTAGGCCTAAAAGAGAAGCGAAAAAATTTACAATTTGGCACCGAATGATTGTAACTGTAGAATCAGACTCTGGGTCAGTCTGTTCTCATCTGACCTGCATTGTCTTTGAAATCCCATGTAAATATGAGGAGAAACTGAACTAAACAGGCCAGACTTGCTGTGTTGGTGTAGCCTAGCAACAGCTAAAAGATGCCAATGACCTGCACTGTTATAACTGTTCCTTTATTTAAATCTCACACACTGAACTCCCAAACACACTGCGATCCGCGCCGCTACTCCCTCCAGCATATCCCAGCATGCACCACACCTCCACCTATACTGTATTCGAATGCACACAATGCAGTGGAAGTGATTAATTCCCGTAATCCAATTTTTTTAGCAAATCTTAGTCAGACTTCCTGCATGTGTGTACTGTTGTTTGTTGTTTGAGCAGACCTTGGCTTCAGTTTGCCTCCTGTTTTCCTTACATCTTAACTTTCATTCGGGCTTGTGCCATCTGGCTTCTGTGTCCTTACAAAGATCCGTAACACGCCCGGTCTGTCTGTCTGTCTGTCTGCAGGCCACCGTCCAAAATATTTTCAGCCTTTAGATTGAAGGACTGGCGACAGAAAATGATCCGTCGCTCACACAGCAGTCTTCCAGTTACGCTCTTGTGGGTGTACGCCTCGTCAGTGATTTATGCGTGTGTGTAATTGAGTGTTAATAAAAAGTGTGTCCGGAGCGCGTGTAATTGTGTGTTCAGGACCCACCATGTGTGAGCTTGTGTGTAATTGGGTGTTATCGATGTTGTGAGTGTATGTTGGGGTGAAAGAGCGAATGGATAGGTTACAGTTTGATTGCAGTTGGGAAATGCTTTTAAAAGTATATATGTGTGTGTGTGTGTGTGTGGGTGGTTAGGTGTGTTTATAGAACTATATACTTCTAAGTCAGAGATGCTTTTGATGCCTTTAAGGTGAGTTTCTCAGTGAACAACAGGATTCACGTTTAGACCAATTCTGATCAGTTTACCAGAGAAAAAGCATAAATATTCCTTTACATGTTTATCTGCTCACTCACATAAGACCTTGTTTGGTTTTTGCGCATACACACATTGTAGTTGCAGGTCGGGGTTTAGTGTGTGTGTGTGATGGGGTTGAAAGATACAGTGTGGTGCATTGTGGGTACCTCAGTTTGTTTTGCATCTTTTTGTTGTGTATGTGTTCTAGATTTTTGTGCATGTATGTGTATACTGTTGTCGTAACGCAATAGGTGTGTGTATATGTGTGATGGTAGTGTATAGGATAGGTGTGTGTGTGTGTGTGTGTGTGTGTGTGTGTGTGTGTGTGTGTGTGTGGTGCGGGTGCTGTTTAATTGATGCAGGCTGGCCATCGATCCCTCCCGCCCAGCCTAATGAAGGCCTGATTGGTTTGTGAGGGCTGGCTGGTTCTGCTTAGCTGCCTCTGCCTGCTGCCCTGGCCACACACACACACACACACACACACACACACCTAAATACACACTCAATTCAACATCATTCTTCTCTCTCTTTTGGTTTCGTGCTTTGTCTCTGTCTCCCACTTTACATTTTGTTTCTGATTCCATTGTGCCTCACTGTCTGTAATTCTCTCTCAAATGACATTTCAATTCCCTGTCATTTACTGCAACAACACGACGAAAATACAGTTTTGATGCTACCAATTTGAAATTTTCTCTTGTTTTTATAGATTGGAAAAGCTCCTGTAGTTGCGTGTCAGTGCGGTGTTACCTATCCGTACCTACCATTCATCTCCCATCTCTTTTCTCCGTGTCTTAATGGTATCAGTGTCTCCGTCTGCCTTTATCTGTCAACCAGCTCGCTCGTCAGCCAGTCAGCCAGCCAGCCAGTCAGTCAGTCAGATGTCACCGTGCTTCTCCTGTCATGGCAGTGCCTATAAATGTCTTTTTGTGTCACTCTCCGCTCACTACAGACACAGGTATTACACTGCCCTGTTAATGGCTTTGTCAGATGGCCTCTTCACAGATCCACTCACAAAGACAGACAGGCAGGCAGGGGAATCTCTCTCTCTCTCTCTCTCTCTCTCTCTCTCTCTCTCTCTCTCTCTCTCTCTCTCTCTGTGTGTACATGTGTTTCAGTCACAGGTGTCAAATCTCAGCATAGGAAATAAAAGGCCACCAAAGTATCTGCCAGAGTCTTGTATCGGCGAAATGATTCTCGCCGGGTTTCCAGTCCGGGCAGCAGAGCGATCATTTGTCCCACCGTCACACCGAGTGATCGTCCTGGTAAATTCTTTATAGGATGATAATTGCTAGTACAATCCCGAAAAAACTCCTCTTCACAAACCCCAAATCACATTAAACTTGAACTTGGAACACTTCAATATGTTAGTAGTAGAGGAATAGAAACATGGAAGGACATTTTCAGCACCATGGTCCATTGTTATTGACGCCTACCGTGCCCATGAACAGGTTCAAGAGCACCAACAGACAAACATGACTCTCTTTCTCTCCCTTTCTTTGCTTTTCTGCATCTAAGGATGACGAACACAATTGTCCTCCCCTTTTAAATACGCGGCAGAGTGATTGTGCTGTTTTTGTCTCAGTGTGTGTTGTGTTGCTGCCCGTTGTGCTACTTACGGACACGTGTGGTCGCCGGAACAAAGCAGGGGCCTCGTGTGGCGTGTAAGCACATGAGTTATTAGCCCAATATAAGATTCAACCTGCTCTGTCGCCGAGTGCGTTTCCTTCCGCGTCGTTGTCCGCAGCGTTAGCAGGGAGACAAGTGACCAGCTGTGCATTGATCAAGCTGCCTCTCAACCTGTGGTCCATCTTTATTCCGCGTCTGTCCATCTGGCGAAGGCGGCCCCACACCTCTGGCCCTCGTATACCGCAGCCTTCACCTCTCCAGCCTCGCACCCCCACCCCACGACAAATACACAACAGCATACACTGTGATAAGTGGTGTGTGTTTACAGCTTGTTCATTTCCACTCTCCAACTCTCGGCAGAGGAAAAGAGCAGGGGGAGAGTGTGAAAGATAGAGAGAAAGAGTATAGGGGGAGAACGAGGGGAGAGAGAAGGGGATATCGGAAGGGAGAGGGGGGGCTGGTGGGGAGTGTTTTTGTCCTGGAGAGAAATAGCCCTCTAGGTTGTAATTGGAGGTAGAGGGGGAGAGAGAGGGAGAGACGGAGAGAGGGAGAGAGGGAGAGGAGGGAGGAAGAGACAGGAGAAATTGCTTGGCTGGGGCTGTGTGGGATGATAGTGTTTTTGACAGGTAAATAAGGCTGTGATTGTCGACAGTTACACTGCACCTTGCTGACCCTCACACACACCGGCCTCCTCCATCTATATTTCACTCTGACACACATGCTGACTCCCCTCTCTCTCTCTCTCTCTCTCTCTCTCTCTCTCTCTCTCTCTCTCTCTCTCTCTCTCTCTCTCTCTCTCTCTCTCTCATATCTCTACCACACACACACACATATGTTAAAAAAAAAACCTTAAAAGAACACAAACGGTGGCATTATGACACATACGGACAGGGTCATAATGTAAACCCATGAGTTTACTAAGTCCATTCAAAAATGGACTGGGAGACGATGTTAATGTCCACAACAGTAAAGCTCCCATGCAGCATATAGCTGCATGTATACCTAAATATAAATGGGATGGACAAAATAACAGGAACACCTCACACTACAATGAAGTCCAATAGAACAAAACCATAAGGTGTACAGCTTCAAGCGTTGGCCTGTAGTTGAATTAGCGGCTCCCAACAAAAATGGAACATTATAAGCTTTTCAAAGGTGGGATTTATTGCAGGGCTGTTGGATTGGATTGCACTGTGCAGGTGTTTATGATTTTTCTGCCCACCCCCCAAAGCGATACATGGATGGATAGATGGATGGATTGATAGATAGATAGATAGATAGATAGATAGATAGATACTCACTGCTGTCTCTGCAATAGCAGCAGTAGTAGCTCTTCTTCCTAACCCTTTTCCCCTTCCTTCCATCTTCCCATTCTCTTTTATCAAGTCAACAGCCATCTCTCCCCCCCCTCCTGCCTGCCCGCCCGCCCTTGCGCTCCCTCCTCCCCTCTCCCTCCCTCACTCTCTCTCTCTCCCTCTCTCACTTCAATCTCAAGTGTTTTCAATTTTATTCTAGAGTGGAATTAACTACCCCCGATGTCAAATTGCCGACGAAATCGATAATAATATCTTTACAAAAGAGGATATTCCAGTCTCTCGCGTCGGCTTTTGAAAAATGGAAAATTTAGCCGAGATTGATTCATTAGTTGACACGTTATAGGACGGTATAAGTATTGATCGCGGCCTGTCATGTCCCATCTCGGCTAATCGAAGCTGAGGCGCTCTGTCGATGGGCGCATTTTTCATAATTCCGTCGCCGGGGAGAGAGACCAGCCGGCAGAGGCGACTGCAAGGCAGGGAGAGAGAGAGAGAGAAAGAGAGAGAGAGTGAGAGAGAAGAGAGGGAGAGAGGCAGACAGGGGGAGAGAGAGTGAGAGAGAAAGAGATGGCTTTGGGGGAAATAGGTAGGGGGCAAAGAGTGGAAGAGCTAGAAATAGAGTGAAAAGAGGTATGGGGTAAAAAAAAAAAAAGGGGGGGGGGGCAATTTGTGCGTGTACGTGTGCGCGCCGCCCTATCCGCGTGTGCGCGCGCTGTCCGTGCAGAGGCCTCCGGGTTTGAGACGCGCCGCGCAGAGTTGCGCGGGGAGGAGAGGCCATGTTAATGGTGCAGGTATTGGGGCGTAGATAATTAATGCATTAACTAATTAAAGTCAAACGGGGGAGATAACGAGGTGGATGGAAGTGAAAAAAGTCACGGGATGGGTGGGGGGGGAGTTAGGACGACAACGGGGAAGAACGGGTTTTAATAGCGAGGGGGGGGGGGGGGGGTGCGGAGAGGTGTGAAAAGGAAGAGAGATGAGAGGGAGGGTGAGCGAGAGGAGGTGTTGCATGGTGGGGAGAGAGAGGGTTGGGTGGGTGAAATAAATAGAAATTGAATGGCTCGGGTGCAAGCAGAGAGAGAAGTTCTGAGGCGAAAAAATATATATATAAATATATATATAAAGAGGAGCGAGAGAAGACACAACGACAATGATGGAGAAACTTTTGATAGTTGTGCAATTCGTTTGGAAAGTTGCTCAGGACTTATAAGTCCAACATAATGCCACACGCTCAGGCAGTCTGGTCACGAGCCGCACAAATCCAGGGGCCACGCCAATCAACAAAAGGAGGTTGTTGGCAGGGAATGGAGTCTACCTGTTTGTCTCCTATGGTCTAAAGTCTGCAGGCCCACACTCCGTCGCTGCCTGATAGATATGGACCACTAGATTATAGGTCATCATATTGCAAGAGGATTCGGGTGGGTTTGAAATAAAAGCCCCCCCAAAAAAGACATGTTGGCTCAACAGAAGTGAGTTAACTGTATATAGTCTTGTACCTGTGCACCTTTATCTCCTGGCTCATCTGCTGCTACGCCTGTATTGTCCACTCCTCTGTCTGACACGTCACCAAATTATAGCTCTCTGTATTCTACAATGATCCACAGGGTTCACTTGTAAATGGCAAACTGCATTCACACACAGTAACACACCCAGTAACTGGTGCAGTATTTGGAAGTATACTCAAACTCAGTCCCGGGTTGTTCCACATGCAGCCGGGTCTTTACTTTGCTCTGTGGTATCTTACAACTTTAGACAATTCCCAAGGCGTCTGCGTGAAGATTTATACTCCCTTTCATATTTGAATAACACAATGCTGTCAGCAGTGTTGGAGCGTTTGAGAGAATGAAGCTGATGAGTGAAGCTGCAACCATCTACCATCTAACCTGAATCCCAATCCCTCAATAATTGATTTCGATATAAACTAACATGCATGGTGAGAGGAAGTCCTCCTGCATTGAGAGTGTGTCAGAGAGCCCCCCCCCCCCCCCTTACTCACCCCCCACCCAAAATCATCAATGATAAAAGTGGAGCTGAAATGGGTTGTGGGATGGAATCAAGAGAAATGAGATACACCAAATTAGAAGAGATTGGCCTGATGGACTTGGATTAGAAGGAAAAGAGGTATATAGGGAGAGGGGATGACGAGAAAAGGAGGAGAGAGAGAGAGAGAGTCAGTGAGTGAGGGAGTGAGTGCATATGTGGAAAGATGGGGGAGAAATGGGAGGGGAGGTAGAGAAGGGGGGGGCGTCGGTACTTGGCAGTCTCTGGGTATCTCAGGTTCTCTCCGGCCGGGAAAGCGGTCGATATTTAATTGTTATTGCTAGCATGGAACGCACGGAAGCGGGGCCTGTACGAAAATTTCTCATTTATTTGGTATTCTTGTTTTCTCTCCTTTTCCTCCCCTCAAGCCCGCCCGCCCGCCGCCCCGCAGGAGGAGGAAAAAGGGGGTCGGAGAAGGAGGAGGAGGAGGGAGGGAAGGAGGGAGCAAGGAGGGATCCGCACTCACACTGGGGGCCGAGTGGAGAGAAGGTGGATGGGGATGAATCCTGAACTGTGGGGGGGGGGGGGGGGGGGGGACGCCACGTCCTCCGCTCCTCCAAGTTTAGTTTCTGTCCCCAGACGCATCATAGCCACCCTCTGCCCCCACCCTCCTCCATCTATACCCCCACCTGCCCCAAAATGAAAAATCCGTCATTTTCATCAAGCGTCCAACCAAATATTATCTCCCCTCCATCCCCCAAAGATCGAATCTTATTTAGGGGCGACGGGGTTCGCCATCTGTTTTCAAATTTCATTCCTCCATGAACTTTTATTTTCCCTCGACTTTTGGACAAAAATTATAACCCGATCGATCCGCTCTCTGGCCGCGCCGCCGCCGCCCGTCTACATATATTTCCCGCGCCGCTCTCTGTCTTCACCGTGCGGGTCAATTTTCTGTCTGACGGCCGCGGGGAGGAACACGTGCGGAACTTGAGCGCAGTGTGGCCGGTGCGAGGCGGAGGAGAGGCGCATCAGCTTCTCCTTCCTCCCCCTCTCTCCTCTTCCTCTTCCTCCCCCCTCTCTCTCTCTCTCTCTCTCTCATCCTCTCTCTCTCTCTTCTCCGCGTCCGGATCTCTCTCCCCGGCTCCTGCCCCTCACTCACCTGCCTGTATCCTCCCCCGCTTTCATGCGTCCCCGTCGCGTTTGCTTCCCTCGCTCACGTCGCCACCGTAGGACAGCAGCGGGCTGCAGTGGAGTTTTGTTTTGTTTTTTCCTTGACAACTTTTTTGCTGCGCTAAGGACAACTTTTCCCTCCACATCACTCACACACTCGCACACACACACACACACACACACACACACACACACACACACACACATCGTTCTATCCCCGCTCCAGGCGGTTTACAACTCGGTACCGCATTGCATAGATCATTGGCGTAGATCGGTGCAACTCTTCGTTACTTTAACGTGTATGTGGGAGGATGCGCGGTTCGACCTGTTAAATCACCCAGATCACCATCAGCCCTCTGTGCACGTCGGCAGGATTCCCCAACAACCCGAGTGGGACCTACCGGCGAAGTCAATGAAGGCGCATCGGTGAAGGTAAGCACACTATACTTCCATATTCTGTTACGATCAAGCGCCATTAATAATTAAGAAACGAGGCAGAATTGATCATCTCGTGAGAGGCGTATAACGCGATTTGTGCGCGATTCGGCTCGTCCAGGAATTGATCGACTCGGACTGTTCGCCGTGAGAGTTGCTCAAACACCGTCTCCGTATAGAGATCGAACTGATTCCTCAAAGGTTTTTCTGATGTTTTTAAAGTGAAAACGCTCGGTTGTTGTTTGCATGGATGATGAGAGCAGGTGGAGGGACTTGATGAAGATGCAGTTCAAAAGTTGTCCAACTAAGGTCGTGTGTGTGTAGGGTCTCATATCATTGTTGAATGACTTATAAGAAAGAAAGAAAGAAGGTGTTACACACACAAACCTTCAAACATCTGTGTGCTGTTCTTCATTCAGTCTTTATTATTGCACTCCAACAGGTTTTATCACACTTTTGCTTTTTGCTGCAAGAAATCTGGCCGTGAATGTGTCTTAAGGCTGCTGTGTTAAAAGAGAATTTCACTCTTTGTGAGATTTAACATCAGCTTCTCGTGGCCCCGGGGTAGTCCACACTGTTATTTGAGGATATGAATAACTCCTTCCCAAACACACACAGAGCAGAGGAGCAACTAACCTTTGATGTCACACTCGTACACAGTCCAGAGTTGTTGCTTTGATAGAGCAACTTTCTGAACTCAAACCTCTACGTCCGGTGTAACTTTAGTCTGAATACAAGGAAATGTTCTCCAGAGGTCATAGGTCACGATTGTTTGCTTTGTGTTTGCAGTTCTGATGTCTGCATGGCTGTAATATACATTTACACATTTGATCCAGGAGGGATTCTGCCTCATGAGATGCTGCAGTAGTTGTTCAGCGAGAATTAAATGTCATTTTTGTTGCAGTAGATCACAGCTTCTTATCTTACATGCGCCAAGAGTTTGCAAACCGAGAATAGCAAAAGCAGGCATACATGTTGATGTGCCAGGATATATAAGGATGTATAAGGTCATGTGTGTATGCGTATGTGTGTGTGATGTCTGTTAGCGATGCATTCACAGAGGAAAAACACCCGCCGCTAACTGTGCATGACTGCAGCTGTCATTAATTATAAATCATGCTTAGGACAGTTTCAAAATATAGATGATCATTAAAAATTATCCTAGAAAATTATTTTGTGTTTGCTGTATTTATGCACAATTACATCATGCGACAGATGCAAAAGCTGTGTTAGATTCTTGATAAAGCGACTAATGTAATTCTCTAGACATACAGATAAACGTGGGTCAGGCGGTTTTGCTTTAATTAAAATTTGGGCTTGATGACACACCTGTAATAATTCAGTTAGAGTATATATATATATATATATATATATATATATATACAGTTTATTTATAAAGAGAGAGAGATTAGATTTTTAAGTCATATATTCTGAGGTACGGATGAACTGAAACGTCTGTTCAAAAGGCGCCGTGTTCCAGCAAAACACATCAAAAATGTGATGACAGAAGCTTCTTTATTCATCACCAGTTGATTAATGACACTCTGCATCACTATTATCACTCAGTCGCCTCCAACTGATGAGCCGCTTGCTTCAAACATTTCCACACTCACGATACAACAATACTAAACATCTCTACTTTAGTTGACTTGATGCCAAAAGAAATCGTCATTGGCTGATAGTTTCAATTTCTCATGATATTGTTATTATCTTAAATCATGACTAATTTAGACCTTGACCTTAGTAAATGTACCTTAATAAATCTTCACTTCCAGAGTTAAACGTTATTCTCCTTTATTAAGAGCTTAAAATGTAGCAGAGTAGCCTCACTTAAGACCTTGAAGCCTTCGTGTCTCCTTCGACAGGGAGAGTTTTCCTCCTGTCAACTGGGGAATGTTTGGATTTCCTGTCTCAAAGAACCCATGGATCACGCCTAATCTGTAGCACTGGCGCCCAACATCGGGAGAGTGGCCCTACCTGTGACCTCTGTAGTCTGAATATCTCACTCTTACAACGTCAGGGTCCGTTCCCACTGCGCTCCTAATGGCCGCCCCACTACCGTTGCCATTTTCAAATCTGGCTGAAGGAATTTTCCACAATTGACGCCGATAATGTCTTAATCAATACGCTGGTTTTGTGCCATATTCTAAATCACGCCGTCCGCACAGCCTCAGTAGTGAATCAAGGCTCAGCGAGGGCCCGTAAGCGAGGGAGGGAGCGTCCCCTCATTGATTAGGTATTAGCATCGCCACCTTCCTACGCCCAGCCACTTGTTTGTCAACGATGCTCCATTTCGGAGGTATTCAAAGCGATCGCCATGGCCACCAGCCGATATTTATAGAGGCTTTAACAGTTTCATTATCGTCAGCGGGGATGGTTCCACGGGTGGGGGGGTGGTATGAAGCAGTCATATAGGACCCAGTGGAGTTAGTCGCCATCCGCTGAGCATTTGACAGTACAGTCAATGGCTCCAATCATTCCTCATCTGCTTTATGGCCGCACAGACGTTTATAGCTGTTAGGGGGCTAAAATAAAAGCATTAACGGACACGAGGGGCAGAGGCTCCATTCAACCGGGTGCAGCATTTAATCAAGGGTCACACTCTGTAAAGTCCATAATCCGCTCGGTGTCAGTTAGTGCCACCCCGGGGGGTATCGGCGGTACAGACACACACACACTGTTGCACTGAGCGAGGTGACGGCTTGAATGCAACTCAACTCAAACAAGCAACGCGGAACCTCTTAAGTAACGACGCACCCGTAAAGATCGAAGTTTAACTGACGCGTTTGTGGTCTTTCCTTGATTCTAAGTGGTTCATTATTCCTCCTGCCCCACATCAGTGAGCGTGACGTTCACTTATCACAGTAAAATACCCAACTTACACCAACCGTTCAAACCGACTCCTTCTCCTTTCTGTATTCATCTTGCCGTCCACCTTTTTTCTCTTTCAGTTTGTTGGCACACGCTGGCTGCTCATTTCTGTCTCCTTCTCATTCCAAATCATCCGTATTTCTCTTGCACTCCCCAAACGATCTCCTTCAGCCCAGCCGAGCTTCTGTTTGGATTGTGTCTACCGCTGAAACCACCTATTTGTGCTCCCTGCTTTACTGCTACACCTCCATCACTCCATCTTCCTCCCGCCGAACAGCAACTTTCCTTTTCTCGACCGCCCGGCCCCCTGTTTTGGAGTCGCTGACCCCCCTCGGCTCTCCCCTCTCCCTACCCCGTCTCCCACTTAACCCCATATTTCACAGCTGAACTACGGCTAATTTCCCCCCAGTCCTCCGAACAGCGCTCTCTATACTGCAGGAGCACGCTTAATTACCCACAATTAAAGCCCAACGCTAACGAGAAAATTGCTCTGTTATGAAATGACTTCAAAAGGACTGGAGTGAAGTAGAATGGATTGGGGGGAAAGTTGGGTGGTAGCCTGGGGTGGCAGGGAGGAGATTCTCTGCTGCGTTTCTACCCCTCCAGCTGTCTCAGTGGAAGAGGCAGTAAGCAAAGACTCCACCGGCAACACCCAAAGCTCCAGACTAGAATATTCCACAGGCAAACATTGGTGCGCAGGAAGCACTTTAGGAGTATTCAGGAGTCGACGTGTGAGATCGGAGCTACAAAAAGATTTGGTTTGCAGCTTTGTCGCTTTAGCAGTGTGGCATAAACACATGCAGGCCTTTGTGTTTCATGTTCTGCATTCCACGATACGAAATGATGGTTATTCTGTAAAATTATCCTTATGACGTTTTGTGTATTGGTTCGTAATCGCTACCACAGTTTTTGAAGTATATAGACGTAACAGATATTCCCTCCAGAGACGTCTCACACCTCGAATTCACCTTTTAATCACAAAACTCTAACGAGTCTCTAACATCTTTCATCAGTCAAAGCAAAAACACACACCAAAGCAAGATGTGTTTTGTGTTTGTGTGTATACGGCACAATACACCTGCCACATCCACCCCCCACACATCCCCCACCCCACCCTGTGCTCCTGCCGCCGCCGCCACCACAACCTTCCAACCCCAATCCAATCTGAACCCGGCAAAATGAAACAAATAAACACTAATTTGGATTATTTACGTCCAGTTTACGCCCGCGTGACGCAATATATATATATAAAAGTGGTGGGGGTGTTAGGTGGGGGGTGGGGGGGTGATGTTGGTGGAGAGAGAAGAAAGAGCTATACGCCGGGTGGATAATTGTAACAGTGGTCGTAATAAGTGCAGCGGCTACAGTGATAACAATTAGATTTGATTTCATTTGAGAATGCCTCCACAGCTGCTCCCCACTCGCCCCCCTTAACCCCCACTCTCCCCCCCCCCCACCACCCCACATCTCCTCTCCCCACCCCACCCCTCTCTCTCTCCTCTCCCCCTAGATTAAAGTGGGTGTGTTAATTCCGTGGTGTAGCGATCGAACAGCTCTGGCAACAATGGGAAATGGGCTATTGATCAGAACAGCTCAGATTAAGACTAGGCAGTGGAGCTCTTTCTTGCTCTCTTTCCCTTCCTTTTCTCTCCATTTCCCACCTTCTTCTGCCTGTCTTCCTGTCCGTCCTGCT
Organism: Genypterus blacodes; assembly: GCF_046128005.1. Taxonomy (NCBI): domain Eukaryota; kingdom Metazoa; phylum Chordata; class Actinopteri; order Ophidiiformes; family Ophidiidae; genus Genypterus; species Genypterus blacodes. The sequence continues at coordinate 3,034,959 of NW_027466869.1, read as the reverse complement.
TGTGTCATCTCCTTCCACAATCCCCCCCCCCTCCCCACACCCCCTCTCCTCTTTCTCTCCCACACAGGGGAGAAGGAGGGAGAGCGTTTGCATGTGTTAAATCTGTCTGAGAGACTATGTGGATTTCCTTGTCCCTCCTCTCTTCCCTCTCTCCTAATTCCTCTTCCTCGCTGCAGTCCCTTCCTCTTATTTGTGAACAATGCAGAAACATCCTAGCGTGCCTTTGCCTTTGCCTAAAAAACAAAAGCCCCCAGAGTGGCAACACAATGCATCAAATGTGAGCCTTTTATCAGCTCCTTCTGCCGCCATTTGACCATCGCTCACACCAGATTTGATATCAATCAATCACGCCCGGGCCTTTGTTGTGCCACAATTAAAACCTGCCTATATCAAAACGGCTCGCATACCAAAATTAGCTGTCATGATCGGAGCCGCGGGACGGAACACATTGGATTTGCATTGAATAGACATAAAACATACCAAATGTGAGGAGACAGCAAATCCATACGGTGAAAAGTGAGCTAAGGATCCCCTGCTCTACTTATATTAATTAACTCAGTCAATGGGGATGTGATAGGTCAGTTATTCATCCTCTTCCAGCGCGTCCCTACTTTGTCACACGAGCCCACCAGGTGTCAGAGGCTGCATGGTCTGGCCCGGGAACACACTGCGGCCAGGGTTAGAATAACCCCAGCTGGTCTGAGATCGGTGCTCAGAGGTTACTGGCATGTTTCAGTGCTTCTGCTGCCTCCTGCCCTAATGGATTTTAGAGGTGACATACGCATATGTGGTGTATACATATAGGCGTATGTGCCGGCAGCGTGTATACACACACACACACACACACACACAGGCTTGTGCACACGCCAGTGGTCACATCAATACAGCCGTGACCCTCAGGGGACTCCGAGTATTGGCAAAGCTTTCATCTGCTGAGTGTGTGAGAGAGTGTCTGATATTCCCATACACACACTTAAGCTTGACATACAAGAGCACAGGACGCACACACACACACACACACACACACACACACACACACACACACACACAGACAGAGCTTGCAGTGGAATGTGCAGTATATTCTGAGTGTATTTAAAGGTGTGAACACAAAGCAGTGGGCAGACGTGGAGGCAGGAGTGTAAAACTATAAAGAGCCTAACAAGCAGTGAGAGAAGGCCTGGATCAGCAGTGAACACTAGAGGGCGATAAAGAGGTGCATAGGTCATGTGTGAATGTGTGTGTGAGAGAGTGTGTGTGTTTATGCTATGCCTATAAATGTCTGATTGTCACTATGGGCATGTTTTGCCATAGTGGACTGTTTCATATTCCATAAATTTAACACCGTCTCATTCAAACGCCTGTGGGACCCATTTAGAGCCGCTTTAAGAGGAGACATGCGGGTGATGAAGACTGTCACACAAGCCCTTCATCACCAGTCACCATCTCACGCCCTTACCTCTGATGACTGTACAGAACTTTATGTGAGGCATTAGAATCCTCGTGTATGCGTGAATCCTGCTTTCCTCCCTCCATACTGTCCTCTTCGCCCTCCTTCTCATCTTCCTCTCTCCTCTCTCCTCTCCTCTCCTCTCCTCTCCTTCTCCTCTCTGATTCCCTTGTCATAGACTCCGCTCCTCTGCGCTCAAGTGAGTTCCACAGGTTTACCTAATTGATTATTAAGTTGCTGATTGGGGATCAATTAAGTAATTAAAGTTTGTTAAGGGCAGAGTCGATTGTGGCATGAGAGCTGGGGCATGATCTGCTCTCACACACGCACACACTCTCTTTCTGTGTGTGTGTGTGTGTGTGTGTGTTTGTGTGTGTGTGTGTGATGTCATGATGTCATTAAGGTGCCTGTAGTGGTGCTGTTGAGCTGAACCATCATAAAGAGCATTTTGCTGCAGTGATAACAGTGTAACACCTGTGTGGGTCTCGACCGCAGCGAGTTGAGTTTGACGTGTGATTCGCTTTTAGGTTCATATCACTGCACAGGAAAGGGTTTGAGTCCCTGGTGGACCCAGAGGCTGTTGTGTTGCTGTGAGTAAATGAGTGAGTAAATCACGACGGTTGCTGAGTGATACAAGTTGGGTAACTTTTTGGCATCAACATGGTGATGAACCCATGCGGTCAATGGTGCCCGGTGCCCGGCAAGGAGGAAAGGGGACGAGAGGGGTCGAGGTGGTTCCTCTGGTGGTGGCAAAGAGTTTTGAGAGAGAGCACGCACGCACACACACACTCTCCCTCTCTCTCACACACACACCCGCACACACTCACTCACGTAAACCCCATATATGAGACACAGGAGCGGAAACGGGTCGAATCCTACTTCAAATTCTCTTTCCTCTCGGCTTGTCGACCGGGGAAAACAAACCGACCCGAGGCACAGCGAGTGGGGATTTACTAATTAACTACTTACACACACACACACACGCACACAGAGTGGTGGAGAGAGGTAGGGAGAGAGAGAGAGAAAGATGCACCCCTCCTCCTCCTCCCCCGCCTCCTCCTCCTCCTCCTCTCTGTCTCCCTCCTCCTCGGGTCCAGGTTGGTCGTATCGCTGCTCGGTGCGCCGTCAGAGTGATCGCGTGTGGATACGAGAGGTCGCACATGAGCCGGCGAGAGCGATAACGCGCAGCAGCGACACACACACACACACACACACAACGCAGGTATGACGTCTTCTTAGTGCGCGTGGATTATATGCGTGTATAATTTCTGTGTGAATGCGGAGATTTAAAAGAAAAAATGTCTTTCTCTGGTGCGAGGAAAAGTTGTGTTTCTCTCCTCTGTGTGTGTGTGCGCGCGTGTCTGTGTGTGAGAGTGCGTAAAATGTAATATATGTGTTGTTGTTACGAAGCTATAATTATTGCACTATTGGAAATATTATTATCGATTTTGAGTTGGGTTAAGATTGGAGATTACAGGAAGATGTGTGTAAAAGTTGTGTGTATAATATATTTGTTGTTATGATTACAATAATAACTATGATTTTTATGAAGTTGTAATTCCTTCCCTGTGTTTTTGTAGCTGAAGTGTGTTATTCCAGGAGACGTTGTGAAAGTTCAGTTCAGACATGCACCTGTATCTTTTGCAAACACACGCGAGCGAGCGAGCGCGCGCGCACACACACACACACACACACACACACACGCACACACACACACACACATACACATATTAGGGTGTAAAGTGGCGTGATTGCTACGCGCGGAGGTGCTAGAGCACTTTGGCGCGCGGAGCAGTCCGCGTTGGCCCGGATTAGCCTCAGTGTCTCTATTTGTTAGCGCGTGCAGCCCTCACCTCCACCGCGCGCATCAATCAGTCAATTAAACAGCCGGAGAGAGCGCGCGGGCACGTGTGCACATGCGTGTATGCGCGCGCACGTGTGTAATTTACCTCTACAAAGTGTGTGTTTGGCCTCGAGTGTGTGTGTCAGGGTGTAAATTCAGTTTATGAACCGTAATATTTTCTTTATAGATTTTGTTTTGGTGTATAATTTTTTTTTTCAAGAAATTGTTTGTTTTCTTTCATTGGTTGGAAGTTGGATTCGATTTGGTTTATATTTCCCGCGCGGATAATTCAATTTATTTTAAAATATTTTACTGCCCAAATGCGACAGAAATACAAGCAGTAATGTATTGATGTGATCAGTGTTCAGCCGTCTGGGTTCTTCTCAGTGATCTGTGTGTGTGTGTGTGTGTGTGTGTGTGTGTGTGTTCAGCTCTTCTGGGAGTTTGTTTTCTCTGGGCGCATCGATACAGTTCAGACCTGAAATTTTTTTGGGGAATAATCTTTAGCAGGATTCACTGGTTTCTCCACAGATTTGTTTTTATTTTTCGCTGTTTACGCCGTCAAAACTTTGATGCTTGTTTATGTGCACCGTGTGTGTGTGTGCTCACATCAATTATTAGTGCCAGTATATTTCCAGATAAACAGTGTTTGTAAATCAATACATGCATGTAACTATTGCAGATTAAGAGATCGATCAATGGATCCACCACCATAACCCACCGAATGTTGTTTTTCTGTCGTCAATTATTCACATCTACCAGCCTCACCAAAGTTTGCTGCGTGTGTGTGTGTGACAGGAAAGGAGAAAGACAAGTTTGATTGAGGAAGCATCTGGTTTATTATTATTGTTATTGTTATAATAATTACAAGTATAGTTATTGTTATTAATTATTTTAAATCTTATTATTATTACAAATATTAATAATAATATTACTTATTTAGTATTTGTTGGTTTTGTGAGTGTATGTCATAAATCTGTATCTGAGTTACATGAGCTCATTTAGTCTTTTCATAACTTTATTCATCCTCTCTATCTGGTTCTTCTTTTCTATCTGGTTCTTCTTCTCTGTCTGTTTCTTCTCTGTCTGTTTCTTCCTCCCTGTCTGGTTCTTCTTCTCTGGCTGTGTGTGAAGTTTCCAGTCTACATGTTTGAACGGTAACTTCTCTCTGAGCTCTAAAAGGTTTGTTTCGGCGCTGTGCTGCTGCTGCCTCCTCCGTCTCTCCGCTGCCAATATATTTCCGACATTAAATGGCATTTGGGGAAATTTCTCCCCACTTCACCACACCCCCCCCCCCCCCCCCCACGCACGGCCGTTAATCCGCCCAATCATATTTGTTAAAAATATTAAAAATATTACAGCTTTAAAGCTGTCGTTTACGTACCATTATTCTAAATATATAATTATAATAAAACACTGCAGTCGATGACAGCATCAGGATGATATCAATTAAGTCATAAAGGAAGTCATAATAATAATTATCATCGTTATCATAGATTCCACCTTTGGCTGCTTTCTGTTTCGCAGAGAAGCAGCGCGAACATTTTTTTCGTTTTCTACAATTATTATTATTATTATTATTATTATTATTGTTGATATATGAATTACGAGCTAACGTTGTCGAATATTGGTCAAAGTATTTTGATCTGAACTTCAAATACTACCCAATTAATTTTGTTTCAAGTTGGACGTTTTAGTTCAGATTTCAATTCAAATTATTATCAATTAACTGATCCATATTTAATCATTTCCAACAGAAACATGATCCCTATAACTCTGTATTAAAGGCTGCTGCGTTTGCCTTCAGTTGCAGCTGGCCCGTTATGTTCCAGCAACGCTTCAAACATGATTTCATTTATTTGATGGAGCTTCTGTTTTTATAGTCATCATCCCGCTGGTTATAAATGAAATCAAACGCATTTTTTCAGAAGTGACTTGAGTTTTTGTTCTGGGCCAGATTTTGCCCGCGCGAGCTGAAATTAAACTTCAATTTGAGATAATGAAGATGATGGTGTTGAATTAATATTTGGGGCAGCGATGTAATCTCCTTACTCCTTTATTCTTCCTTTTATTTTTGAACAGTTTTAGGAAATAAACTCGCCACCTTTCCTTTCTTTCTTCCTTCATCCATGAAGGCAGCGGACCTGTAGGTTTCCGTCCCTCTTCCTCCTCATCTCGGAACAGAAACTTCACAGGGTTTGATTGTGTAAAGACGCTCTGCTCCTTAATGTGATGCCATGTGGAAGCCGCTCCCGTGTGATCAAAGCCCGGCTCGTTAGCTCGGTCAATACCCGCCCCCGCTAAGCTCCGCACGTATCGATAACAAGCGAGCAGCCGAGCCAAGGTGCGTTCATGGCCTCATATGCGCTGCGTGCCGTGCCGGGAAACGCAGACACTCAAACTACACGCAACCCCCCCCCCCCCCCCCCCCCCCCCCCCCAAATACATTTTAATAGATATTATTTAATATTGCAAAATGCTAACTCACTCTCATATAGTCTGTAAGGATGATTGGAGCCAGTTAAATAAGTTTACTCGTCACAAACTCGCCTGTCAAACGCCCAATTTAAAGGACTTTAAAGGCTATTTGTCGTGATTTTGTCTTCACGTCTTCATTTTGTCTCTGTCTCTGTCTCTGTCTGGCGGCAGAGTGTAACTAAGGTGATTGATCGGTGGTCCACGGGGAGCAAGCCCCGGGACTGGAGCGCACCTGTCCCGCTTTATTCGCCCTCCCTTCATCTTTACCTCGCGTGAAAATGGTGTCAATAATTAGCGTGGGTGTGAATGAGTGTGTGTGTGTGTCACCGCATTTTTATTAAATATGTTTTGTTTTTTTTGTTCTTTTTTAGTGAAGCCTTCCAGAAGCGGCGCTCCCCACCCTGCCACCACCTCTTCCTCTTCCTCTTCCTCTTCCTCCAAACCCGGTCTCGGAACAGCGCAGCGGCGAACGGAGTCCAGTCAGTCCAAGACTCGGTGATCGGGCTGCGGCCTCAGGTGCATCTCTGAGGCGGGGCGACGCGGAAAGTCCAGGTGGGTGACCCGCCTCTTCCTCCTCTTCTTCCCTTTTTCTGTCCTACTCATCACCCACGGGTTTATTTTGTTGAGGATGTCATTCACTGGGGCAATTAAAATATATATGTTTATTTCAGAGGTTCTATCTATCTGAGCAGATTTCTTGTAGTGTTGATTTAATATTGAAGTATTATTCTAGATAGTTCCATCACTCAGTGGTTAGTTTATAAGGTACATATGACGCAATCTGAGTGTTTTGTGGTGTATTTCTAATATTCTGTCACACTGAAGTTAACACAGTGGACATGATCACTTTCACAAAATTATCCTGCAATTATAGATCGTAGCTTTGTATTTCATTATACCAAATTGCAGTTGTACCTGATAAAGTGGTTCACAATTTCCGCCCCAACCCCCTCCCAAAAAAAAGTAGCACAGATTGTGAAAGTGTAAATTGGAGACATCTTGCTTTGTGTGGATCTTACATTTTGAACGCTGCTTCATCAGACACGTTCAGGCTCCAAAAGCAAACGTGTTTATTGTGAAGCAGCAAAGGCACGTCAGTGAATAATCAGAGGTGTCTAAACACGCCGTGCACTCGCCCTCGGCTATTACCCATCACACACACACACACACACACTCCTTCCATGCGGCCAACGCCTTAACATCTCCTCCAGCTCTTCATCTCTCTGCTAATTCTTCCTATCTGATATTAGCCCCTTGGCTCACTTAAAGATTAGTCTTTTTTTATTCATTATTGGAGAGTCATTATGCTGTTTGGTAGTAGCCACACTCCTACCTGTTACACTCACAGCTCAAAGGGCAATTGAAGGACTCCTCTGTGTCTCCGCTGCCCCGTCCTCCTTTACCTCCTCCCTCTCCTTCATCTCACACTCCTGTTGTCTCTCGCTGCCACACCTGGTAACTACAAACTTGTACACAATAATAACAGCCAGATGTATCCATCTATCTCTCTATCTAGCCTGTCGGCAGTTAGTGGAGTGGCTGAGAGACTCGCAGGCGTGAAAGGTCAGTTAATCGATGGCGCACAATTTGACAAATCCCAGCGACTCTTATCATCCTCGCAGGCGTTTAGGGCCGAACGGGGGACCACCGAGATAAACGCTTAATCCTGACTGCAGCGTGAGAGGAGGAAGGGGCGAGAGCGAGGCAGGACGCGGCGAGCGGACACATGGTGGGGGCTCGGGCGAGTGCAGGAAGAGAGAGAAATGAGAGAGAAATGGGAGAGAAGCAGACGTTGTTCAGAGCAAAACTGAACCAGAGGGTGAAAAAGTGTCGCCACAAATTCTCTTCTTTCTCTCTCACAACCTGAAAAAAAACGGCGACATTGTGCCGTCGAGATCATCAAGCATCCTTGTTGCATTAGGCCCGGCCTGCGTTCTGCTCCCGGCCGGACAGACTCTGTGGCTGCCTTCCGGGCGGAGGCAGAAAGACGGATACGCACTGGGGTTATAAAGCCTCTGCTGCAGTGTGTAAAGTTGAGAAAAACCAGAGGAAAAACAAAGGTGTATGAGTGGTTGAATTCTCCCGTGGCATGTTAGCCAGCCTGCAGCAGAGTGCAACCAAGAGGAAAATGAGCTTTTGTCCACAAGGCTAGACGCTTTTTTCCTTCAGCTTTTGAACTGCAGGGGTTTAGGAGAGGGCACAATCTCTGTGCCCTTACAGCCTTAACAAGGATCGATCCGCCGTGGCACCAGTTGTTTCATATTGAATCATGATGCACTTTCCTTCTTTCTTTTTTGTGGCGGTTTCATTGGCATTAATCTCATCAAATGCAATGAGCATAATGACATCATTGTCACCTAGATGGATGTGTGGGAGGTCTATGTGTGCGGTGTGTGTGTGTGCGTGTGTGTGTGTGCGTGTGTGTGTGTGTTCACATGTGTATGTGTGTTTGAGCTGCTTGGGCAATCACACAGGCGGACGCTCGTGTCCTTTATCTCCATCTCAATACAAGTTCAATGTAATTCGATTGAGATTAGTTGTACTGGCATGACAGCACATCCCTAGTATTGCCAAAGCACTTAGGAGGCAATGACAGGCCCACATCGACATGTACACACACACACACACACACACACACACACACAACACCCAGCAACTGGCCAACCTTGTAGACACACACACACAGGCCTGAAGTGGAGAAGGGAGAGAGTGAGAGAGGCTGACAGCAAAGTCAAAAGAGGTTTTGACAAAAATCTCAGGATGATGAAGTTAAGGGGTGATACAAAGTTGTCATGAGTGTGAGAAGGAGAGGGGAGAGATGATGAAGGGGCCAGACGATAAGCAGAGCTGAAGTGTGTCCAAAAAGATGAAAGAACGAGTGACTCGGAGGGAGAGAGAGAGAGAAGGAAGGAGATGAGAGGGAAGGGAGAGAGCCACGGGACGAGAGGGAGCGAGCGGGGAGAACGTGACGAAAGAGGGATGAACGAGCGAGGGAGCCAGAACAGGAGAGGGTAAAACATATAGGAGAGGAGGAGGAAGAGATTTACTACAAGAGAGATTAAGTCAAGTTGTCCCGGGTCAGTCATTAATCCGATTTAAGAGCAATTAAGGTGAGACTGATTCCTTCCTAGAGAGAGGAAGAAATAGATGGAGGGAGTGAAGAGAAGGGAGAGAGAAAGAAAGAGACAGCGAGCCAGAGGAGGAAGAGAGGAGAGCGGGAACTCTGGACCTGCAGGGTTTGACTGATATGATTGTTAAGCTCTGGCTCTGTGTTTGCTGTTCAGCTGGTTAAATCAAGAGATTCATTTATGCTGAGCCTGAGATTTGGGTGAATTTTGCTCCATTTTGATGCCAAAGAAAAATGTCTGAGCTGATTCAGTGTGACACACGTTGAGTTTCCCATTAGACCGGGCAACAAACGGACACAGAGCCTCATGAATTCCGGCTCGGCGCTCCGGCTCGGCTACCTGTGAGATTATTCCCGCCGGGAGACGCCGGCAGCCGTACCTGGAATTTGAATGCAAAAGGGCGAAAGTATAAAGTCTCGCCGACACAGGACAGTGAAGGGCAAGGAGGAGAAAAACCGAGACACAGAGAGAGAGAGAGAGAGAGAGAGAGACGGGTGGGGGTGACAAAGTGGATGTATCTCCTTTGAATGAGAATGAAATGAAAGAAGCAATGCACGCACTCCTCCTCCTCCTCCTCCTCCTCCTCCTCCTCCTCCTCCTCTCCCAACACACCCCTCCAATCCCCGCTCGGTGCGCCTGGCTTGTTCCAGATGTATATCAGAGGTCTCGGGGTCGACACAGGGGTCCCTCCTGCGCTGTAGCGTCTCTGTGTCTACTGGGAGATGGTGGTCCTGATAACTCGGCCCGTCTGACACGTACACAACAGTACATAAATCAAACGCTCGCGAGCACACACACACACACACACACAACACTCACACACGTACTCGCTCTATTTATCTCCCACTCAAGCAGTGCGGCGATAGGAGCCAACTCTGCATAGACTCGGGGAGAGAGAGAGAGAGGGAGAGAGAGAGAGGGAGGGAGGGAGGGAGGTTGTGCTCTGTCTTGTTAAGTGGGAAAGTAATGGGTAGCCGTGAAAGGTTTACTTGTGCCGCTGCCATCTCCATTGTCCAGGCCTCTCCACTGTTTGTGCCCCTTTTGTTTGATACACTCAAACAGTGTACGGCACACACACTCCACCGCGTCCATAATTGCCGTTCCACATAACGGCGGGACAGCAGTGTGTTATTATGTGGCCCGTTAAGGCAAAGAATGGAGCAAATTGAAAACTGAGGTCACTGGCAGTGTTGTGCAACGTCTCGGGCGCCTGAATGGAAACGGTTTTTACATGATTTCATTGACTCGCATCGATATATGTGTGTTTTAAGAGCGACTCAAGATGTCGACGTTATATAAAAAATGACGGCGTACGTGCGTCGCCTTTGCTTTCCTTTATCCCATCCAGACTCTCTATTTTTCCGCGGCTCATCCGGTGCAGTTTCTGGGTACCAATCTGTAGCCCATCACGAGTCCCAGATTGAGAGGCCATTTGGCTGCTGTTGACAGGAGGGAGCAGCTATTGACAGGGCCCTGCCGAGGAGGCGTGTCTCAGGCCCCGCGTCCAAAGCATTTGTGGCGTTTAATACACTGTAGCTGCGGTCCTCGCAGCCCTCACCCTGCATGCTACTGCCATAGAGATCAATATGCACTGGGTTAGAGAGAAATGGACCATCTGATGCACACTCAGAGAGGGGGATGAGGGAGGGGAGAAAAGAGTGAGACGAAAGACGCCAAGCGGCAGGGAGGGAGGGAGGGGTGAGGCGGCGAGGGATTTGAAAGGAAGAGGAGAGGAAGGAGCTTGAAGAGAGGAGACGGCGAGGAGCCGAAGGAAGGGAAGAGGAGGGAGGAAATTATCGGAGACGCTGTTTAAAAGACATGGAGGCAGAGTGTTACCCCGCGAAGAGACAGATTGTAAGGGAGAGAAAGTGGTCAGCGGTTGAAAGAGACATTCAGCTGGGAGAGAAAACAGATTGGAGGGAGACGGGAGAGACACTTGGGGAAGAGGAAGAGCCTCGACACCAGGGAGGATACACACAGAAAAGAGGAAAAAAGACATAAGGGAAGAGAGGAGCAGGAGATAGGAAGAGAGAGAGGGGGGTGCAGAGAGAGAGAGAAGGGGGGGTGCAGGGGAAGGATGAGGACGAGGAGGAAGGGAGGGGACTGGGGGGGTGGGGGGTAAAATTTCCATCAGGTTTTCAATTGGGGCGGATCAATAGTGTATTAGAGCTCACCTTGACCCCGTCTCTCCCCCTTCTCCCCGGCCCAGCACACAGGCCCAGCTACTCTCCCTCACAGCAGGGGGCGGAGAGGGGGAGAGATTGCATTATGGCCTCCTCTTTCTCACACCAAAGTGGCAGAAAATGGCACAATAAAAAAAGAAAGAGCGAGAGCGGAGAAGGAGGAAGAGTAAGTCGAGTCGAGACACGGCGACGGTGCGGGGACAGACAGACAGACAGACAGAAGGACAGACAGACAGAGGACATGAGTCTGTAGTCACACTGGTCCCAATGAAGCTTTCTTAGTGAGTTTGTAAGTTAGAGCTATACTGACTTACACACACACACACACACCTGCACTTTAACCTTCTGCTGCCTTTGTGTGTGTGTTTGCCTCTAAACTGTTTTGTCTGTTACCATAACAACCCATGTGAGGGCCGCATTGTTGAAACTATTCAGATTTTTGAGGAACGGAAGAGATATCGTGAAAATGTGTTGTTTTGAGATATTATTTGAACTTAATACACACACACACACACACACACACACACACACACACACACACACTCACACTCTCACTCTCACACACACAGACAGAGAGAGAGAGAGAGAGAGAGAGAGAGACATATGCAGTGCTGACAGGACACCCTCCATCATTGGAGGACAGCGAGACTTCAAGCTGCCGGAGGAGGACGGAGGCAGGGGGCAGAGGGAGAGCAGGGGACGAAGGGGAGAGGTTGAATGAAAAAAATTGATCCGGGGAATTTAGCATTTAGACACAGTTTACAAAGCGACAGGGGGGGGGGGGGTTAGGAGGAGGAGGACACTTAACTTTACAATAGGGTCGGTGCTGCCTCATTTGACTAACTGTAACACCCCCATGCACCCCTGAAAACACACACACACACAGACTCTCTCTCTCTCTCCACGCTCTGTCCATATATGTGGTGATTTAGCTGTTTAGACAGGAGCTTGTTTGTAGAAGCGCAGACCTACGAGCGGCTCCGTCCTCTCCTCTCTTCCCACATTTCCTAATGCTGTTCCTATTGTCACCCATCCACACTCCAGTGCACACACACACACACACACACACACACACACACACACACACACACACACACACACACAAGGAGCTCCACAGCACCCTATCTCCGTCTGTCTCTCTCACACACACACACACACACGCACACACAAACTCTGTCCCACTCGCTGAGGGGGAGAAAAAGGAAAGAAAAAAGGAGAGAAAAAAGAAATCGATCGGCGGGGATAGCGGTGCGCGTCGGAGGATCGTATCTTGTCAAAATAATATATTACCCTCATCCCCGCCTGATCGATGCGGTGGATTAGGGACGGAGGGCTCCTTCTCCCTCCCTCCCTCCCTCCCTCCTTTCCTCCCTCCCTCTCTCCCTCCCTCCCTCCCTCTCTCTTTCCATCTCTCCCTCTCTCTCTCTCTCCATCTCTCCCTCCCTCCCTCCCTCTCTCTCTCTCTCTCTCTCTCTCTCTCTCTCTCTCTCTCTCTCTCTCTCTCTCTCTCTCTCTCTCTCTCTCCCCTCCTCCTCCTCCTCTTCCTCCCCGGTGCTCGCTGCAGTTTAATATTTACCTCCGTGAAAGAGCGGCCGCGACGGCTCTCAGCCCTAATTGATTCCGACACATGGGGCTCTGTGCTCGGGCTGCGGATGAGAGATGGTGGGCCGGCTGGAATGCAGAGAAAGAGAGAGAGAGATGGAGAGAAGAAGGGAGAAAAGAAGGAGAGAAGGAAAGGAAGAAAGAGAGGGGAGACAAGGATGTGTATTGAGGAAGATGTGAAGGATGCAGATATGGTGGGAAGTTTCATTGGGATCTGTAGGGAAGGATGGAGGGAGGGAGGAAAATGAGTCAAAGGGCAAAAGTGAAAAGGCCAAGTCAGAGTCCTCAGTTTAATGAAGTGGATGGATAAAGTTTATGGGTGCAGATATAGTGACAGATGTGCTGGAAAGGATGGAAGGAAGATAAGCGGGGTCAGAGGAAATATGGTTGGAGAGATATCGGATGCTGAGGATAGAGAGAGAGAGAGAGACGCAGAAATGGAGGGGAGAGGGATGAATGGAACGGATGGAGGGGAGGAAATGAATCAGGAAGAATGAGGGGAAGCGGAGAGGAGCTGGTGGAAATGGGACGGCGCACGGAAACGGAGGGAGGGAGGGGGGAGCAGAGGAAGAGAAATGGCGGGATGAGGAGCGAGGAGAGCAAATGAGAGGGATTAAGAGAACGACGTGAAGATGGATAGAAACGGAGGAGTGAAACATGACAGGGCCGGGTCGTATAGAGCGCCCAATAAAATGTGAGAGAGAGGGAGGGAGAGAGAGAGAGAGAGTGGGGGGAATAGGGGGATGATGGAAAAGAGAGCCCGGCACACAGGTGACAGAATGATATCGGGCGGGATAGACGGGGAGCGGGAGTGATGGGGCTGGCAGAGGCGGGAAGGGAGAGAGAGGGGGGGGGACAGAGAAAGGGAGGGAGGGAGAGAGAGGGGCCATATTTTCCGTTGAAGGAACTGGCCTGTCACGCTGTTCCGCCGGCGCAGAGCGGCTCTATAAAACACAGGGAGCAGGCAGGTCGCGGCGGGTGACTTATGTGTATATCTAGGCTTTGTCAATATTTCTTTCTGTCTTCCTTCCTCGCTGCTCCCCCTACTGCTCCCTCTGCCCCACTGTCTCTCTGTCTCCATTTGTACGCATTCATGGAGGTGTGTGGGATGTTGTGGAAGTTGTGTGGGGCCTCCCAGCCTCGGCTCGCCAGTTAAAGACCGCTGTGGCGGCGCAGACATGGAGCGCGCTGAGCTTGGCAGGCTTCTATCCCCCGATGATTCCCCTCTGCCAGAGCGCACATGCAAGGAGGACGATGAGCCTCCCAGTCAAACCCAGCATCTTAAATAGAAACTGCACGCCAACACACACACACACACACACATTCTCACTCATGTTGTCTCCGACCCCCCAAAACCCACAGACAACCCCTGGTTCCTGAAGTTTCTCTCAGCTTTGGTGTTGAGTCACGCAGGTATTTGATTCTACATTTATGCATGTTTGGATGCATGAATGAATGCATGTGTTTGTTTTCCTCTCCCAGTGTTTGCCTGGTACAGAAGCACCGGGTGGTGGGCTGATTTATTTATGCGGTCCGGGGAGGATTGCACCTCCTCTTCCTCATTTGGCACGGTTTAGTATCCTGCGCACAGGCCTGCGGAGACCTGGGTCCACAGGGGGCAGACATCCTGCAGTTACACTGCCTCAGCCTGCACTGGCACACACACTTATTACTGCTGCTCCACATTTCATGTATATTCATTAAGACACAAAATCAAAACTTCTCTCATGCCAAACATCTTCTTCTGCCCACATTTGGTTTCCGACGCCACTTCTGAGCAACACACCCGAGTTGTGGTCTCATCGTGTGTGTGTATGTGTGTGTGTGTGTGTGTCACTGCAGCACAGAGGGGTTCCACTCTCATGAAACACAACGTATTTACTTTTTACACAACAAGCTGAAAAATTCTCCATCCATCTCCATGACTTCCTCTGTCTCTGTTTCATTTTCTTCTTCTTCTTCTTTTTAACCTCCCTTCTCTCCTGCCGTCTCTCCCTCCCTCCCTCGCTCTCTGCTCTCTCTCTCTCCTTGTCTATTCTTTATTTACACCTCTCCCGCTCTCTGCTGTGGCTCAGGGAGCGGTAACAGAAGTGTCACTTGTCATTATTGGCCTAATTCAGTAATCCGTCATCGTGCGCTCACTGTATGCAGCGCATTATACGCCGGCACAGCAGGTGTACTACGCACTGAGGTGGAGATTCGATTTGACACGCACACACAGGCAAGAGGGCCGACGGGGGCCGGCGGATGTGTGCGGTGGAGAGATTGAATTTTTGTGTTTTTCTGTGTGTGTTTGAGGGTGTGTGTGTATGTCTATATGGTCATCTGAGTTTCTTTCGCGGATTCAGTCAAAAATGGAAAAGTCCAATTCAGTGTGTGTCCAGTGGCTCGGACATGCTCCTTGTGGAATTGATTTCAAAGTCCACGGTCTGAATCCGACTCAGGATCTTTGTTGCAAGTCATTCCACTCTGTCCGTCTTTAGTTTCTTCTCTCATATCTGAAAAAGAAGCAGAAATGCATTCAAAAAATTAATTAGCTTCTTGAGGAGATGGAACATGTTGGAGAAACACTTATAGAAACATGTCATCAAGATGCACAAATGAGATACAGCATCTTAAAAAGCTTTCTGGAAGACGTCGCTGAACCTACACTTCCCAGAAATCAGTGTTGTTTTGTCCCTGTGCCCCAGATGGAGCCAGCAGCACTGCACTCTGGGTAGTTGAGTGTGAGCGGCGTGCGAGGCTCTGGGTTTAAGGTTTGTGAGGGGGAAGCTTCCCCTTCTCTCTTTGTCAATGGAATTTGTATGGAAGCGCAGGCGTCAGGCGTCCCTGTGGGCGCGCTGGATTTCAGCAAGTTCTTAACCCCGCAAGGCTACAAATCCAGTTACCACTGTAAGAGTTTCAAACTGTTTAAACTATCAGAACGCTCCGTGCTGAGTCCCGTACAGGACCACACGGAAACAAATGAATGCAAGTGGTAATATATAAAACGTATTGATGATAATCCATACAAACTGGTGTAGATATACAGTCCTGGGCTTTACATTATACTGTGGGCTTCTATAATGATCATTGATTAGAACATGCAGGTCCACTCATCTGTGTGTGGGGAGTGGAGTTTGGGAGGAAAACCTGCATTGAAGTTTCAGTCTTCATAATACAAATGATTAGCCTTCATGTAACCTGTAGCCTACTGGGCAAAGCAGGAGGGATTCACATTGAGTTTTCCTTCCATTTGTAGCTCTGTCCAGATGCAGAATTTGGTGGCACCAGGCTCTTAAGTCCCTTTGGTAACACAAACAAGAGAGCTAAACAGGACAAAGTTGAGGCGGGAGAAGGAAGGAATGTGAGGACATAAGGAAGGAAGGAAAGATTTGAATTTGAATAATCATCTTGTGAAGACAGAGCGAAAGGGGGCTGAATCGGTGAGTCGTCAGAGAGAAAGATGAGAGCGGAGCCTGAAGGTTGGGAGGAGAGAGAGAGAGATAGAAACAGAGGAGGGTGGGAGGCCCGATGATGAATGGATGGAGAACAGGGATGAGAGACGGAGCAGCATGAAAGAGTGCGGGTCCCTGCTCTGAGGATGATGAAACTAATTAAAGTAAACGAGCTACCTGAGTGCCCAGACTAACCCCCTGTCACAGTCTGTGGAGAGAGAGAGGAAGAGAGAGAAAGGGAGTTAGGCAGTTATCCAGCTGTGGGTTTAGTTAAGTTTGATTGCTGTCACACATTTCTGCATCTGCACAGCGTGGATCAACTCCCCTCTGCATGAAAATCTGTTGGACACTTTAGACTTGAGCATATTACACTGTTTTCCTCTTTCCTCGCTATTTGGCACAATTTACACACACATACTTGCTTCCAGAAGTTTGGAAGCCATTGGTATGAGTATCACTGGGCTTTATGTCGTCCTCAGGTGGGTGCAGGATAAATGCACATTAAGCTCTGTTACAGGGACACGGTGGACTTATGGGAACACCAAACAAGGTTTAAGAAGCCATTTATCTTTGAGGGAATACTTATAATATATAATATAATCTACTATTAGTCACAGGAAAACAAATCTGGACAAAACAGGTATATATATATATAAGGGCTCTGTGAAATCACAATGTGGCTGGAGTGAAGAAGTGTGTCCATATGTGTGTGTGTGTGTGTGAGAGTGTGTGTACATGTATGTTTCAGCCTGTTTTCCTGGCGCAGGTTTATCCGCCAAGATCACCTTTGTTTTCTTTTTTTAATGCTCATATTCATTCAATTAATCTGGGCCCTAATTCGTTTATATATTTATTCAGCCGCTCTCGCTATCACTCTCTCTTTTTTTCTCATCTCTCTCCAACGATTATCCCTGCGTCTAATTAGAAATCGATGCCGCTGGGGCCGGCGGGTATTTGCAATGTGTTTGTGGACGTTGAGAACAATTCCCCGGACAGAGTGAGAGAGAGAGAAGAAAGGGAGAGAGGGAGAGAGAAGAGGAAGAGGAAACGCTACACTACACTGCTTCTCTCACACACACACACACAGACTCACACAATAACGATACAACCGGTATACTGACAACCGGCTTCACTGCTTGCAGCTATTCTCTCTAAACAGGCAGTAAGAAGAGGGGAAGAAGAGACAGCAAGGAAAAGAGGAGAAGTGAATAGAAAATAATTTTTTTAACGACTGGCGCGAGGGATTTCTGCAGAATTGTTGGGCAGCATTTCGTTTCCAGACTTTTAAAGAAAACAAACAGATCTCTTATGGGAAACAACGTGACGGCCTGCATGTAACCTCAGACCAAACCACACAATTAGTCCTGTTATTATCATGATTATTATTGATTAAGATGATGTTGTGCGCGTTACGTCATCTCGTGCATCCATGTAGAATCTGGATTTTTTTCCTTTTTTTAAATAGATTTAACAGATAACAGACGAGATTTTATTTTACGAGATTATTTTCGATTGATCCTATAAGCAGCATATGGGAACCGGATTCCCTCGTAAACCTTGTGCGCCTTTGACCCTAAATCATATTATCTCCTCTAACATTTGGTCGATATAATAAAGTTTGTAAGTTTGGGGGAGTTTGCGGCGTCTATATACGGCCGAGCCGGCGCGCTCCTCCCGGTACCGATCCGCCGCGTCTCCCCTCTCGCCGCGTCCCCGTGGAGGGAGACAGACGAGCCGGTGTAGAGTTGACGGTTTAGCGCCATTACCGGAGCCAATCGAACCTAAGTGGATTAGAAGCTGCCAGGTGAGAAGAAATGTACCAGGTAGAATAGAGAGAGAGGGAGAGAGAGAGGGAGGTGAGGGATGAGCGTCGCTCTGTTATTACTTCAGCTTTGCACCTTCGCGTGTTTACCGGCTGCTCCGCACTTTATTGGTTCGTCTGTAATCTGTTTTTCACGCGCTGATCTGCTCTGTTTTCTGTGTTCATCACCCCAAACGAGATGCGTCGTTCCCCCCCTCTGTCTCCTCCTCTCTCTCTCTCCCCCCTCTCCCTCGCCCTCTCTCTCTCCTTCTGTCTCTCTCACCCCCTCTCTGTCTCTCTCTCTTTCTCTCTCTTTCTCTCTCTCCCTCTGGCTCTCTCTCCCCCCCTCTATCTCTCTCCCTCCCTTGCCCTCTCTCTCTTCTCTCTCTCTGTCTCCCTCTGTCTCTCGCCCTGTCTCTCTTCCTCCCTGCCCCCCCCCCTCCCCTGCCTGGAAGTGTCATATTGGGGAGTGTGTGTCCTGTCACTCCCCTCTGCGTGATGAGGAAAACTGAATAACTTGCTTTTTTTCCCCTCATTGCTTCACATTTCATCAACCCCTGTGATGCTTTACTTGGACCCAAACTGTCAGCTGTGTGTGTGTGTGTCTGTGTGTCTGTGTGTGTCAAGAATTTGTAGTGTGTTCTTTGCATATACAACTTCTTGTGTGTATACATGGATGGGTGATTATGTCCGAGTTGTTGTGTGTGTGTGTGAATGTGTGTGTGTGTGTGCACATCTTTGTTGTTGCAGTAAAGCCATATTTGAGGCTCTATCCTTGCATTTTCTGTCAGCCTGTCTCTCCATCTTACAGGCTCATTAAACGTCCCTCTCTCTCTCTCTCCCCCCTCCCCCTCCCTCTCTCACTCTCTCATTCTCACTTTCTCTCTCCTTCTTCCTCCGCGCCTCACGCTCCCCTTGCCCGTGGCTATATGATCGTGAAAAATGTGTTTACAAAACTCGCTCTCTCACAGATCAAACCGCACGGACGAATCAAAGACTTTCGGAGAGAGAGAGGCAGAGGAGGAGCGAGGGGAAGGGAGAAAGAGAGAGAGAGAGAGAGTGTGTGTGTGTGTGTGTGAGCAGAGGGTGTGTAGAGGCGCTATAATTTTAAAATTCTCTGTGCGTTATTCTCTTTTTTCTTGTGCGTGTGTGTGTCTGCCTGCATCTCCTTTGGTAATTCAATATATTTAAACCCCCCAAAACAACTATTTTTGTCTCAGTTAAACATGAGATAATGCAATATTGATGTCTCTGATCTTTGCTATAACGCAATACTGTGTCCATTCTGGCTGGACACACACACACGTACAACATACACAGGCCAATAGTACCCATGCACATAAAAGAGTCACTGTGATCCTCTGATGGACTTCAGAATGCTGCTGCACAAATATCAAATCCCTAAAGGAGCAGACAAAGGATTCAGAGAAACCACACAGGAACATAAACAATCAAACCACATCCAAAAGTAGCATGAGGCCTTCTCTCACATAGGATGCTGGTTGATGTCTTTTTTTTTGGTTATCCCTTTATAAGTCAGGACTTTGTTTAGTAATTGAAGTTAATGTTCTCCACAGGTGAGACTAAAAGCAGTGCAGTTGGAATCTCACAGGCCGCACTTCCTGTTTGTAAGTGATTCAGATCACAAAAACAACAACAAGACACACTTGTCAGACACAGATGCGGCTGTAACGACATGAACAATAGCTGCATCCCATTATATTGTGCCTTCCTCCCTTGTAAGAGCTGGCACATAAATGGAACCCAAGTGTGTAAAATCCGTCGCATCCTCTCCCGTTATGACGAGTCAAAATGTCTGCTGAGGAAAGATCTATACTGCAAAGAGACGACTCGGGTATAGGCGGAGAGGGAGAGAGAGAGATGGAGAAACATAAGTGCTTAAAATAAGAAAGTGATGAAAGTCAGAATCTGGAGAGGAGGGGGAGAGAAGGGGGGGAGGAGGGGAGGCAGACAGACAGACGGGCAGGCAGGGGGAGCGATTATAGCAGGGTTTATGTATGAGCTATTGATTGAGTCGGTGGTGACTTCTTGAGTGGTTAATTCGGGAAGTGAGAGCGATAGAGAGAGTAACTCACTGACCGAGGGGGGGGGGGGGGGGGGGGGTTAAAGAGAGAGAGAGAAGGGGGGTGAGGATGAGCAGAGTTCCTCATCGGGTATAAAACTGTGGAATAAAATACTATTTTGCAAGAAACTGTACTGCAGTTCACTTGTATTGCCATAGTGACGTGATGACATACAGAATTTAATACAATAATCTTCCCCAAAGTGTATCAAGAGTGTAGCTGTCACACAGAGATCACCTGCTCGTCACACACACAGCCTCAGGTTTAAAACTTCCTAATGCTCTTTCAACTTTGCCATCTCTCAATCACACAAACATGAATGCACATTCACACGTGCACACGCACACACGCACACACACACACACACACACACACACACCCTTCATATAGGCGTGAAGTTGAGCCCATAGGACACTCAGCTGTTCCCTGGAAACAACAGATGGTTCTCTTGTTCTCGCTGTATCACCTTGTCTGAGGAAGCTAAAATCGGGCGTAACAACCTGGACCTCTGTGTGTGTGTGTGTGTGTGTGTGTGTGTGCGTGTGTGCGTGCGTGCGTGCGCGCGCAAGGAAGTGGGTGGAGAATTCTGTGTATATTAGCCTGCAGTTTAGTTATCAATGCAAGTCTCATTGTTTGTTTGCTGGTAGGATATCCTGCAGTCTAATTCCTAAAAAGTGTGTGCGTGTATGTATGTGTGTCTGTGTGTGAGTGAAGGTCAGCTCGCCGGCGCGGTTTCTTTTCCTATTTCTCTTCCCTCTCGCGCGGGTTTTGATCTCTCAGCCGCGAGATCAAAGGCGCTCTCTGGCTATTAGTCAGCGCGAGCCATTGATCCCTCATCGATCCACGCGAGACACAGCCGCCCCGTGAACACCGCGCGAGACTCCCCAAAGCTCCTCCCGCGCGTCGGGAGAGCGGCAGGGAGAGAAGGGGAGAAAAAGGGAGCGAGGAGGAGAGAGGGTGAGCGCGAAGGAAGGAGACGGCGCGATGTGTGTGTTTGTGCGTGCGTGCGCGCGTGGATGTGTGTTTTTCCACTGGCGCGGGCAGAGTCGAGCTCGAGCTTTTTCTTTGCCGCGGGACATGAAACAATGAGGCTCGAGCCGGTTTTAATAAAGCGCGCTTTCCCTCCTTTCAACTCTGGCGCGAGGCGGACGAGCCGGCAGCGGAGAGCGATCGATAATTAATGACGATGAATAATTTAACCCTATCGATTGATACTTTTTTCTTCATCCTTTCCCTTCTTTTCCTTATTTTCTTAAGGCCGCTGTTCCATACCATACTAATCGAGTTTTTACGCGCGCGCATCCTCACCTGAGCTCCTCCCGGTGAACTTGTTGAAGTTCTCCTCCTTCTGCTCGCGCTGCTCATATTATAGGTTTCGACCCGAGCGACGGGGTCAGCGAGGTCAGCCCCGCCCTCACCCTTTACACACAAATCATTACAACTCTTAAACTTCTCTCAGTACATGAACATGAACCTGGAACTGCCCACTTAACCTTAATGACGTCATTAAATCAAGTCCACACTATGACAGGAAGCATGTTGGGGATTTTGGTGCATTAAAGTTAACGTGACAGCTAAAATTTAAAACTGATTTGAGTCATACCTCTAGAAATTTAATAACAATAATAATGGTAATAAAGAGCCAAGTTACCATTGTTACCAGGTGTTGTTTCAAGCGTGAGTTTATGCTGAAAGAAATAGTTTTTTGTTAAAAAAAAAAAAAAGTGATGTTCTGTTGCACTGAGATTGTTTCACCCAGTTTCCACATCAACCTGCTACAAGAATTTTCTCTAAATTATTGTCAGAAACTTGTCAGACACAATGAGGCTCACTGCTGCACTTCAGCATCAAGACAAGAGCATTCTTATTTGAATGCCACACAATTTAGGATTGTAATTTGCGTCCCTCACTCAGCTCTGTAATTGTCTGAACCCCTTTTTCGCAGCTTAATTTTGTTCTTTGTCATGCTTGCCAGAAATTTTAATATTTTCACAAACCTAAATTACTGCCGTCTGGTAAATGAAAACCAAAACTCAATAGAAAGTGAAATCACAAACCAGAGTAAGTGACAGGTTCTGCTATTACTGTCATTTAGTCTTTAGTGCAGGAATAGTTATTTAGAGATTCAGGTGTTTGACTCTGAGCTCTATTGAGTTCTTCATTGTTCTAATAGCACAAGCGGTTTCTGCTCGTTCCTTGTGTGACACATGATCCTCTGTCCTACAGGGTAAACAGGCTCATATGTTTCACGCTGACTTTCAATGAACAATCAATGACATCCAGAGATCTGTGGCGTGATAATCAGTGTAATGGTAAATACACTTTACACGCGTGATTCAGTTCTGAATGCATTTCTTCTGTCTGTAGATTTTGAACAATACCCTGATAACATCATGTACATTTGGCTCAGGAAATTACATTAATTTATCATCTCATTTGAAATCTGATGGTCACTTGGTTTGGGCTGTGAAGTTCTTAGTTTAGGGTCCATTATTTTGGGTGAGTAAAGAGGTGAAAAGCTTTGGTCGTGGATTAATGTCACAGACAAATGACTCAAGTATTCAATATACATAAAGAACAATTTATTAAAAAATACTCCATAATTATTAAGATAACAAATGTGTCTAAATAATAACTGTAGGTTAGTATTGTGATCTAATTTCATTAAGTGTTGGCTCTTCCTGGATTTGGATAGACAGGTTCTTCTTCCTGTTTCTTGGTCAACCCACCCCCCCCCCCCCCCCCCCCTCTCTCTCTCTCTCTCTCTCTCTCTCTCTCTCTCTCTCCCTCTCTCTCTCTCTCCCCCTCTCCCCCTCTCTCATTCCATCCTCCTCATTTCTTCTCTCTCCTCTCCGTCTCCTCTAACAAACCCATCGCACAGTCCCTCTGTTCTTCCACCCTGAGGCTGACCAGTGTGTCAGAGCTAACCAGGGAGAGGAACAGAGAGAGAGGGAGAGAGAGAGAGAGAGAGATGTGAGGATAGAGGGAAGTAGAGAGAGAGGCTTCAGTTGGGCCTTTTTCAGGGGCAACCAAAAAAAGGAAGATGAGACAGATGTGCAGAGTCCGTTTCATCTCGTGGAAAAAGAAAGCAGAGAGGCCGGAGTCTCTGTCCGTGCCTCTCATATGTTCTTCTCCTCGCTCCGCTCTATCACTCCTTCCATCTTTAGACAGCGGTGGAGACATAATGTTGCCTGAATGTCGGGCTTCTCCTCTTCCTCCTCCACCCGGTCGCCGTGTAGACTTTCAGCACAGTCGCTGCTACGCTCCTCACATTGCTTCCTTTCCGATCCCTTAAGTGACCTGCTAACCTTGGATCCACAGAGACCACGGGGCCTGTTGCAGCCTCGCATCAGTGTGAATCACCTAGAACACGTCTCGTTCCAAACAGACGTGCAGGGAGCTCGACTGATGTGACAACACTCAGCTCCATCCAGACACACTTTTAACACTCCTGAATAAAAATCTTTAAACATAAACTTTCCAAAGCTGAAAGCAGATAAACCAGATTTCATTCAGTTTGGAGAAGTAACTCTGTGTATTGACCTCCAATTCACACTCATTCACGCTTTATACTGTATTTGCACTAAATCACTTTGCACTCAATTTGCACTTTAGATTTCAATCTAATCTAATAAAATCTAATTCTACATGATTTGTGTTTTTATAGAATTCCCCTGAACTCTGACCTTCCAGTTTCTCTTAACGCAAATGCTTCACATGCGTCTGAATCCTAAAACCTTGAATCGCTACAGACGTTTTTTGTAGTTGAGCCACCAAAGGCCTCTAACTTCTGACCACATGAACACACTGTGCGTCTTGTTGAGGTAACGTCGATGTGATGAAGGCCCACCTACACTCGTTCGCAGGATGCGGCGGTGTTCTTTGTGTTGCAACGTGCTATTGTCCGTGCGCGTTCACTGCTATCACGGCTAACTGTGATCCATCATCCATGCCGGGGTTTCATGAGCAATCAAGAGCTTTTTGTTTGGACTATTGGATCCTAAATTGCTTGGTGCATAGTTAAATGCATTTGTGTTATTGTCTTCTTTCTCTTTTGCGTTATCAGTGTGCCGACATCTTTGTCTTTAGTAAACAAAGTGCACTCTCTGGCTCAGCTCTGTGAAGTGTGTGTTAGCGTGTCTGTATTGATTCAGTCACTATCTATGGGCTCCACGTCTTACTTTCACGCGCTTCCCGTGGTTGTGCGTCTCCCTACCTGAGCACTTGTGTGTTTTGCCATATCTGCGGTCTGTGTGTTTGCCGCGCAAGTGCAATCCATTACAATCCGAGTGTGTGTCTGTATCTGACATTCTGTGCATGCGTGTGTAAGAGTGTGTGCGTGCTATGAGGAGCAGTATTCCCTGGGCTGCTAGTTATAATGTTTCTGGGGGTGATGGGGGGAACTTGAAAGCCCTGTGCTGCCCAAATCAAAACTAACAAGGAAATGATGGGGGCTCCTTTATCTCCTTTCTTGCCTGGGGGGCCGAGGGAGGGAGGGGGGAAGACGGGGAGGTGCGAGAGTGGGAGACTGGGGAGGGAGACGGGGGAGCGCGGAGAGGAGGGGAGGACGAGGAGAGGAGGGGGAGGGCACCCGGGCTTCCTCTTTGATTTGTAAAAAATGCATTACCTCCGAAATCAAACGGAAAATTACTGCGCCGAAGCAAAACACGGCGAACTGGAGAGAGAGAGAGAGGGAGAGGGAAAAGACAAGCAGATGGGTGGGGCGGGAGGGAGGGAGGGAGGGAGGCAGGAAGAGAATGGATAGGTGTGTGTGTGTGTGTGTGTGTGTGTGTGTGAACAGAGAAAAAAGAAGTGGGAAAGAGGAAAGGAGGACTCACCTGCACAGATAGGGACGCGGCCGAGCAGGGAAAGGGAGGATGGGTATGGATTTAAGGCAGTGCGTAGGTGGGACGAGAGGGAGCGGGAAAAGGCCCCTGACGGATATGAGCGCACATATATATGGTCCTCAGAGGAGACGAGCTTATAGATGCTGCGGACCACCAGAATATGGTAAATGAAAGAGATGATGCAGTATTGATGACCTGTTGCCCACAGGGAAGAGGAAACTTATAGATTACTACCCAGAACACAAAGAATATCTCATTTTTTTAAACACTATCCAGTGTCTGCAGAGGCCTCCAGTCAGATATACAAGTTAGTTATCAGCATCTTAATGGGAACACACACACCTCTTGAAGGAAGAGAGTGTGTAAATGTGCCAAGGCCAACCTCCATTTTGGGATCGTGGTCATATGAATACACGATGACCTCTGTTAAAGGTGAAGAGTCCCACCTGACAATGTTTGCGTGGAGATCTAATGACTGTGTTGAAGCGTTTGGAAGATGAGCAGTAAGTGAGTGAGAGCAGAGAAAGGCAGCCGAGTGAAAGGAGTGATAACATGAATGATGGAAAAAAAGAGCTATTGAGTGAGAGCTGATGAGCGCCAACTCTGCATTTGGAGAGAGTGAGAGAGAGTCCTCAACCCAAAGGCTGAGAGGAGGGTGAGGGCGAGCGAGGGGCTGAGACCGAGACAGAGTTAGTCAGAGAGAGAGAGTGTGTGTGAGAGAGAGAGAGAAAGAGAAATGCCTGGAGTTAGTAATAATAATTTATACAAACACACCTTAATAATTCACGTTCCATTTCAATGCTGGAGGGGAAAATCCAAAATTCACAGAGCATAATTAAATAGAGAGGCAGAGAGTGAAGGAGAGAGAGAGAGAGACAGAGAGAGGGCGAGAGAGAGAGAGAGAGAGTCCAGCGGTGTAGCAGCTTTTCCATTTGAGCTTTGTCAAACAGCCCTGATGAAACTGTAACAGCCAAACTAGAGTCTGTCTTGTCCTCGTCCTCCCGCTCGCCACGGAAACGCCCAGATCTCCCCTTCAGCGGGTGTTGCACTTAGCAGGTGTAGCAGGTAATAATGGGTAATAATTAGAGTTTTAACAAAATATTTCCCCATTATCAGCTTATCGCTACCAGATAATGATAATAAAAACATTAACTGCCACTTGAAATCGTTAAATGAGATACTTAATAATTGATTTATGTTTTTCAGTATCTTCATCATCTTAATTGACACATATTCACTGACCATTTAGTATTCAAATTTCCATTCATTCCTTTCACATTGTTTAAGAAATATTTAAATTTGAGTGTTCTTCATTTTAAAGTTCTCCTCACATAAACTTTATTGAACAGCGAAAAGGCCAATTTTACCTCTTCAACTTGTTTTTCTGGAGTCTGTTTAATGTGATCTGCTGGTAAATGTACTGTGGGGATGTCCACCGTGTTGCATCATCCCCCGTCCTCCAGTGGACACACAGTGTTATATCCATCAAACACCTTATCTCCACCAAAGACATATAAAACATAACCCTGCCGTATTTCACATTGATTTAAGGTACGTTTTTCAACTCGCGCTGCAGCCTCAGACCCTTATGCAACGCCTCCACTTTCACTTTCACTCATTTTTCCCCCCCAAACAAACCGCAGTTCGGTACAAAGTTTGCGCTCTTGAACTTTGCCTCTCACTCGGCCCGGCCTATTGGTTTGATAGTGAAACCTCTCTGAAACCTCTTCTTCATCCTGAACTCACTGCAAAGGGTGAAGCAATCGCGGCTCACCTCACCTTCTCTTCCACTCGTGTGCTTTGTTTCAGGTGCTGTGGCGGCATGGACTGTAACTGCGTCAGTGACCTGCTGCTCCCCCCGGTGCCCGCCCTGTGGACCCCAGGTCAGTCTCCACGCCGTGACACATCCAAACCCATTTATTCATTAATCAAAAGAAAAGGAACTTCATCTAAATCACAATCATTCAGACACACATGTTGCTGAACGGAATGTCTGGCTTCTTGATTGGCGTTACGCGTTCAGCGTTTCTGTGTGAGTGTAGTAAGTGCGGCAATCGACGGTGAGAAAAGCTGCTTAATTCTATACGTGTGATGTACATGTAGTCAGCCTAAAGAGTGGGAGCCTGAGCACCATCCATCCAGCTGTCATCATCCCACTGACCAATCTGTTGAGGTTAGAGGGCATTAGTGGAGACTAACATTGCTCCAGGCGTGTGCTGTGATATTAAACACATCATCCCTCACCTCCATCACTCATCAGTCATCCAGACAGTCAACCCCCCCCCCCCCCCCCCTCCCCCCGGCAAGCAGCGGGACAAACATCGCACCTTAACCCCGTCCTCTTCCTGCACCCCCCCTCCCACTGCTCCCTCTTTGCAGGGTTCGCCTTCCCAGACTGGGCCTACAAGCCCGAGTCCAGCCCGGGCTCCAGGCAGATCCAGCTGTGGCACTTCATCCTGGAGCTGCTGCAGAAAGAGGAGTACCAGGGTGTGATCGCCTGGCAGGGAGACTACGGGGAGTTCGTCATCAAGGACCCAGACGAGGTTGCCAAGCTGTGGGGGATCAGGAAATGCAAACCGCACATGAACTATGACAAGCTGAGCAGGGCGCTGAGGTATGACAGGAAATATGTACTGCGTGTGTGTGACTCTTTGTTATCAGACAACACCTGCGACGTGAAGGCCGGGCAATAATTTGGGCGGTATCGCCAAAATCTGGACGTTTATCCCTCCGCCGCTTTTACATAAATTGACTGCGGCTGAAGCGGCTCTGCTCTTACGTCTCACTTCTCTGTGTTTGTAAAAAATGGAGCGATAAAGATGAGGGTTTTCCTCTGGAATGTCGATATTCTCAATTCCTCCTTATCTGTGGACATCCTCATGGAAAGTTCACCGTTGAGCCCGCCGAATAAGAAATTCAATACAGATTTCAAAATTAAAGCCTCCATGTGAAAATTGCTCGGAATGCAGCGTAGAAGAACTCCTCGGCACCAAACTTGCAGAAAGTGATTAAAAGAATAGATTTTAGACTCCAGACCCCCCACCTACCCACCCAACCATGCTCCTGTTTTTTATGCAAATGACTCTACTCAGACTCGCCCCCCCCCTCCTTCCTCCCGCCGTTTTCTTTTGGCCTCTTGTTAATGGGGGCTGTCGTCAGGGTCTAATTGTTATGAATTGGCTGGGGCCACAATTAGCCTTCTTAATTAGCCTCACTTAATTGCTCAATTAAGAGCCACGGCACAATTGCCACGCAAAGCAAAACACGTACACATCATTGCACTGGGGCCCAGCCACTGTGGATACATGCTGATACATGCTGCTGCGTTTGTTGATATGGTATGTTTGCATAATGAAGCGCGTGGTTACCGATATTTAATGCTGAGGAGGGGGGTGTAATTCTCACACACTGGGATTTGAAACTAAGAATTTTGAGCACAGAGGGTAATGATATCCAACATTAAAAGTTCTATCTGGTGATAATAAATAACAAATCCGAACAGATTTCAATTTGCAGCTTCTCATTGGTGGCTCCCCACCTTTATACACACACACACACACACACACACACACACACACACACACACACACACACACACACACACACACACACACACACACACACACACACATACACACACACACACACACACGTTCTGTAGCTCCTTACCTGATCCAGATGGCTTTTCTGTTGAACAACCTGGCATCCCATCAGGCTGCAGATTGTGGCACCTCAGTGGGTGGCACAGGAAACTGGCATGTTGACGGTTTGACATGCCCAGCAGGAGACACCTGAGGTCGTTACCATGGAGACTCCCGTTATTTTCCCACCTCTTCTTAAATGCGCTCCGCTGCCGGAAACGGCAGCAGCTTGTCGTTGCCGTATACACACTCGTATAAACACACGTATACGCACACGTATACACACACTTATACACGCTTGTGTACACACTTGTATACACACTGCTCGCAGGCTGGATTTCATGTGTCTGTGCTGGAACTGATGCTTCAAATTTAGAATCAGCATGAAAGCAAACAACATTGTTCAGTAAATCATTTTCCCTTCAACATTCACATTCATGAGTTATTGACAGATTGCATTCAATTTATTTACTAGAACTTCCCATAGATTGCAATTAAATAAGATTCGTCATTGTACAAATGCAATGTTTTCATATTTTATGATAAGTTTCAATTTATTTAAGAATGATTTGTTATTGTCATTTGTGCTGACCTGATCAAAGCAGCAGCGTGTGTGCTTCTGCTCCTGTGTGTGTGTGATCTGTTGTCGTGTCATGAATTAAATGTTCCTTTTTGTCGCAGCTACACAGCGTCTGACTCTCACAGGCTGATCTGTAGAGATCCAGCTTCTTGACTTGTTAACAGAGGAATATCATTTGCTTTATAGAACCATATTATATTGAATTAAGGTAGCAGACATGAATTGATTTGTGGAGGAGAGGAATAAAAACAGTGGGAAATCAGCATAACTCCGGCCCTGCAGGTCTGGTGTTGTTTACTTTTGTGTTGGTGATAAAACACAAAACCTTGATGTAAGCATTACAATAATCCTTCCCTCCTCTTTTCCTTTTCCTTTTCATTTCCCTTTTCCCTTTATCCCCTCACCTCCTGCTCCTCTCCTTGATGTCTTCTCCTTGGCAGATATTACTACAACAAGCGCATATTGCACAAAACCAAAGGGAAGCGTTTCACCTACAAGTTTAACTTCAGTAAGGTGGTGCTGGTGAACTATCCCATCCTGGACATGGCCAACTCCCCCTTCTTCCTGGCCCAGAATCACTTACACGGAGGCTCCGCCGCGCCGGAATGCACCCCAGAGGTAAGAAGGCGAGGATGGAGGGATTAACGTAGGGATTAACACACAATGTAGAATAAAAACATAGAAATGAATGATGTAGAGTCGCACACAGTTCAATTATCTGCATACTGAATCTTAAATTAAACCCTGGGATTCCATTTCTTTATTGGTTGAACCGACACTTTCCCGCAATCCAGTGTCACATAATGAACAATCTTTTATTCACCGTCTCTAATAGTTATTGTCATAGAATAGATTTCACTTATTATTTGCCCTGGGAGATTGTGGAATTTTTTTACAGAGATAAGCGTGAAAAAAACTGTCCTAATTCAGTTTGGAAATAATCTTACGACTTCCCCTGGCAGCTAGGATAGGATCTCGAAGTGTTACTTTTCATATCGTAGTGTTGCACAAAGTCAACACACGAGCACAGCACAAGTAAATCACCCGCCTTGGCTTGTGTCACCCTGACGATGGGGATAAGGAGAGAGACTGAAGGAGACGGAGGAGAGGAGGGGAGGGGGGGGAGGGACGGTTTTAACTTGTCCTTAAAACAAAGGAGACGTTATCCTCGCCTCCTCTCATCCCCGTCTCCGCTGGCGTATCCATGTGTCATCGATTGAAAAATGAAAGAAATGGAAAGCAAAGGGGTCGCGTCAGATCAGATCAATGGCGGGGTCATTAATGCGGTTTGTTAAGCAGCGACGCAGATCTCGCAGCTCGGGACTACAGTCTCGCCTTTCAAAACTTGGGGCCCCGGTGAGGTGACAGATACTATTGATCCAAAGTCCTACAAGGGGGGAGGGGAGGGGGGGGTACAAAATAAATCCCCCCCCTCCCTCCCCCATTGTCCTCCTGATTCCTCAGGTTCAGCTGTTCCATTTACTTCACCTCACCTTTGTCCTTACTTTAAAACATCTCCTCACACACACGGCGGCGATACAAAGACACTTGACGTCCTGTTTGCCCCCGTGTTCCCCCCCCCCTCCTCCTCAGCCCCTGCAGCCACAAAGTGTCCCACAATCCCTCTCTTCCCTCATCATTTATCCTTTGTAGCCACATTCTTAATCGCCCGCCTCCGTTTGACTCTTAACTCTTCCTCCCTTAAAGTCTCTGAGCCTCTGCGTCCTCCCGCGTCCCCATCCTTGCTGCGTTTGTGTCACTGTTTGCATCACTCTCTACAGGGTGCTACTGCCGCCGCTTCACACACTTCCATCGCACCAGCAGGCAGAGTTTGGCAGGCAAACTCGCACGTGCTTGTATTTGGAAAGTATTTTCTTTATATATGACATGAACTCATCTTTTTATTCTCTTTTCTCCGCCGTCCCGTCTCTCTCAGGCCATACAGTCCCTGTTTCCTCGTTTGCCAGACTCAGGCAGAGGAACTTCCCTGTTTGATCGAGGAACCGCAGCACCGGGGCCGGAGGGAGACAAGCTGAGACTGGACTCCTTCCCCTTCCTCAGCTCAGGTGAGATGACGGACAGACGGCAGGTTTACGAGGAGGACGAGCGGAGAAGCAGGAGGAGACAAATTAGAATCGGGGTGGAAGTAGTTGTGAGGGAAACGGGGAGCGCGTATAGAAGGAGAACGCAGCATGTATAGGTTTGCACCTGGAGAGAAAGAAGCTTAAACAAAAGGATGAGAAGACGGGGAAGAGGAGGAGAGCAGGGAGAAGAATAAGGATATAGGAGGTGTGAGCATTTATTGTTAAAGGAAATACGAGAGATGTTTGTCCCATTACAGCCTGCAGTCAGGCGGTGCTGGAGGTGAGAGAGGCCAGGTTAGCCTGTGAATTATGCATATCAGCAGCCGCTACACTGAGTCGGACACTGGAGGCTGAGAAAGAAGAAGAAGAAGAAGAAGAAGTCAAGCCCGAGCCGAGTGTTATTAGTCTTCCTCTAATTCAGCTTATAATTATATTTCATCAACCAAATTCCCGTACGTTAGCGTGTGTGTGCGGATCTGCCTTTGTTTGTGTTTTGCGCGCCCCCTTTACGCACATGAGCAGTGTGCAAGTGTGTGTCTGCTCGCTCCCAACAGCCACAGAGGTAGTGTGTAAACAGATGTGCACGTACTCACACACTCGCGTCAGATCACACAACCTGCCCCCCTCCCGTTTTGTTTGTCCTCAGGTCCTTTTCCCCCCTTCTTCCCTTCTCACCCTCCTCTGCCTCCCATGTGTCCCCGCTGTCCTAATCCCTTCCCAGGCAGGAAGGCCCTAATTGAGGGTGCAGGCTTCAGTTTGTGGCCTGTGGGCACCCATTACTGTGTTTTCATAAGCAAGTGAGGCCTGCCTGACTGATTCAATATTCATGTGTCTGCCAGCTACTCCTGGCCCAGCACGCAGAGACTTCACCACTGTCAAATTAGCCCTGCATAGTAAATAACAGAGTGGAAAAGAGAGAGGGGGGGGGGGGGGCGAGTGAGACCGAGAAGCGTGGAGGGGGAGACAGAGGGAGAGAGGAGAGGATGTTTGAGTTGGTTGTCAGTTGGAAGGAAGAACAGCAGGTGGAGAGGCAAAGCTTTTGTTAGTTCATTAAAATTGGATTCCAGCGTCTCCTCAAGTTGATCCCGTTTTTCTGTGATGATTCGAGGCTCACCAGAAACTCAAACACCGCCTGGGATTTCATTTGCGAGGAACAAGACATGGACGTTTTATAAATCTCCCTTCTCTCAGTCACGTCAGCGTTGGAATCATATGCAACATTTCAGTCGACGCTCCTTGATGTATTCAGAACAGTCGCTGAAAGTCTCAAACTTTCCCTTATCCAAAATACAAGAATAAACACCATCTGTTTCTGCGTACAAACGTGGATCTCTGTCTTCACATCTGGTTTGCACCAGGCTGGAGTGTGAGCACACACACACACACACACACACACACACACACATAAGCAGTCCTGGCATGCATAAATGAACCATCAGGTTTTGGTGCCAGAGTTTGGCCCCCGTGGCTCTGATTAGACTTGCTAATACCGCTCAGCATAATTAGTAAACATTCTTGGATGTTGTATGTCAAGAAACCTTTGGCCTCTTCTGAGAGCTAACCTCCATCTCTGGTTCTTCTTCTGTGTCCTATAGGTGCTCCGTGCTACACCAAACCCCCGTCCCTGCTGGGCCCGTACCCTCGTAACCCACCCTTTGACTACCCCTGGGGCTTCAACCCCTACCTCCCAGGGGCCTTCTCTCTCAATAACTGCCCCAAACTGCCCCCTGGCTCCCTCTACCCCTCCCAGTTTTACCCCAACCCTTTACAGAGCAGCCTCTCTCAGCTGCCTCATCCTTTCTCCTCCCTGCTTCCCCCGGGGGAGCCGGGCGGGGGCGAGAGGGGAGCGGCGGGGCAAACCGGCGGGACAAACAGCACGGCGGGTGGTCAGCCCATCAGACTGTGCCTGCCGCCCTACCCGGGGGGCCTGACCATCGGCCGGACAGACTTAGGCAACGGGGAGAGGGCGGAGGCCAATCCTCCCAGCATGGGCCTGAGTCTGGGACTGGCGGGAGTGGGACTGGGACTGGGAGTCGGGACGGGTACAGGCCAGCAGAGCCCCTCAGAGCGGAGAGGAGGCGTGAAACAAGACCCGGAGTCGGACTCGGACCTGGAGATCACAGATTTGAGCGACTGCAGTTCGGACGAGCAGGAGTTTGGTGTCAGGAAGGATTCCGGCCTGGCAAACCGCTCACAGATCCTGCTGGAAGGAAAGAAAGGAAGTGCGCTCCCTCCCGTCTCCTCCGCGCCTCCCCCCGTGTCCCCTCATCCCCTGAAGAGCCTGATGCCCCCCACCCCTCCACCTCCATCCCTCCCTCCGTCGCTCTCTCCTTCCATCAGTCTGCACGAAAGACACAGAGAGACAGAGACTCTTAAAATGATACACAGCTAATAACTTCTCGTGTGTCCACCATCTTGTCGTTCTGCTCTCTGGAATCCCCTCTTTTTCTCTCCTTCCATCTCTCGGAGGCAATATTCTGCTTTTTATTATCAACTTTGAGATCTCTCCCGACAGTAACGTGCTGCACTCTTTCTTTCCTTTTCTTGTGTTTCTGACTTTAGTCCACTGCGACACTGACTCGTCCATCTCAGCATATATTTACGTACCTACCGTACAGTCTTTAGTGTTTTCGCACCACCAACTTGTCTTTCCTGCTTTGATGTTTCACACCAAAACTACGGCTTTATGGTTTGCAGACTTGTTCTCCGCGTTGCCAGCAGTACTTTGGGGTCTGCGGCCGAGCTGTGATAGAAGGCAGTGACGTGGTAAATTACAACGCTTTGACAAACATTTAGAAACAACATCCCTGTACTAACACAACAGAATACTAACACAACAAATAATGGTCAAATCGATCCAATTTCACAGGTTTGTCCTGTAATTCTTGTGATTTAGACAAGATATAATCAGTACTTTTGAGATATAGTCAGGTATTGCCACCTAGTGG
Source organism: Genypterus blacodes (assembly GCF_046128005.1). Classification (NCBI taxonomy): domain Eukaryota; kingdom Metazoa; phylum Chordata; class Actinopteri; order Ophidiiformes; family Ophidiidae; genus Genypterus; species Genypterus blacodes. The sequence goes on along the minus strand of NW_027466869.1, from coordinate 3,000,856 downwards.
TGCTTTCACTCTTTGCTTGACTTTGAATGGAATCGCATCTTTTTTTATTCTGTTGGTGACACTTAAGCTCCTAAGGGAATTCTACACAGTTATACTTCCATATGATCTTGTTTCTTGCAGTTTAATTAGAATGGTGAACCCATATCTCTGATGTTACCTGTGCTAGTCTGTAAATATTCATTTTGTCTTGTGGTTCAAGTATTTCCTGCATATTTTCCATAAGGGACAGAGAAAGAGAGCAGTGGGAGCCGGAGCCATCCTCAATTTGTATGAATATTTCTGTGTATATATTTTATTATGGTGTATATTACATTTAATTATTAGTCCCTGTAATAAGATTTTGCTGTATTGTCGTGATTTAATTCAATATGTAAACATGTTGGAAAAATTGTAAGCCTCGGTGTATCAAAGTTTAAATGATGAAAAGCAGATCTGCACTCTGAAAATGTTTTTCTATAACAGAGTTCCACGCTGGGAATTGTGTCCGTTTTTCTCTCCGCTCCAGTTAATTGTGCCCTTTGGTCATTTCTGCCCTCTGTACAAACCCTTTGGGTGTAAAACATGCCGGTAGACTTAATTTTATAGTTAGCTTTCACTAACTGTACTGTAATTAGTCAAATGTGAATAATATTGGTTTTTGCATTTTCTTTTTAAACCCTCCTTCTAAAACCTGTTTTAATTATTTTGCAATCAATGATTTTTGTCCTGCAGCAGCGCTATTGGTTTGCTTGGACATTGCTCTATCTCCAACTAATGACCAGCGAGCCTCCTCCCTGCAGTCCTGTTTATCAGCACAGAGTGAACACTCGCCCATCTTGTACAGCTTCATAGCCTTTATAGCCTTTTATGGTTTGTCGAACAGTGGCGGTGTACGATTTGTTGTGAAAGCTCTATTGTAAAGTTAATGTAAAGCTCTATGTTTGTTGAGTTGCTACAGGAAAGGCCTCCAGTCATCTCCGCGTGGAGCACACTAACAGCTGTAAATACGATTTCCTTTGTGTGTGTATGTGTGTGTACACATCCAAAATGACAATGCAGTGGTTTTACCTGTCACTTCTCTTTGTTTTACTGTAAAGAGGAAAATGGAAAGTGCAAAAAAGAAGAAAAAGATAACTATCTTCAAAAGCAATAAACATTATTCTGAATAGTGGACTGTTGTTGATGGTGAGTGTGTTCAATCAATTCATTGTGTGAGTGAGCAGTGAGCATTTCTGTCATAATGTCTGAAATCAATGGCAACTTTTCCATTCCATATTTACTCAAATGTTCAAACCATTAAGACTGAAAAATTATTATAACACCTGCCAAAGATAAACTTAATTATTGGACAATCCATTAAAAAAATAGTAGGACACAAAAAAAATTACACAATTACATAACTGCTTATAATTGCTGAATTTGATTCTTGGTTGCTTTGTATTGATCCTGTTAAGTTTAGACCAAAACACAAAGACTTCCTTTTTGATATTGAACAAACCCAGTCATGATGATATTCAGAGGCTTAGATTTGTGGATTCACACTGCAATGATTTTTACATTTGTGCGAGTAAATCCTGGTGATTCCTGGAAATGAATGACCTGCAAAGTCTCATATTATCTTATTAAGGAGAAATTGACTCCAGTTGAAACAACCTGCCCTCACAATAACTGAATAATCACAACATGACTGATTATGGTTCTAAAACTCATGTTATCATTAGTATACCTGACAGAAACAGTGTCACAATGAAGTGTTAACATATTAAGAATAATTAAAATACATAACCTAAATAAAACTTGTATATATATAGATTTCTTTTGATTATTGTAAAAATATATATAACATAGAGATGATAAGTGAAAGAATAACTACATACGAGCGCCATTAATTAAGATAGGCTTATATAACATATTATATCAATACTATTACTGCCACTAGTACTACTAATAATAATAGTAATAATGATAGTGTTAATGCAGATGACAGTAAATTTTGAGGTTAATACTCAAACAGTAATGCATCGTGTAAATAACGCTTTAATTTTATCAGATGTATAGCTGGCTTGAGTATGGGTTGAGTAAGGTTTATGGTTTCTTAATTGATAGTGATTATGTAGAACAGTTATTGGCTATTTTGGTTAATAAGGAGTCCAGCTTGAAATTTCAAGGCCCATAGTCGAATGAGGCAGGTGTTATGTCACCATCTGTCCACAGGGTAGCGCAGTGAAGCAACAAGTCACCCAGCCAGGGTCCAAGTTTCATTTGAGCGAAGAACTTCGCAAACATTTGCTTTGGTTTCAGGGCAAACACACCATTCTGATATTGGGTTGGTAAATATGATCTACAGACAGGCTTTATAGCTGTAGGTGCAATTTATGTATTAAATCAAATAGACTCAAAGAAACGATAACAAAGTACAATTAAGATAAGATGTATTACACAGTGAGATTGTAGCAGGTCGTGACTCAATTATAACAAAAGGTGAACGTATTTTGGCGAAATTTGTATATGAATGCAGATTTAACAAACACTTCAACTGCCATTAAGATTTAACTGAATATTTTTTAGTATTGGACCGTAGCATATGACGAAGAGTTTAAAGCATAAATATAAACTCAACATCGGGTCTGAAGAAGGGTCATGATCTTTGTATCTTAGCGCTGCATTAATGAGATTCTATTAAAAATAAAAGATATAGAAGATAAAATAATCATGCAATAAATAAACAGTGATGGATCAAGTGTACCGAGACTGTGAACTTTTTTAAGTGTATGAAAAACTATCTGTGGATTGACCCTCTTGTCTATATATGCATATAAGGCAAGTATGCATATTTTATAACGTATATGTGATGTTAGAATTTAAACAAAACATATCAAATGCATAAAGTAAATATTACGCCGCTTGTATTCAGCGGTGTTAGCTGGGGGGACCAGTTACTGTGTAACACAGTGCGGAAACAATCAGTTTAGACGTTTTTGGCCTCATATTATTTGACAGGAAGACCCAATTAAACAAAAAACTACGCTATAACTAGTTTTTAAGTATTTTTATATTATTAGTTTGAGTATTTAGAGAATATTTGGTATTTATTCGCTGTCTGTTAGTCTGCCTCTGGTTTCTTTGGGACGTGTATGCTACTTCCGCGTACAATGTGTTTTTTCTCCTCTGACACACGGCAACTTTGGAGCAGGAAACCGTGTTAGACGCTTCGCCCGTCGTTCTGACTCTATCTGCGGGTAAGTGTCACCGTTTAACGCCTTAATAGCCACGGAAGCTGCCGTCGCGGGGGTCTCACACACGGCGACGTTTGTGTCTTTTTTGCGGGTGGAAAAGGTCGTCAGAGTTGTTTAGAGTTTTGTCGAGAGAGAGAGCGAGAGAGAGAGAGGTAGAGAGAGAACGGATTTTGGTCCCGCTGCAGCCGAGCCTCCTCACACGGAGACAGAATACAGGCGATACGAGCTTCTTCTCTAAAACTGAGCCATATTCCGCTCATCACACCAAAACAACAACAACAACAACAAAGAGTTTTACTCGTGTATGAACTTAAACGGAGAGTCAGCAGAGTTTCACCGCGTGTTTTCCTCACATGTTCCCGACATTCTTCACCTCTGTGCCAAAGCAGCAGACTCCCTCAGCGTCTGTGGCACTTCACTTAGTTTAGTGACGAGCATTTGCATTTTATCTCCCTTTCTTCCTCCCAAAATGACATTTATTGAACAGAAAGCTGCTTGTATTTCTCTCCTGCAGTTGTTTTGTTTGTTGTTCTCAGACGCAGGTGAAGCAATAATGACGTCTGAATGCTTTTGTTTACTGTCGATCTCCTTATTTATGGCCGACATTGTTTCTATCCTACATGAAAGGAGGCTACATGAAGGCTGATCTCTCTCTCTCTCTCTCTCTCTCTCTCTCTCTCTCTCTCTCTCTCTCTCTCTCTCTCTCTCTCTCTCTCTCTCCCCCCCCCCCCCCCCTCTTCCCACTCATCACACAGCCCTAAATATAGAGGGACGGAGGAGTTCAGTGCAAACAATGTTCAATAATTAGTGTCTGCATGTCATTGATTTACCCATGATGCCTTTTGCCTTTATGAAGCGGAGGGCAGAGCAGGAACACACGCGATTGCATCTCTTGCACGTTCGTTAACTGACTTGTAGTCGTCAACCAGAACTAAAGCTGGAATACCCAGATCGTGTGTGTGCGCGCTGTGTTTGCCAATATTCTGTCATGTTTTCATTAGTCACTCTGCAGTCTGAAAGAACAACAACTGCTCTGCCAGTTGCCGGGCCTGTTTGTCTTATTTTTGAAGTTTCACTCCTGCCTAAGTAATCAGCCGACTAACAAAGTGTGAGCGTGGCTGCAGACGTCTCCACGGCGTCCGTGCTGCAGTTTCAGATGACGGTTTGAGTGATTGTGACGTGTTCCCAGGCGGCCGCCCGCTGCACCCCAGAGGCCCCATATGAAGCAGGCCCTGCCACTTCCTGTTTCACTGTGCTAGACTAGAGGAACACCACTCTTGTCATCTCTCTCTCTCTCTCTCTCTCTCTCTCTCTCTCCCTCCCTCTCTCTCTCTCTCTATCTACCCATTTTACAAGTGCAGACTTGACTGCAGCCCAAAGGCTACCTTCTCTTCCTTTTAAAGGAATGTTGGCTATTTAGTCTGAGGTGCTCTGCCGCTCTTTCCCTGTCTCTGGCACACCATTGTTACAGGCCCACGTCAACCCATACACTCACACGTCCGCCCATCTCGCACCGGCTCGGAAAACAAACATCGATGGTGCTACGGCCGGGCGTAACAGTCCTTGTTAGCTCGTACGAGAGGCACCTGACGGGTAATGGCTGCGTTGTAAGAGCCGAGGGCTGTCCTGAGGGTCTGAAGCCGGGTTCCAGGCACGCTAACAATTTACTGTAGCCAGACTTGGACTTCAAAGGGAACACAGGTATTCTTCTCTGGCTGCAGAGAGACTGACGCACGGGCAGCAGATAATGAGAGACAGAGTGGACTGGATTCATGCTGCTCCTTTTTTCCAGCGGGTCAGCGGTGAAATCTGCTGTTTTTTACAGGATGAGGTCATCGGGGTGAGGTTTGCGTAAAGACGCGAGCGCGTGTGTGAGGGTGTGTGTATAGGAAGGTGTTCACGCTGTGCCGTATCTGTGACACAACCGTACCTGAAACGGCAGCTGATCCCAGCGTTGAGGAGGGTGACAGCTGGAAAGGCGTGTCAGTGTGAGTTGCCCTACTTTTGTTTTTCTCACTCAGATGAAAGGTAGTGATGTGACCTAATGGTATGGACATGTTTGTCATTTCTCACAAGGCTCTGTAGTGATTTGTGATTTCAAAGAGCAGGAAAATCATTGTGTCTTCATGAGGAGCTGCTGTCAGATCACACACACACACACACACACACAGTTGTGAGTCTGTGTGCAGTCATGTGGTAAATGGAAAGCTTTTATCAGCCCCATTACTTGGCAAATGTTTTCTTTTTAATCTTAAGCTAGCTCACAGGTATTCCACTTTAACACAGGGAGCTTGCGTGTGTGTGTGTGTTCACCTGCCAATCTCTTTCACCTCTGCTGTCTGTCAGGACCGTTCCAGCTCACATTGTGTGTGCAGTGTGAAGCGTGTGTTTATTACAGCTGTGTGACACGCAATAAAGAGATCAGACATGCTGCAACCACCAAAACTACTTTTTCAATTCCTCAATTGATACGTTTATGATTTAAATTAGGTTTTATTTCATTTTCATAACGGAAATGAATCACACCCCGTATTGAGCAGCAGTTTTCCATTCGGTGATTAAGATACAATTCTGGAATGAAACAGCGGTTGGGATTTGATGAGCAGCAGTGTCAGTCATGTGTGCAGTGACCTCCCCCACTGGATCCCCTCAGTCGCAAGAGAAATGCAGTCGACCTCTGTGTGTGCGCCTGTGTGTGTGTGCGCTTGTGGACTTATTGTTGAGCAGATTTTGTGCAAAGTGTCAGACTGCACCAGCTTGTGCCTCCACGCTCTGAAATAGGTAGGAAATGGAAATGGCTGCATGTGTCTGTACAAGTGTGAGTCAGACGGATAACTGGAAAGCTGATGTGTGTGTGTGTGTGTGTGTGTGAGAGAGAGAGGGAAGGGAGAATGAGGTCTTTGATTCGAGGGGTTAGGGTGGAAAAAGGGAGCCTGGGCTTCACAGATGATGTTTACTCTTGAGCAGTAAAAGATGGGGGGTAAGACGGGGTGAAAGGCCCTCCAGTTTGACTGAGTGTGTGTGTGTGTGTGTGTGTGTGAGTGTGTGTGTGTGTGTGTGAGTGTGTGTGTGTGTGCAGTTTCAGGAGCCACAGATCTTTGTGCAGACAGTGTGCTGACAGTATGTTCACACTCAGAGCTTTACAGAGTGTTTTTGTTATAAAAGCATTAACTGCACAGAATTACCGCGCTGCCGCTTCTGCTTGGATACACAAACAGAGAATTCCCACTTATTTTCAAATGATAGCAGTTTGTTTTGATTCATTGCAACAGTGTGTGTGTGTGTGTGTGTGTGTGTGTGTGTGTGTGTGTGTTTGTAGTTTCCACCAGCGGACTTTGCCGATTAATAATGACCCTTACAGAGATCCTAAACAGACGGCTGCAGTGGAGTGTGTGTGTACTGATTCATGGTGACCGAGTTTCCAAATGTCTGTAGTAAAGATGGTGAACATAAATGACTTCAGCTGAAATGAAGACAACATCTAACATTTACCTCTGCATTACATTCTAAACGATCTCTCCGCTCACATTTGTTCCTCCCTCAGGTTGATCCTTTGAAGTATCCTTGCAGATTGTGTGGACACATACTTGCTCCTCAGCTCTGCACACTTATTTACAACCGCAGGTCTTAGGTTGGATTAGTTTAGTAGCATTTGTTTGCACTACAGTCTTCTTCACTTCTATATAAGCGTTTCTTAACGTCTAACTCTGCATTTCTGCTTTAATGGCTGCAGACAGAACTCATGTAATCTGACTGTAATCTGAGAGAGAAGAATATCACGTATCACAATTACACACTAGTTTACCTGAGGTTGGCAACGTGAACAAGGTGGGCTTGTGTGCAATCACCAGGGCCTTTTGGCAAACCGGACAGATGCTTCAGGTCTGTGCAGGTTCAACTCCTCCACACAAACACTCAGCATCATCTGAGTCTACTCTGCTGTGTTTGATGTATATTTGAAATCATCTGCAGTGCTGAACGCATGTTGACGTGAGCGAATGAGAAGCAGGTCCCCTCCATCCCAAACACTAATCAGAGGCCTCTGTGTTTAGCCTCAGCAATTACCCCCGTACCAGAGCACTACGCGCCGACACACACTCGCACAGACACATATGGAAGTGGTTAGGCCGAGCTGGAGGCTCACTGTGAACTGCCAATCTGTGCCAGTCGATTGGCCTATCGAATGTTTCCACAGAGCCGGTGACCTCTATATGGGGACAGGGAGAACAGACGGGGGGGAGGGGAGTGGGGGTGGGGCGGGTGGAGTGTGTGGAGGCTCCAAGGAACAAGAACAAGTTGGATGGATCCTAGCCAGAGATGCCCACTGCTGCTCAGGAGACAAGAAAGAGTCCAGGGGAGTATTTTGGAAAAGATTCAGATTCAGAACAATATGATTCATTTAGACTTGAGCTGAAGCTGGAACAACATGGAAGCTTGGATCCACTGGAGCGATGAAAAGCCCTGCCTGTTTCCTCTGCACTATTGGCTATAATCTTATTTTAGCCACTACGTAATGGTCATTAAATTACATAATTGGCCCTTGTCTGCCCGCCATGAATGCGCAAGCTGTTGGAGCGATCTTACAAGAGGCAGCTCAGTTTAGGCCCAAGGAGTGAGAGAATGGAGAGAGAGAGAGAGGAGAGAGAAAAGGAGAGCAGACAGACAGCGGGTACGTCAGAAGAGACGGTGGAGGAAGTGGTTGTTGAAGAGAAGAGGAAGGAAATGTTTGAAGGCTCATTCTCACACCTTCACAGCGGCCGCGCCCCTCGCTCTCCCTCACTGCCCTGGCACCCCCAATCACTCTGCCGGATCTCACTGTCTTCACTGTCTTCACTGTCTTCACTGTCTTCACTGTCTTCACTGTCTTCACTGTCTTCACTGTCTTCACTGTCTTCACTGTCTTCACTGTCTCAGTCTCCATCTGCGTCGCTAGTTGCTTGCTGTCAGTGCAGTGGCGTGGTTTCTGTGATGGTCTCAGTCACGCCGGCGTCCTGCTGACCTTCTGCCTCACTCGGCTCACATGCAGTCACACACACCGGGCCTCCTTATCTACTCACGTCTCCACACAGTGACTGGTCTTATCTGCACTCACCTTGACGTGTGTGTGTGTGTGTGTGTGTGTGTGTGTGTGTGTGTGTGTGTGTGTGTGTGTGTGTGTGTGTGTGTGTGTGTGTGTGTGTGTGTGTGTGTGTGTGTGTGTGTGTGTGTGTGTGTGTGTGTGTGTGTGTGTGTGTGTGTGTGTGTGTGTGTGTGTGTGTGTGTGTGTGTGTGTGTGTGTGTGTGTGTTGTTATTGCACTTGACCTTTTCTCGCATGACTCTATTCTTTGATCCCTGACTTTGGAAGCTTGTAGTAATTGTGTGTGTGTGTGTGAAAGAACAGATTGATGTTTTATGTTACAGTATTTAACATAAACTTCTTTGTTCCCATGGTAATCATTTTTAAGCATTTCATCCTTTTCTTAATTACTAATGGAACCATTTTATTAAGAAGTATTGCATCAATATCATCAAACACCAATCCCTCCTGCTCTAGGATGAGGCTGCTCTAGCATGAGGCTGCTCCTTGTTGTGTGTGTGTGTGTGTGTGTGTGTGTGTGTGTGTGTGTGTGTGTGTGTGTGTGTGTGTGTGTGTGTGTGTGTGTGTGTGTGTGTGTGTGTGTGTGTGTGTGTGTGTGTGTGTGTGTGTGTGTGTGTGTGCTGGGCTCGTCCCCTCTGCTGTGCAAACACGTGGCTCCGGCCCACAGCTCCTCTTTATTAAACTGGGTTCATTGTGGCATTTTACACCTCAGGCTCTGCTCTAACCCCGCTGACACACACACACACACACACACACACACACACACACACACACACACACACACACAGACCCCCCCCAACCCCCCCACACACACACCACCACCACCGCTCACCCCACGCCTTGCAGTTATATAAGCCATTTCTATGGGATGGCATGCTACATGTTGAACATAAAAGCTCTCTCACACACACACACACACACACACATTGTGTATACAGAGCTGCCTCTGGCTCTGTTTTCACAAAGGTGCTAGCACGCTGTCAACCTTGCTAGCTGCTGCCAAACCCATTTGGTCAAGACTGAGAGAACAACTAGTTTAAGATTGCAGGCTGTGTGTGTGTGTGTTTGTTTGTGTGTGTTTGTGTTAGGGGAGGGTCCTTATGTGTTTTGTGTTGCGGATCCAGACGCAGAGGTTACAAGCCTTCAGATGTAGATGTGTACACAATAACTTTCTGGACGCTCTTGTGCGCTTGTTAGCCTTTCCACAGTTTCTCACACTTCTTCTTCTCCTCACAGTTGTGTTTCCATCGCCTCTTTTTCATTTCTTTCCACCGTTTGCTGCTGCTGGGTGTCCCCCCTCTTCTCCTGCTCCTCCTCCTCCTCGGCTCCTTGCTTTTCTCTTTTTGTTTAGTCTGCGAGGCTCATATAGTCTAGCGTTTGCAGCCCCGCTCGTGTTTACAGTCCAAGTAACAGAGGTTTATGATTGTGGCGGCGCGGGCCTGTGAAGCCTGTAAGAGCAGAGAAAAGAAATGAGAAATTTTACAGGTCATCAAACATTTGGGAGTTTTTTTCAGATAGAAATAGATAGATAGATAGAAAAATGATTTAGGTGTGTGTGTGTGTGTGTGTATAAACCCCTGTATTAGATGAAGTTGAGAAAGCCACCATCCTTCATGTGTGGGGACGTCTTCATGCACGCTGCCTTTACATCCCAGCCTGCAAACACTATAACAGCTGAGAAACCTATGAAACCAGATGACATCAGATGGAAAATGTGAGGGGGAACCTGCAGTTTGAAACAGACAACCCTGTGCTGTTCACACGCATGCACACACACTCCCTCTCACTCTGTGGTGTTCACTTCCTCCTCTAGGTTGATGTGAGTTCAGGCAACAGTGGCATGTAGAGTGTGTTTGATGTAGATTTGTTTCCTAGAAGCAACCTCTCTTTTGCAACCTCTCTCTCTCTCTCTCTCTCTCTCTCTCTCTCTCTCTCTCTCTCTCTCTCTCTCTCTCGATCTGACTCTTGCGGATAGGTCAAACAGGAAATGGCTCTGATAGCTTCCTGAGGAAATTACACCCACTTCCTGTCTGTGTGCCTCTCCATTTTGCCCGCCTCCCTCTCCCCAAGTGTTTTTTTTTTTTTTGGTCTTTGCTGTTGTTGTTGTTCTTGTGCTCAGGCGCCTTCGGGGGCAGCTTTTGTAGGAGCAGCAGCAGCAGCAGCAGCAGCAGTAGTGCTTGTAGGACCCCAGAGGATCCCTCAGTGGCTGCTAATGAGGCTCTGGCCTGATGAGAGCGCCAGATAAAACCTCAGCACAAACACGGCCAGCTACAGCCATTAGCTGCCCGAGCTATTTTGGACCAATGTGCTCAGAGCATATAGAGAACAGGACGCAGCCTATTGTGAGTGTGTGTAATGAGAGAACACTGACCTATTCACACACACAGTGAAGTTTGAGGCCAGGTGCGCCGACACATTGGGGAGAAGGGAAGGTCTTATTTTGTTTTCCAGTAGAGGAAGTGCGTGCCGGGCGCTCCTTCATCTCTTCATACCTGCGCTGATTGTTTGTCCCGATTTGCCATTTTGTTCCAAACTTCATGTAAGCACCAGAATAAGATTGAAATCAGCATCATTTGAAGTCGGCATACTCCCTGTGACGTGCCGAAACTATTCAGTCCTAAGTGAGTCACTTAAACATGTAAATAAGCCGTTGGCGAATTGGTGAAAGCATTCTGTGCATGCATATCCTCACACACCTCGTCCTCATGATGGACTAGGTCAACGCTTTGCCCTGCATCCTACACAGTATAGACATCTGATACAGTGTGCATGTAAACCTGTGTATCAGCACTTTGACATATGCTGAGGAGGAAAATGTGAATGTCCCCTCAGTGGCCACTTTATTAGATACGCTTGCGTCAACTGCTGTCCCTCCGTTGCTCTACATACACCCCGCCTGTCTGAAGCTGGTAATGTTCCCTCTCTGGTGACACTGGTCATGTTTACATCCATTCTCATTATCCAGATACATTATCAAGTTACTGAGAGGCAATCAGGGGACGTTGCATCCTGGTTATCTACGCCGTACGCATTATGATATGGTCATGCTCTTTAAGTCCCTCCTTCCTTCCTGCTCTGTGGATTCCTCATCATTCATAACATAACATAACATAACTAATCAGCCTTCATGCTTCTGCTGCCACTGTTGCTCCCAGTGGGGCCGAGGCCGGGCTCATGTTTACAACTCGCGAGCGCATTTCATGAATGAGCGTGTCGCTGCTGCACACATTACGTTCACACACACACACACACACACACACACACACACACACACACACACACACACACACCTGGCAGAGACAGTGACAGAGATGGGATCACAATGCGAGCCTGAGCACAGACTGCTGCCAGACTTCTGATCTCACAATTTCACCGTGCATTAAGATGTCAGCTCATTATCTAAATGATGTATCTGCATAGTGAGGACAGATGTATATACCAGGTGTAGATACTCTCCATGTGAGGTGTGTAGTAGACTCAGTTGTTGCTGCGGATCTAATAAAGTGGCCACCAAGTGTTGGTGGAATTTAAATGAAAGCACAACTAAAAAACTAAAGAGAATAAGAAGAAGTAATCAAGAGTTGAATCAATAAAATGAACATAGTCCTGGTCCTGGTCCTCTGGAATGAACCCCCTCTCCTCTGACAGTCGCCGTGATGTCATTGCAGGAGCTTGATTGACAGGTGCGGGCCTCTCCTGTGGCGGTATGGACCCTGACGATGCCCACTACGGGGTGAGGTCACAGCTCCACTGCTCCTCTTGGCCGCCGGAGGGGTTTCTCTCTCTCTCTCTCTTACTCTCATGGTTTCTCAGCAGAGTTGGGGTTCACATCAGAGCTGATGTAACGCTGACCCTGTTATCATTAGCGCTGCACTGTCACCTCTTACTGACCTGGTGGATGGTATGAAATGTTCCACTGCTCCTCCACTTTGTCTGAAGGCCTCAGCTGAAGAGGCCCGACCCAACAGGTGCTGCAATGCGTGACGGCCATGTACAGTACTGGAGCCCAGCTTAGTCAGGATGGAGAGGAATGCTGTTGTAAAGACCAGCTGTCATAGGAACACACACACACACACACACACACACACACACGCCCGGTAGCTCCCCACAGTCGCATACTGTGTAGGCACGGCCCCCCTCCCACATCCGCGCTCATTCTCAACACACACACACACACACACACACATACACACAATGGCTCGTACGCTTGATAGCTATCATTAGATTGATGCCACCTGACACTTAGTTAGTGCTGGAATGTGATGGGAGGGGAGGGGGGAAGAGAGGGAGGTATGAGGGGGGGGGGGCAGATGCAGCTGCTGACTCTCAGGAGTTCCGGGGCTGCTGCTCCTCGCCGCACTCCTGCGACTCACTGCAAAGCAGGCGTCCTCCTCTCTCTCTCTCTCACCACTCAGCCCCCCCCCCCCCCCCCCCCCCCCCCCCCCCCCACACACACACACATTACGCCCAGCTGTCAGCGATCGCAGAGGGAAGCGCCCGGTTGCCGTTGAAGCACTCTGTGCTGAGTGTCTGCGTCTCTGGTCTGAACCGTGCCATATGCTGGAATGCTCCCTCCCTCAGTGTATAGGAGGCTCCCAGGCCCTCCCTGCTCCAGGCCCGTGCCCTCTGAATTCAAAACTCAGCTGGCCGTCTTTTCTCCACTCTCTGTAACCATTAGCCCCCCCCCCCCCCCCCCCCTTTCAATACTCTATTTGCCTTAACCAGACATAACGATAATGAGGGATTGACTCTCCTGTAACGAAGAGGCCAAAATGCTTCTACGACGACGAGTTCACCAGCGTCCTCTACTGCTGAGCGTTCTGATGGATCTGGTCAGTGGTGAACAGTGAAAGCATTTTATCTTTCCACCAGGAAATGCCAAGAGGTATTTGCAGCCAATGTCTGTCACCGCTGTGGTCGTCAAGGGGACAGAAACTAACATTGATAACACGTTGGCGAGCGGGTGGCTGTTTGCCCTTGTAAGGTGGCTTTGGCGGTTTCAGCTCGGTAACGCGCCGAGTGGCAGGGTGAGAAGATGGAAAAGTGTGTGTGTGTGTGTGTTTGTGTGTGGTTATTGGTGTGTGTGTGTGTGTGTGTGTGTGTCCATGCAGATGTGCCTTCATGGTTCTGTCCGGCCTGTGGCTCTGTTTTGCTAACCCCTCCTACACATGTTGCTGTTTTCTTAAACCGCATCCCACTGAATACGGCCATGAATGAACACATACTCCTTCTGTCTCTGTCGCTCTACTGTATTACACACTCTCGCTCTCTCCCTTTCCCTCTCCCTCTCTCCCACCCAAGCAACTTTCCCATAAACATGTAGTTCCCTCGCTCACTGCTGTACTTCTTCCTCTGTAGTCAGGCTGTGATTTGTTGTCATGCACATATTTACACTTCCCTATAACCTCTAACCACAAAGTGAATTCTCACTTCCTTGCTTATGTTAAACCTGCATTCGACATGCTGTGTACACAAAAAGTAAAAACGCACACATATCGCCACCAGCCTGTGGTTTAGTATCTTATCCAATCGGAATGGATGACTGGATATCCCATCTGATCCAATTCTTTCAAATCCGTTATTTACGTTGACATTAGAAGTAAAAGGAAGTATATTTATTAAATTTAAATGAAAGCTTTAACATCACACTGGTTCTGTTGAAGTCTCAGGCCTTTACTAACTCTGTTGTATTTCAGGGACACACTTTTTCCTCTCATTACTTTTGACTCACACAGCTCTGTGCTCCCCGTGTCTTAATCTAGCTCCGGACAACGGTAACTCTACAGTGTTGTGTTGGAGGGTTTTTGTGTGTTTGGGTGTTGCCCGGTCTGCAGCATCTAGAAGGCAGAATTCAGGGGCTGTGTGTTATTTGTGTGTGTGTGAGTCCGGGGGAGGTGGTGTGGTGTTTGAAGGGTGGAGGTAAGCTTCTTCCAGCAGGCACCCAACCTCTGCTTTTCCTACACACCGCTTCCTGTTCACGGCTTTCAAAAGGGCAAGATTTTGCACGGGGCCCTTTGGTTTCGAACAGTCCCGCTACATAGTAGGTTTGGAAGGTTTACAATATGGCATTTTAGAGAAGAGTCTGAATGTCATTATTATTACTGAGCGCAAATGTAGGCTCTGGAAAACTATCCAAGCGGGTGAATACTGCCAATTTCTAAAAAAGCTTTGGCAGAATTCATCTGTGAAATGTTCCAGCCCAGTCCGGAGGAAGGTGAAAGCCACGGTTTCACAGAACAGCCCCGTCTTACTGATACATGTGAAGGTCGTAGCGGTCAGAGAAAGAGCCGTGACGCCGGGCTGATTCTCTCCTCAGACGGATCGCACGTCACCGTCTCTTTGGGCTGCAGGTAGGTGGCTCTAACTCAAGGGCCTGTGTTAGCCGCGTGCCACATCGGGCCTGTTCTGTCTTCCCCTCGGTGGCAGGAATGGGGTGATGGGAAGCTTCCCCTCTTTCCGCTTGATGTTATTTTGCACTGGGAAAGTTCAGCATGTCCAAACCCTTAATCTGGCTTTATCTCTTGTTCTGCACAGTGGGGTTTCAGGACCGAGGAGAGCCGGCGTATCGGCTCAAAGCGCACTCGCGTAATGATTCCTAATTGTGCTGTTTTCTCTCTCCGTCTCTCCTCCTAGCGGGGTGTGTCTGGTGCTCCGTGCTCTAACCCAGCCATGAGCATCATCGGGGCTGAGGATGAGGATTTCGAGAACGATCTACAAGATGTAAGTGAAGCAAAGAGTTTTTTGATCACAGAAATGGCTGCGGAATGTGATTTTGTCGCCTCTCATCTCCTCCTCGTCTCTCTCTCTCTCTCTCTCTCTCTCTCTCTCTCGCTCTCGCTCTCGCTCTCGCTCTCGCTCTCGCTCTCGCTCTCTCTCTCTCTCTCTCTCTCTCTCTCTCTCTCTCTCTCTCTCTCTCTCTCTCTCTCTCTCTCTCTCTCTCTCTCTCTCTCAGGTGGTGGAGGACCAATGCTCCCACTTCAACAACATAGAGCTGCTGAAGGACCGGCCCACCCACCTGCTGGTCTTTATGCAACATGTCATTCTACAGTTTGACTGTGCTCCCCTGGTGAGAACTGGAAAGACTGCAATGCCAGAGCTGCTGTGTGTGTGTGTGTGTGAGCATGTTTCCACTTTCCACAGGCAAACACAAGTCACTGTGTATGTTTACCCCTCTCCTGCCTTTTCCTCTTTCCTGGCTAAAGCCCTTTATTTGGAAGAGATCAGAAGAATGTAGAGCGTAGAACCACAGCCGAGTTTGGAGAGCAGACACACAGGGCTTTAATCAAAGTTTACCCAGACCAGTGTGTGGATGTTGGGCAGCCAGCTGACCTGCGGAGTAGAGAGCAGTTGATTTAATGCCGTAGACCAGGCAGAGTGAACATAAAGGGCTGGTGTTGCACCTGATCGAGTTAATTAATCATAGAAGCCAGATTAGTATCGTATGATTTATTGGACAGCCTTTGCTGGTCTGAACGTTTGTGTGCACACATTTGGAGACTTGCACTGTTGTGTGGGGGTGTGTGTGTGCGTACGTGTGAATTAGGGTTGATAAGATAAGTGTACACATTTTGAGACTTGCGCTTTTGTGCGTGTGTGTACATGTGAATTAGGGTTGAATGTGGCGCACGCTTTCCATTTTAGTTCTGCCCCCCCCCCGCGTTACTCTAGTTTCCTCATGTTTATTCTTGTAGAGCCTTGATTCTACCACACAGTGTTTACAAAATAGATATATCCGTAAGATCTTATCCGTAAGGTGTATCAGCTTCTGGATCGGCGGTTGATCTTTCTGCCAGTCTGCAGGGTTTTCCCATTATCTCACCTTGAAGATTGTCAGTGCAGATCATCACCGTCACTCGTTTCTCTCTTTGCATCTCTCCCTCAGCTGTGTTACCTCCACGCCGACCTCTTCAGGAACCTCAGTGCCAAAGAAACCAAGAAGCACTTTGTGGAGTTCTACAACAACTTCCTGGAGAAGGGCGCAGTAAGTAGCACGCTACAGAGAGCACTTCATTTGCAGGTAGCGCGTGTATGCAACCTTTCCTCAGACTTAGGATGAATTTAGAGTAGGGCTCTGTATGGCAGGAGTTCCCAGGCTGACCT
This sequence comes from Genypterus blacodes, assembly GCF_046128005.1. Lineage (NCBI taxonomy): Eukaryota > Metazoa > Chordata > Actinopteri > Ophidiiformes > Ophidiidae > Genypterus > Genypterus blacodes. The sequence continues at coordinate 2,984,463 of NW_027466869.1, read as the reverse complement.
CATAGCGCTCGACCCCTCACCGGAGCTGCCCCCACCGGACTCTCTAGGCCGCTTCAGTTGTGAGTCTGCATTGATTTTACCGCCACGAGTCTCTAACTTTTTGAGTGGACACAACAGCACCTGAGAGCAGTCGGGTAATTGGATATTATCAAGCATAACTTCTCTTAACGCTGTGGCTGTGATGAGAGCAATCTTAACCTAACCTTAACCTAAACAAAGTCGACCCTAGGAGATTCAATACAATAGGAATCAATGCTCCTGAAATGTTCCTCTGTGTGGTTATGATTATATGACTTCCAATAAATCCATATTTGCATGAGCTCTTACTGTGGTCTGTCCTGCTTCCAATAGCTCTGTGATAATCCACTTAAAGAAATCTTCCTACCGCTGCTGCTCCATCATTCTCACTATTATATTTCTGGGATTCTTGGCTTTAGAGGATTTTGTCAGCGAGTCTCTTGTTTTTGTTGCTATTTCCGTCATTGGTGGTGTGTATTATGAAATCAATTTAGAAAATACCCACAGAGCAGCTTTTGCAATATAGATAGAGATATTTTTTCTCATAGTGTTTTATCAATAGGAATTTGATATATTGCTCATATATTGCTCATAAGTTGGACCTGGGAGAGAGGGGAACATTGTGTTTGGATGTTTGTTTACCAATGCTTGGACCGGACTGTGTTGCCTCTGTTTTCTCTGTGTGCAGTCCACTTTACTGTCTGTCTGCATGTCTGTCTGTCTGTGTTTCTCCATCCCTCTGCCCTGCACACCTGGCCTCTGTCATTCCTCTGCTATATTTCCTTCTTAAAGCTCATGAGCTGCACGTCTGTCTGCTCAGCTGGCTCGTGCTGTTTTCTCATCTCCCAGTCTGTCCAACCCCACAGCTTCCTGTCAGGATCGTGGGAAAGTCCTTGAGGAGGAATCTTCCTCTCTCAGACACTTTTTTTTTTTTTTTTAACCAGTTCTGTTTTGTCACCCTTGTGAAATTTGATCCCTGTGGCCATTATTTTCATGTCAGTGACTGAATTATGTATCTCTGGTTTAAAATATGCATTTTTTTCCACTTGCAAGTCTTTGGTTCCTAGTGTTCTAGTGCCCTCCTGTGGTCACAGATCGCCATTGCATTGGCTGATATTGGTTTAATACAGCTTTGCCATCATTACCTTCTTCTTCTTCTTTTGAGCTTAGACAAAACAGGAAACTGTTAGATCACTTTAGATAGGATGCCCTCAATTCTGAGTGTGTGTAATATTCCTAGTTCCTCTTTTAAACATGTTTATCTTTTGTTCCACAATAGGTTCTCCGAGTGGCAGTGCCAATGCATATATCCATTGAGTGTGGTAAGTTAATGTACTGTGGTAAATTGTGATATTGTTTGACAGGTGTAGGCAAGATCCATTAGTTTACTTCCTCTAAACTCTTGCTTAACTTCCTCCAACAACTACATCCGTCATCTACATCACGTACATCTGCTGCTCTGTGTGTTGCCTCTCCCCTTTTCTGTTACTGCTCTCTCACTCCCTGCTCTCTCACCCTCACCCCTCCCTCTGATAGACCGGACCCGTCCAGATCTGCTCCCTGAGGACACCCAAAAGCGATACGCTCATGAGGTCCAGAGCCTGCAGGCTGCCGAAGTGGCCAAGCAGCTGGAAGACTTCAGGTGATAATCCTCCTGTGTGACGTCTGACGCTTCACTGATCATTTATGAAGCCATGTTGTGTCTTACCTGTCATGATCACAATGCTATCAGATTGGACCCAGAGATATACCATTATGCTGTCAGCTTGGTTCATGGCACAGGATAATAAGGCTGGAGCGTATATATCTATACTGCTGCTCAGCACCACTTAGAATGAAGTTTGAGTTTAAGCAGTGGAAAGATGTCGAGTTGAGCTTTTTCACTTGGAGCAAAAGAGAAATCACTGTGCTGGACACACAGGATTAACAGCTTAGACATCACATTGGTTTTTGTATGCTTAGCCTGCTAATAGGAAGGCATGCTGACAATTTTTGAGCATTCTACATTCTTTTTACAGTAGTTATAAAGGTTCACCTCACGCCATTGCACTGAGAATCAACGTTAACATTTAGCTTGGTTATTTATTTAGCCAGAATGCTCTTATCGTCATGTTCCAATACGCTCTGGAGCACGGACTGTTTTGAAAACCGTTCCCTGTGGTGTGCTCAAGGACATCTGCAGGGTTTTCCCCCAGTGCACCAGACTGCTGCAGTACACCGCCACCGCAGACACAACCTCGCTCTCTCACACTCCAGCACACTTGTTGAAATGTCCAGCTGTTGCTTTTAAGGTCGACAAAAACAGTCAGACACGCTACTTTAGATGAAGTGATGCTGCAGAAGCACAGGTAGTTACCACAAAACGGTGACTTGTGTTGTGTGTGTGTGGGTTTTCAGATTGGCTAATCAAGAACAACAAAAGGCTTCTGTTCAGCTGCAAACTGTCAAGACAACTTTGACTTAAAAACCAAAAGCTAGAGATTTACTTTTGTATTAATCTTGCCAATTCCCTCCACCCCTGGGCTTTTTCTCTCTCAGGCAGAAGAGGATGATGGGTATGACGCCCAACGAGGCGGAGCTGATCGACGTGGAGAACCACTACCCCACCGACCGCATCCCAATAGAGATGAAGGAGAAGTCCGTGGCTGAGAATCTGCTTGATAAGATGTCCGAGACACAGTGAGGACATTACTCTGCTTCTTCTTACACTGATACAAGCCTAAATGTGTGTGTACAACAGGACCAGGTGTTGAGCGGTATTATTGTTTTGTCAGAGGAAATGTGCTTCTGTCCGAAAAAAAAGGATTCCGTCCCTTCTAAAGTTTGGACTACAGCTTCTTCTGCCACTGCCATAACCAGTATAGCGGAGAGCATAAAGCCATTAAGGAGAAATGGAGAAATAGCAACTGTCCGGAGTTGCGAGTAAGAGAGGCAACTGTGATTGGAAGAGAGCACACGAGAGCGAGTAGGAAGTGAGGCAGCGGGGAGAAAAAGATGGAGTCAGCAATGCCACGTTGGCAGGAAGGCTCTCCCCTGGCACCTTGCCAGCGAGAGGGTGTGTTGGTGTTGGGGTTTTGACAGTGGAGGGTGAAGAAGAGGGGAGGAAGGGCCGGTGTGGTCCATGCCAGCTCCCTGCTGCCATACACAGTGTTAAAGAAAGAGAACAGGAGATCTAGGAAAAGTGTTAATCTATCCTTGACCCTGAGGCCAAACGTGTGTTATCCTCTGCATCGAGTGAGTCAGACAGAGAGGGAGAGGAGGCCAGAGAGAGGGCAGAGGAGTGTCTGTCTTCATCTTGTCAGTAGAGAGAGAAAAACCCGTAACAACAGAAATGAAAGGAGATCCACTGTGCTCAGCCGCTCTAGTTTCTTGGATAGGGATGCCAACAGACCGGAAGACTGGAGTTCCCCGCAGAGTCGTCTTCATCAAACACATGCAAATTCAGCTTCTGACTGGGCTCGCTCACTATCACACAGCCGGATCTCAGTCTTCAGTGTACAATGGAGCATTCACTTTGACTCCATTCACAACGCAGAACAATCATCTCCCTCTTCCCATCGTTCTTTTTTTCATTCTCTCTCTCTCACACTCGTGCACCCGGTCACCCACACACACTCCTCCCGCGTTGTCTGCTCAACACAGTGACCTGCCCATCGTGTTCTAATTGGTCTCAGTGAAGGGAGAATGGGAATCCAGACCATGTGATTGGATTATGCAGGGGAATCCTGGGGAAACCCCTCCCACCCTTTATGTTCACAGCAAAACACCAGGATCCTTTTTTTCCACAGTCTTGCCTGCCTGTTGCATCAGACAAAAACATGGTTAAATAGACATTTCCGCTCTGCTGGACCGTTGTTTGACTTTGGATTCAACTCGCATGCAGCTTCTGGAGAGATAAACCAGAGCCGATTAAAGTTTGAGAGGGTTCCTTTAGACTGCGCTCGGAAGAGAAGTGGGATTTTCAGATCTTGAACAGAGAAAGTTGAGTTTTGACGTTTTAGTGCCGACCGGGCTGCATCTTTTCATGCATCTCTCGGTTTTTTGATTTTTCGTTTCTTTTTCTTTCTTTGCAAATATTAGAATATGCTCAGTAGCTTCTGCTCTGAATATCACAACACTGCAGTCAGCATTGAGTTGGATCAGGCAAAGATTAGCTGCTTCAGATTCCACAGACCTAAAACACAGTTAATAATCAGTCGAGCAAGAGAGAGGAAGAATGCTACTTAGGAAGAAGAGGTGAGTTTGTCGCATGAACCTGTTTTCTTCTCCTCGCGGCGACATGCCTGACGTTTGACTCTCCCTTCCTTTTCTTTCAGACCAAGCATCGTCTCGGACGAGGAAAAATGGTGAGTCAGGTTTGAGCTGATATGCATGAGGGTTCTGTGTAAGTGAGGGTGTGTACAGATGGAACAGATTGTGATGTTTTCTTTGTGTGTTTTTGAAATCTGGGTGTGGTCAAACCAAGAGTGTCTGCATACGGGCTCCAAGTCAAAATGGCAAAATGTGACAAACTTTTAAACATTTGTAATTTGTAATGCTGCTCATCAAAATATACAATCTGTAGTATTATTCAGTCATCTGTATTATGATATTATGAAGTGACTGAGATGCACCTGAGCATTGTTGTCCTTGATATTTACAGTGTGTTGTGTTGTGTTCTGCTCTGCTGTCAGTACTTTGTCCAGTGTGATTGGTGCTCTCAGTGTTGCAGTCTGTGTAGTTGGACTCCATTGTCTGTAACCTGAACCTGTGCCGTCTGTGCAGTTCCCCAGGGACTTCCTCCTCCTCCCTCAATCTCTCCTCTCTCCTCCTCCTCCTCCTCCACTCCTCCTTTTGACTGTAGTCTTTACCACTCCGCCCCACTTTTCTTAACTCCTCCTTCTGTGTACGTCTCCATCCATCATTTCTGATTGCCTCCTCCTTGAACTACTGCCAGCAGGTTTTCTTAACAGGAGTTTGAATAAAAAATCATCCTGAAGCAATTAAATCAACACCTCAACAAAGCAGGATTATTAGGTTTCTAAAATGCTTTTCTATCTCTCTCTCTCCCTCTCTCTCTCTCTCTTTCTCTCTCTCCCGTCCGCTGTAGTCAATCTATCTTTTCAGCTGTGGCCTTCTACATGAAGCACATGGGAGTGAAGACCAGGGCAGTCGACAGCAAGAAGTCCAGAGGAGGCTTCTTCAGGAGACCACTGAAGGTAAATCACATTCATGAGGTTGCAGGTTCACTTCCTCAGCCTGTTAAGAAGGGATAACTAATTAAAATGACCAATGATATTTTAAATGATATATTAAACGACACACTATTAAAAATGACATCCAAGCCATTCAGTTGATTAATCACTTTATGTGTATCTGATGTCATTCATGGGGCCTTTGCCTCTCTGCGTGTCTCTCTCACACACACACACACACACACACACACACACACACACACACACACACACACCCACACCCCGCAGCGCACCAAAGCCTTTCTTGAAAACTCTCTCTTTGTCACATTCCCAGCCAAAAAAGGAGGACTCATCAAAGACCAAACCCAGAGGAGGTTTTCCTGGCATCCCCAGCTGGATTGCAGGCAACAGTATGTATCTCAGCGTCACACATGAATCCTGTTTTTAGTTTTCATTGTATAAGATACCAGTGTAATATTTGACATGTTTGCTGTCGTAGTGTAGTGTAGTACTGTTTTCCATCTGTAGTGTACACCTATGAAACATCAGCATATGAGAACCTGTTGTCCTGCCCTTTTTTCCCCTCCTGCAGCTGAGGTCAAACCTAAAACGGAAGTTGAAGGTACCAGTCGTCCACAGCTCGCACCCCTCTATCTGTAGAATGGTTCACTACCCTTACTAATCAACCCATAAGCATGTCTGCATGATCAAAATCAAACTGGGAGGGGATGCGGGAGAGTCAGTATGTAGTTGATTCTGTGTTTCACAGATGTGGTTTCTAGGTTCAGGTGCACTGCATTGTTTGTAATCACCAAGCATCTTTAGTCTGCACTATTGTCTGACGTGCAGTGCTGTGGATGTCACCTCGTACCATACTAACCCTGGCATTCACCACAGAGGCCATCACAGCACTTTGCCCTGATTGCACTCTCTCCACACTACCTGTTTGTCTCGCTCACACTCTACTACTACCTGAGTCATTCATTCATTCTACAGAAGCTCTTTCCTCCAAAGTTGTGCTTTGTTGAACTTCTTCTCAACACACTGTCCCCCTCCTCTTTAGCGGATAAGGAGAAAGCGAGCCAGGAGCGTAAAGGCAGTGCCCTGGCTCCCTCCAGAAGCTCCTTGATTGAAGCCACAGCCCCTTCCTTCCCCAGCAGGAAGTCCGGTTCTAGTGGAGGATCTACTTCTCAGCCGGTTTCAGACTGCAGCGATGGTGCAGTAGTCACCATCAGCATAGTCAACAGCCCAGAGCCTTCACACAATGATGGTACGGCTTCCAGCAAAAATAAACTTAAAGAAAGAATCAGTAGTGGATTTCAGTGGCAGGTCACTTCAAACACCATCAACTTTGTGCAACATGTAACCTCTCGTTTGCTCTCGGCCCTTTTTTTCCCCTCCACCTTCCAGGCCTCCCAAGCTGTCGTTCAGACCCTCCATCCGTGTCAGAAGCGGGCGACATGTCCCCCTCTGGGCTGGGCGTCGGGCTGACCATTGGCGAGCCCGCCTCGCCCATCGACACTCCCACAGAAGAGACTCTGGAGAAAGACAGGTGAGGAGGACGGAGCTAGAATCCAGACTCAGACCATTAGAAACAGAGATTGTAATAGGATTGTAATGAAGGATTGTAATAGGATGAATGAATTAAAGTGTGTTCTGTATAAAGGCCGCATCCTTCGACCAGCTTTTGGCTGAGGGAGCCTTGGTAAATCTCCCCCAGCAGTGTGTCCCTGCTGTGTGCCAGCTTCTGTCATGTCGCCCGCTAGCTAACAGCCTGGAGTTTTGACAACGACCGTCGTCAGGTGACCGTGGATCCAGTCTTCCCTTCCCGCCCTTTGCCTTCCCACTCCCCCGTTCCTTTTCTCCATTCTCTCTCCATAACAGCATGTCTGTCCACTTTCCTACATAACATTTGTGTTCCTTCACGTGTGTCCAACTCTGCTCATCTCCTAACGCTGACAACAAAGCTTTGTTGCGTTGTTTCTGTTGCATATAGTTTGTGCTGTTCCGACCGTCTTGGTGTTGTCGTTGCTGTGGAAACATTGGTCAACGTGCTGGCGTCGTCTTGCAGCCTTTCGCATTTGCATTTAGTATTTGTTGTGATTATAGGTCAGTGGCTACATTTAAAAAACTCTACATATAGAAGCAACGAGATACAGAAATGGAAAGTCCAAGTTGAATACAGAGTGACCAGATTGTGTTGTCATATATCATATTTATTCATTGTGTGTTTGCTGTTTGCTGTTGTGCTTTTCTTTGTCTAAACAAAGGTGTGTGTCCGTCTCGCGGCCAGAGCCAGTCCTTTGTCTTGCTTTCCTCCAGAGTGTGTGTCTGCGGTTCTGTGTTCCGCCAGGGGCTTTAGCAGTGCATTTGGCATGCGGTTCTGACTGTAGACTCAACATGTGTTCAGTGCGTTGTACTGAGGTGTGGTGCCTGCATGGTGCGGTTGTTACTTGTGTGAAGACGGGGTGAGACCAGTGATCGGGTGTGTAATCATTGTGATGTCCCGTGTTTTTACAGACGGAAGACAAGGTGGGTCTCCGCGCCTTGACAGAGGCATGGACATGCTTCAGGCCTTACATACTGATTTCACACACACACACACACACACACACACACACACACACACACACACACACACACACACACACACACACACACACACACTCAGAGACATACACACACACACACACACATTGACTCATACCTCTCAAATACACGACACCAATACACCAATACACTGCATGGCTAAGTATTATTTGTTTGGTTGTAAAGGATTTAGCTTCAGCTTGATTTTATTGATCAGTAGGTTTATTAATCTGCATCTGTTTGTTCAGTGTGTGAAATGAGAGACGATGGCCTTTAAAGCGTAAGGTTAAAGCTGCTTAATTCATTGAATCATTTGTTTTAAATAGAGGCAATGCGATGGCTACTTTATGAACATAATGTTATATACTGGTTTCTCGTAAAAAGAGAAGCTGTGTGGAACGTGTGTGTGTGTGTGTGTTCCATGACCTAATCAGTATTATGCATGTCATATGTCATGCGTATTTTCTTGACACTTTTTTCAATTGTCTGTCTCTTTCTTCAACCCTTTTCTTTGTCAATGATCTGACGTTTCCTTTTTTTTTAATTATTATTATTATCCTGACACCATGACGTGTTTTGTCACTGCCTCTTGGCCTCTTCCTTTTCTTTACTTCACCTCTCTTTTTCTCCTTCCACGTTTCTTTCTTCTCTCTACTTTGTCCATTTTGTTCATTTTTCCTGAACCACCTGCCCCTTCTTCTGTCTTTTCCCTCCCTCCTCTTCCAAACTGTTACTTTCTGTTCCTCCATCATGTCTCTATCTTGCCGTCATGTCACCCTCCTCCCCCAATCCTCTCCCTCCCTCCCTTCCTTCCTCCCTCCCTCCCTCCCTCCCTCCCTACAGTAGGAAAGTGGCGCGTAGCGAGAGTGCCCGTGTGGACCGGCACCCCTCTCGGCGCCGCACTTCTTCCCGGACCAAACAGTCTCGTTCCCGTAGCGATGTGGACCTCCAGCCACCGTGCACCATGACAACCACCCCTGCCCCACTCACCCCCCTGCACCCCCATCCGTAAGATGGACAAAAGCCCCCCCTCTCTGCCTGGAGAGGAGCACAGCAGGGACAGACAGACACGCCAACACTGAAACAATAAGACAGGATTAGCCTGCAAAGGTTTAGGAAGAATATCCATAAATCAAAACTGCTTGATATGTCCATGTTACATTGAAATCATTTAGAAATTAGTCTTTTTGTGGAAGAGTGAAGATTATGTTGGAAAGTCTAGATATTCATTTGTTCTTAACATTATGTGTTAAAGGAAACGTCCAATGTCTCCTTTGGAAGACGCCTGGCTGTTTGATCACTCCACAGTGCGGCTGACAGTTTAACTGACTCGTTATTGACTTTAAGATGGATTTGTGTCTAATAGTTGACATGTTGTGACAGATGGGAGTGAGTAACGGTCCAGTAACACACTCATTGCAGCGAGAGGTCAGACACTAGGGTCTACAGGGGAGCGATTACTAAGGCGGGTCAATATTTACCATTAGGTAATCATTACAGCCCATTATAGGTTACTTACTGTTAGTCTAGAGGAGTGTGAATACAGTCAGACCTGTAGGATGTGTCGTCTCAGGACTCGGAGGGAATGTGGGAACAACATATGAACCTGGGTAAGCTAGCAGAGGTCAGAAACGCTCACAACATTTCCTGCCAAGACAAACTGCAGCATCCCGAGGGCACATTTGATTGTGTGGCTGTATAAAGGCTGTGTGCGTTACAACAGCTGCTACTGTCATCAGTGAGCTTCAGTCAGGCAGAGCTGCAACTGTGAAAATAATGTGCCATGTGTGGTATAATAATCAGGTGAGAGGTAGAAAAACAGCTGTGCACTTCAAATGCCAGTGTTTTAGATCTAAACTTGTTGTGTTCTAGTGTCTAAGTTACTACATCTGTTGTGATGCAGCTCAGAACGAATGAGCTGTCAATAGTTATTGGTCGTGGTATGCTAGGACGGGACATTGATCGCTGTTAAACCCCCTGGTTCATACATGCTCTTGGATTAAGTTGTACCCATTGTCAATGTAAACTAATTCTTCTCACACGTCCCCCTTTCCTCAGTGCTGAAGGACCACTGTTAGTTATTGAGGGCCCTGGCTCCTCCCCCACTAGCCCCTCCCCACAGCTGGAGGAGATGGAGCCACGCCTCCTGGAGTTGGAGCAGGACCCGCCCAACTGGAGGGAGCTGGCCTCCGCTGACGGCCTCAACAAGAAGGAGACCAAGAGGCAGGAGGTCATCAACGGTAAGCAGAGGAGAGGCCACACAATGAGACAGAGATGGACGCTCACACTTACACCCTTTCTGCTCCTTCTCCTCTCTCAGAGTTGTTTGCGACAGAGCATGCCCATGTGCGAATGCTAAGTGTTCTTCAGACAGTCTTCTCCAAACCTTTGGAGAGGGAGGAGCTGCTGACCACCACTGAGCTGGCCACCATCTTCCCCAACCTGGATGAGATCATTGAAATGCACTGTAAGCATTGCTTGTACTAAGACATCTGAAATGGGAAGCTTGTGCTCTGCTCCCACCTAAGCTCAGTATCCAGATATCACTGTGATGGCAATATATTGTGTATGAACACTATGTATCTGCACTGTGTTAAGAGAGGAGTGTGTCACAGTGATGTTAAAACTGAGCTGTGTCGTCTGAATGCAGATTGCTTCTATGAGAACCTAAAGAAACTGCGTTTGGAAGACAACTTCATCGTCAAATCAATCAGCAAAACACTGCTCAACAGGGTGAGTCCTGATCTTTCTCTTCATCTCTTCCTTAATTTCATCCTCCTGCTTTCCATCCTTTATGTTTGACGTTGTGTGTCCGTGCTGTGTTCCAGTTTGGTGGTCCGGAGGGGGAGTGGTTCCAGAAATTGACAGCACGGTTTTGCAGTCACCAGTCTTGGGCTTTGGACCAGATCAAAAGTAGACAGCGGAAAGACCCAAGATTTAACTCATTTATACAGGTACACACACACACACACACACGTACAGATACACGCACAAAAATGCTTGGGGAAAAAATGGTTGAACAGAAAGATGCACATGGATGCACTCACAGATGCTATGCAGTCAAATGAATGACACATTAATGCTTAGCAGCAAACTGATCCCATATTTACACATTCATTCTGCCTGTGTGTGTGTCTGTGTGTCTGTGTGTAGGAGGCAGAGAGTAAGCCCCAGTGCCGCAGACTGCAGCTGAAAGACATCATTCCTACAGAGATGCAGAGGCTGACCAAGTACCCATTGCTTCTGGAGAATATTGCCAAGAGCACAGGTGTGTGTGTGTGTGTGTGTGCGTGTGCGTGTGCGTGTGCGTGTGCGTGTGTGTGTGTGTCTAACATAAAGCAGCATCTCACTGTGGGGAACGCCTGCTTCTCTCAGGGTTATGGTCGGACGCCTCTATATTATGACTCCAGCCAAAATTGCCTGCTGTTCTTAACCTTGCTTCAAGGCGAGGCCACTTGCTGCACTTCAAATGGAAGAAGAAGATGCAGCATCACCTCTCTGTCAACTTCCTCTGCTCACATTACTCAACAACATAACATTCGCTCTTTCCTGGCTAGACTGTCTGCAGTCTAAGAGTCTAGAGTCCATGACAAACAACAAACCCAAACAGCTACACTGAGATGCTGGTTTATGTTAGTTTACTCTCCACACACACACACACACACACACACACACACACACACACACATCCCTGTGTTAAAGTGTTTAAGTGTTTAACCAGATCGACCTCTTTACCAGGAAGAGATGCGTATCTTGAGTGATGTTGATGAGTCATTGCCTTTTAAGGGCAAATGGAGTGGCTCCACCTTGATGCAAGTGTTGCAGCTGCCAGCCAATTCTGCCTGGAGTAATGATACAGAGGCTTCTGAGGATACACTGGGGGAGTGTGTCACGCCTCTCTCATGTCATCAGAGAAATGGGGGTAACAGGAGAAGCAACCTCAAGTTCTATCAAGTGCCTGTTGAGGCCCCAGCAGACTTCAAAAGACATAAGAGGAACCTAAAGAACAGGCCAGAGAGCACATCCTGGGAAACTGCACAGGAAGGGAGAGCAAAGAGACAGCAAAAGAAGTTTAGACTTGGGTCCTGTAAACCAGAATAGGAACATTTGTCATATTTCATTACACAGTTTGGGGTCAAAACACAGATAATTAAATCTACAATGCTGATGAAATTAGGAAATGTTCAGATCCGTCCAAAAAGAAAATTTGGCCAGTATTTCCACAACGAATTGTATCACACAAGCCAAACATTTGAACAATGAACAAGTGTCCCTCCCAGATTCTTGTTTACAATCATGATTTATGTCTTTTTTTTTCTTTTTGTTTTGCTGGGCTCAGTTGTTTTCTTTCTTTCTCACTGCAGAGGACCTGGCAGAGAAGGAGAGCATCCAGCAGAGCGCAGACTGCTGCAGGAAAATCCTCCACCATGTCAACGAGGAGGTCAAAGGGATGGAGAACCTATTGGTGAGAAACACACAATCCATCACTCCAACACACTGTGCCGATGTGGTGATTGAGTGCCAAGTGGAGTTTGGTCCATTCGTTTTGTGAGGGTTTGTGGTTGTGGAGCTGACCAGCGTCCCCCTGTCTGTCCACAGACTGTGAAGGACTACCAGCGCAAACTGGACACATCAGGGCTGAAACCCAGTAATGAGCTGTACACTGAATACAGGGTGAGGTTCTGTTGTTTATCCATCACACACACACACACACACACACACACACACACACACACACACACACACACACACACACACACACACACACACACACACTGCACCGTACAGATTCTACCCATATTTTCATTTTCTCATTTTTCTTGTTGGAGCCATTTCATCAGTCTGCCTCTGTTTCTCAGAACATTGACCTGACGCAGAAGAAGATGATTTATGAAGGCCCTCTGATTTGGAGAGTCACCAAGGAGAAGACGATTGGTAATTACACACTTGTCCATCTAAAACACACTGAAAAAAAATGGCACTTTGGATGAGCCAAGAAAATGAAATGAAACTCAACAACTCATGAGGCAAATTTAGTTAATCAGCATATATTTTTTTATATATTCTAAATTAACTTTTGATTACACTGATTTGATTACACACAGCGAGTGTACATGTTTGTAAAACCTCTCTAATCCCACAGATGTATTTATCTCTCAGTTTGAATATCCAGAACATAACTTCTTATAACCGTTTCTCTCTTTTCTCTCCGTTACTGACCTCTGTTCTCTTTTGCCCATTGCAGAGGTGCAGTGTGTGCTGCTGGGAGACCTGCTGGTGCTCCTACAGAAGCAGGATGACAAGATGGTTCTCAAGTGTCAGAGCAAGAGCACCATTGCAGTGCAGGAAGGGAAGCAGATGCTGAGCCCCATCATCAAGCTGGACTCGGTCTTCCTCCGTGAAGTGGCCACAGGTGAGCCGCACGCAGCTGCTGATGACCAATGGTAATACACTGATTTTGTGAACCGGTGTGGCTCAACCATCCTTCTGTTCTCCCACATTTGGCAGATCGCAAAGCCTTTTATGTGATCTTTACGTGGGACAGCGGCGCTCAGATCTACGAGTTGGTGGCCCAGTCTGTTGGAGAGAGAACAACGTGAGTGTGTGAGAAGGGGAAAAAGACGCAATCGTGTTTTTGTTTTAATTGGAAAAATTGTAATGAGACCTCCACGTTTGTGTTTACAGCTGGACAAAGGTCATTAAGACAGCAGTAGATGATCTGAAGAAGAGTGGGACACCCATGAGGCTGACGCTGCCACCTGGAGGGGGAGGTGGGCCCCTCAGTCCAACGTAAGTGTGTGTGGCGTCTGCGGAAAGAGCGTGAGACACTATTTGCTTTTCGAGATCCGCTTGTTAAATATCTGAAAGCTTTTCCCATTTTCCCTCTGTTAGACTGGTCGTCCCTTTGAGCCCGACTGAGAACGGGGGTTTGAAAAGTGGCAGCGGTGAGACCTCAGCGCTTTATCGGACTATCAGAGTATAAATAGCGACGAACTTGCTCTGTTAATGCATTTATAAAAGCTTGAGTGAAAGTTAAGGGCTTTGTCTCTCTGTAGATCGAGATAAGGACAGCTTGACAGATGAGAAGTCTTCGGACCCCCGACACTCGCTGATTGATTATCTGTCAGACAATGGCTTTGACTTGATAGGCCACTCAAACAGCGATCAGCAGAAGGTGGCCAACGATGCACTGGATGAAGGTGAACAGGGACACTTTTGTTTGTTTTTGTCTGTCCTCCTTTATTTCTCCCCATCCTTTGAATTACCAGTTTTTCCGATGAATGTGCTAAATGTGTCTCTTTTTGTAGTCATGTCCCTGAAAAGGCTCCTGGTGGGCAGCATTAGTCTGTCAGAGGACTCACAGCTGGATGAAGAAAATGGAGGCGAGCAATCGGAGAAGCATGAAACGAATAACTGTCGGTCAACAGGTAGGCTCGTGTGTGTGTGAGAAAATCACTGTAGCTGTTTAGACATTACTGTAATTGAAAATGCAGCTGACACCCCAAAAGGCTTTCCACTCACAGAGGAAAGCCAGAGCACAGACGGAGTGGACGAGGATGACGAGAGCAGAGGTGGGGGAGAGGACGCTGGGAAAGCGGGAGAGGAGGAGAGAAACATCAGCGCTCCCCTGGTGTTGTCCCGGGAGAGGAGGGAGGAAGTGTGCAGGAGGCTCCACAGTCTGGAGGAGCACATAAAGAGACTACAGGTGAGAGGGGGGAACAGAGAGGGAGAGGGTGGTTGATGAGAGTATCGACAAGAAACGGCGAGGTAGCAGCCACGACTGCAGCAGATAAAGATGAAAGACGAGAAAAACCAGAGCTGACTGCAGAGCTGAGCGCCCGGGATTTCGCCCAGGATAACTTAAGTAAGGCGAGAGCTGCGGTATACTTTGGGCAGATGGGGCCAAAATGGCACAAAACAGAATCTAGAGAATAGAAAACAATTTATCCACCACTGTTATTGCCTGGCTGAAAATTGCCTCGTGAAATTGGACTTCTCTGAAAATGGCTATTATGTCCAGCACTTGCGATGGGACGTGTCAGAGAGGCAGTGAGGGAGACGACGAGAGGATGTTTAGAGGAGGTTGACGTCTGTGTGTGTGTGTGTGTGTATGTGTGTGTGTGTCGGGGTGAGGCGGGGAGGTTAAGGCAGGTGGTGTTTGGGTGCATGTGTCTGTCTTCTCTGGTTCCTAAAGAGATATTGATTTTGTCACAGGCTGTGGAGGAGGAGCACCACAAGCTGCAGGAGGCCCTCTCCAAGTACTCACTGGAGGGGAGGAACTTCCAGTAAGACGCCACCCTGCCACCTGCTGGCCATGAGGTGAGATGACGGAAACCAGCCGTTGAAAGCACCGGCACGCTGGGAACAATCTGCCATATTTTAAGTATTTCCAGTCAAGTGTTTTCATTGCTCCTCCTTTCCTTTTCTTCTTTTTCAGATTTTAGTTGCTTGATTGGAGTGCAGGAGTGACTTTCCAAGGCTTTGCTGGAAATTCCTTTAACCCTCATAAGTCATGCCTGGACCCTTCGCTGCACACACGCGTCACAGCTGGATCCAGCCAGGCGGAGTGATTTCTGTCACACGGGGTGGGTGGTTGGGTGGAGGAGGGGGTGCTTCGTGCACGGTGCAGTGGTTGAGTGATGGAGCGTGGGAGTCGTGTGCATGTGTACGTGTGTCTGTTTGCGTGCATGCTTAGTAGAGAGATAAAAAACATACGCAAAAAAAAAAGTAGACGTCCTACTTTAGAGTTGGGGGTTGGGGGTGTTTATGCTGAGATGTGCCAAAAAAACAAACCGAGCAATACTTTGCTGTAACAGAGATGCTGCCTAAGAAAATGTAGTGATTGTGATCTACTGTAACACACATACGCACACCGGAGACGTGCACGACATGAACACTTTTTACTTCACTGCCAAGCACAGGTGTACAATAAAGAAAGAATCCTATACTTAGATGCCCACAAGGCTAGAGCAGTTGTGAACCTTTAAAGGCCAATGTAGCGTTTTCAGATTGGAATACTACTGCTGATATATAGTGTAGTGTTACTTGTCCTCGATGCCAAAGTACAACAGAAATGCACTTTTTCCTTGTCAAAGCCAATTGAACTCAGAGATTCTCAGTGCTGTTGTTGCGACGTGTGTTACTTCTCTCCATTTAGCACAGCTTTACTTCACAAAAGAAGTGAAAAGACACTCGCGCCAGAGTGTGTGTGTGTACGTGTGTTACAAAATTTTTAACTAAGGAGGTCGTGGAGGAATCTTACTGTCATTAGGTCACATTGACAAATAGTGGCACTATAGCTTATAACATGTAGTTGCTAACGGAGACTTGTTTGTATGTACTGCTTTTATTTATTCCTCCTAGTCTGGTTTGGTCCATGGAGCTGCCTCGGCTGAGAGAAAGTATAAGAGCGCTGGGCCGGGAAAGATCATTAGTGAGTGAGAGAAAGAGAGAGAGAGAGAGAGAGGTGGGGGGAAAGAAGGTAAACTTAGGATGTGTAAGTGCTGGTGAGGTTAACAGTGACACACTGAGTGGTGCAAGGAGTAAGTGTTGGAGTAATGTGTTTTGTTTTTCTGAAGCCAGCTTTAAAGGTGTAGAACTAGACAGCCGTTTGAAAACGGTTTGGAAATGACAACAGGATGTGCACTCATTATTCATTCACTCACTCACACACACAAACACACACACACACACACACACACACAGACAGGACCCAGGCTTTTCTGCCAGCAGGTTTTATTGTGATCTCTGCAGTGTCAACTTCCCCTCATAGTGCTCACAGCTTTTCATCTAATACATGGAGATAAACGCGGGGTTATAAATAGTATAAAAGATTTTACATGCTTTGTTAGTCAAAGATTATATTCTTCGCTGGCAGCAGTATTTGTATTGGAAATCGACATTGTACTTCATTGCGCTGTTGACTGGAGGTAATATCCAGTAGTTTCTGAGTGAGGCTGTTGAACTGTAGCCGTGCACACAAAACCAAAGACGAGCACACACACACACGTGAGCCGTTACTGTATATCCTGAATGACACGCAGCACATCACCTCATGTGGAGGCAACAGTGCCTGGCTCAGTAGCACAGTCAGCAGTCAACAACCTCAACCAGCTCCTATTTTCTCTGTAACATGGCACATTTCAGTACTTTTAATACTCAAAGCAAAAGGTAATATGTATATAGAAATGAAGATGAAGAACTTTAGGTATTGCAAAAGCCTGAACCTTCTAAGCCAAACAGAAGCTGTAGACCCTGTGTTCCCTGGCATAGAAAGAGGAAGAGTCTTTATTAAGTGCAAAGGTTAATTATTACAGGAAAGCAAAAGTTGTTTGGGTCCGTGTGAGACGGCGTGTAATTGACCTGGACTGAGGACCGGAGACATAGACACACCTGATACTGGACTGAACTGAACATGATGGGCCTAATGAGGACACGTAGAACACACTGAAGGTTTAGAGGACAGACGCATTCACACATCACTCCCACTAGACCGTAGTGGCGATCGCTTCCTTGTCTGCGTTCACAAACTCAAGTCCTCTTTGACCCTGCAGATCCTACAGCTTATTATTCTTCACCTGAGTGCCACAAATTACCCATGATACAAGTTTGTGTCAAATGCCATCGCTCACCTCTCCTCTTATTTATTCTTGTCTCTCACTCGTTTGCAGCTTTCGTTGTATCTACCTTGTGTGTATATAAATGTTACCATTTAGGGAGCTGTTGCGAACAGGTTAGTATCTAGTGGCTGATGAGGTCGACCCCTCTCACCTTCTCTTACCTTCTTTAATAGGCCACATAAACCTCACTTCTTATGTTAGCATGATCACATTTCCTTTGGCACTCGTTTACTATATGTTGTGTATTTCATTTGATTTACTTCAATGGGCTGGGAGGTTTTTGTTGTTATTCTTTATTGCTTTTGTAATTATTGACTATGCAGTAACGGGGGGAGAGAGATAGAGAGAGAGAGATGAGACTTGTCTGTAACTCGTCTATGCATGAATGAATTGGAAATATTGTAACAATGGCACATTCTTTAAAGTTGAAACAAAATCTCACTTGCTGTATTTAAAGAACAAAAAAGTATTTTTCACTCAGTCAGCACTTCCTGTGCCACATACAGTACACCTATATGTCTACAGGCATGTCTCACTCTCTCCCCCAGACGCATTTCCTCAAGTATCATATATTCAAATACTTAGATGTATAGAAAATGTATTTATAGAGTGATGTCTTGTTCTGATGATCAAGCTGTTTTCTGCATAGAGGGCTCAAGTCTACAAATTCAATCAGTTGTGTCGGGCTCCACTTTCACAGAGGACCATGACATTGATGCTGGAGAGAGAGAGAGAGAGACAATGACCAATTGACCGGTGAGCATTGCAAGGTCACCCCAGGTTTGTTTTCAGTCGGTTTCAGGGTAGGGATGCATTTTCTCTGGTGATTTGACTCGGCCCTCGCTGACCCGCTCTCAGGCGTAACCTGCACACCCTCGGTCATGTTTTGCTCTGCTGGTCAAAGCCCTGTATAGAAAAGGCGCCGATCCTTGTTATGCAGGCATCTGTCACCGTGTCTATCTATAAACGATGAATATGCAAGAACTATACTGTGTATTTGGGTTTTGATTTTAATGTGTAAGAGGCTTTTTAATGATGTATACTTCAGAAAAAAAATGTGGTACGTTCTTTTTTTAATTCCGTTTTTTAATAAATGGGGTGAATAAATTCCCGTTGTGTCTTTTAATACACTCAAGGTTTCACTGTCATAAATTTTGAATTATAAGAAATGGACATTGACTATTGCAATTAAATGAAAAGACTTAATATGTCTAAAATTCTACATTATACATACATTTTGCATTTTTCTAAATGCAGTAGATACACTAGCAAATTTCCTTTTAAGCAAATGTGAGACTGATGAAATTCATTCAAGCATATATCCTGAGAGACAAAAACAAGACGGCAGTGTGTCTCTACAGCAGCAGTGAAGACGCCTCAGTGCTGTGTGAGGAGCGCTGCCAGTCTGGGAAATTTGGTTTGTATTATTATTTCTGCTTTCCACATTTGTGAAGAGGATGGGGAGAGGATGGATTGCTTTCCTTGTCTTCTGTGTCCTTGGTGAGTTGGTCTAATATCTTTTATAATCTTTTACGGAACAATTATAGTTCAGATCATTTAAATTCATCTGTTTCTTATACAAGATTTGTGTAGTCGCAGCTGTATTCTGGGTTTTATGTATTTGAAGCAATGGCGCATGTCTGTTCATAACACCTACCCAAAAAAATACATATTTACTGTAACTATGGGGTTTTTGCTCTTGAGTTGAGCTCCACTGAAGCATGTATCCTGTCAGATGGCTGTGCTATCATGCTACACGTTTTGCTCTATTAACTGTGGTTCCTCATACTCATTGCTCAGCTTTTAAGACACCATACTGTGCACACTAATACAATGTCTTTTGTGTTTTTGTACAATCTGCAGTCATTAAGAAAGCCCTAATAATTTGACCAAAACTTGTTGAGCTACAACACATGGTGCTTATCCCGCAGTGGTCGTCGCCGCGGACGATGTGACCTTTAAACCAGCCCGGCCCTCTAGCAGGGTCGCAGTCTCTCACTATGCGGTCCTGGAGTGCTGCATCTCCGTCGACAGGGACACAGCAGCCTTGAAGTGGAAGAAAGCCACCCCCAACAAAAATGATTCCTCTAGTCTGCAGTTGGTGAATGCTTCAGAAATTGTGACTATGGAAGAAGTCGAAAAGGCGCCTTTTCTATGTGGGATCCTAACCTTCACATCAGTTCAAATGAACGACTCCGCGCTGTACCTGTGCACCTTCAATCATGGTTCCACTATGCACTTCACCGCTGGCACATACCTGCAGGTCTACAGTGAGTTTGTGTGTGTGTGTGTGTGTGTGTGTGTGTGTGTGTGTGTGTGTGTGTGTGTGTGTGTGTGTGTGTGTGTGTGTGTGTGTGTGTGTGTGTGTGTGTGTGTGTGTGTGTGTGTGTGTGTGTGTGTGTGTGTGTGTGTGTGTGTGTGTGTGTGTGTGTGTGTGTGTGTGTGTGTCGGATAACCTGCATTCATTTGCAATAGCTCCATTAACTTACTCAACAATAGAATTAGTTGTTAACTCACTTATTTCACATGTTAAACCCTTTGGACTCGTCTTTGCACTAAATACTACAGTTACGTAACATGGAGAACAATCACCTGCTAAGCCTGCTGTTGTAAGTGAATTAGTCTCCAGCTTCCCCTTTCTTATGTACACATTCTGACTGCGCCCTTTCTGTAATTCTAGCACCCATCAAGAAGTCAATAAATCTGGCAGAAGGCACCAAAAACAAGATCCTGACAGCTGAGGGAGTCTTACTGTTGCTGGTTGTGCTCTTACCATCTACTTCCCTTCTGTTCAAGGTCAGGGGGTCCCATTATTACCACGTTTATTTGTTTTTTTAACACCGATACCCTGACTCATATCTTTGTTAAACAAGCGATAGCTGGTTTCCACAATTTCACAATAGTGGTAACATCTTGTCAATCCTGTCAACACATCAGAAATCTCTATAGTCTTATTATACAGAATTTCACAATCAGATTTATTTTCACACAATGTTCTCGCCTTTCCCGCTCTGGAAGTTGTATCATTTCGCAGCTCAACTGACTTCTGTTCTTCCTCTTCCAGACAAAGAAACTGCATGAACTGAAGAAGACAAAGATGAAGCGGGAAGAGGAAAATATATATCAGGTGAGCATGAAATGAGTCACTGAAGCAGAGGACGTTGAACTACCATTTGAACAGTGGGAATATTGAGCATTGTGTCATTAATCTTAAAACAGGAAGAGAGAAATGAATGGGAATGTGATCTTCCACCTCTGCTTATATCTGTATTGTTAATTTGTTTAAGCGTGTTTGATTGATTTCCTTCTCCCTTTTCTCAGGGGCTAAATCTGGATGAGTGTTGCAACACATATGATCAGATTGAGCGCACGCAGGGTCAGAGCCCTTATGAAGATGTGGAAAAGATGGGGGAAGAAGAGGATATTGAGCTGGAGAAACCTTGAAGGAAAAGGGAAGAGGCTGAGAGAAAGGATGGAAAAAGTGCAGAGAATGTTTTGCATGTTTTGAGCTGAAGTTTGAGAGAAACTATGGCTGTGTGTCTAAACCTGATATATGAGTGACTGGCTTTAGCTTAGGGTGACATCAATTAATTCAGATTTTTATTGTTCAAGACACCACTGCAGATATTTCTTGCAATTTAGTGAATTAATGCTTTCTATCCTGTGTGCAATAAAGGCAAAATGTGAAAAGACACATACAAGAAATCTTCTTAATATGTGACAATTCTCTTTGTAACAAAAACCCCTGTACAATATTCAATATTTGCCAAAACAAACGTCAACTTAATGTGTCGCCTGTATTTAGTCGGTTACATATTTCTGTGACACCTAAATATAAGGACGCGTCGACGTGAAACCAATAGCAACGGGGCGGGTATTTATTGATCATAGAGATTCGTAATTGGCTACGTGTCTCCGGCGGCGTCATGTATTGGTTGCATCCCTTTGTGGGCGGGGCCTCGTAGCTCTTCAGGCAGGTATGTAGCGGAGACGTGAAAGGCCGTGCGTAAACAGAGCGGCGAAGATGGCGTCGAGTAAGAAGAGCGGTGGGAGTAGTAGAGCCGACAAAAGTGTTAATGGAAGACGGTCGACGAAACACAAGGAGGGCCCAGAGGGTGAGTCCTTCGTGTCCCGCGAACCGCGTCACGGCTGTTAACTTCCCCTTGTTGATGCCCCTGAGCGGTCACCTCCCGTTAGCTTGTAGCTAGCTGGCCTCAGTGGACGAACTCAGATTTAAGCCGCTGGGTGTCTCTCGGCTGCTTCGGTCTTTATTTTCCTTACATGACAGTCAAAGCAAAGGGACATTGACCGAATCTGCGCCTTCACCGTTTCAAAGCTCTGCTGTCACGTTCATGTCCCTCTGCTTTCCACCCAGCAGCACCAGATCAGTATAGTAGTCGTGATTGTAACGTGTTTGCTATTGAAGTGGAGTTCCCTGTAGTGAAGTGTAGGTGTGTGTGAGTGCACGGTTACTACTCCCTGCTTCATTATTCACCTGTTACGCTCTGTGTTCCTTACTCTCAGCCGCTGACGCTGAAAGGAGCCACCTGAACAGGTACTACAGCAGGGAGCAGAGGGTCAGCTGTGATTTCATTGATGACGAATGCGGCGGTGTTAAGCTTACATCATTTACGAGCATTGAAGGCAAAGTCATAGCGTCATGATGTCAGTGTTAAGGACGTGAGAGCAAACTGATACATGTGACTCACACAGATCTGTGGAGGATAAGCTGCTGCTGCTTCATCCTCTTCAGTCAACACACTGTCAGAAATCACTTGAACAAGTGTAATATAATCGGTAAAACATTTAGCTTAGAAACGCGTACCTTTTCTCCCCTGATCTCCTCTTGTTTCTTATTTCAAACTCGTGTGTTCAAATAGCAAAGTCTCTAAAAAGAGAAGTCACCGCGTTTTTTAGTTACAATTAAAATTCACTCAGCTAGATTTTGAACAAGATGCAGAGTCAAAAACAAAACATTACAGCCACTCGGACCTGTGAGTAATAATGATTAAAAATTAAGTTTCCGGGTTTTGGCCTGATTGAAATCCCCCAAAATGTGTCTGAGCTGATGGAAACAGGACTGAGCCATTGAGTTAATATGTTTATGGAAAATGAAATTGGAAAATAATAGCCAAGGAGCCATTAGTTTCCAAAGTCTCTGCGACTCATCGTGAGCCTGGCACTGTGCCATCCATTGTCCCTCTATTACATTACAATTGTGATTGCTGCCCATTTGTGAATTGATCCTTTTTATAGTAGACCTCTGCTGAAATCATCGCTGAATGAGATCATTATCAAAATTGAGTTATTTGATTTCTCATTCCCTTGATTTCCCATTCTAACCCTAACCTAATAAATGTGTTTTAATCCGATTTGACATTTACAGATTTGATTTACAGGACGCGTGTAAAGTAAACCTGAAGGGAAACCATTCCGTGTCGTCTGTACGGGGCGTGGAAGCTCATTGTTGCTCGTTTCCTGTTGTTCAGGTCGGTCTTGCGTGAGTTCTCTGAGGTAGGGGTCACAGCACACAGAACTCCCGCTGCTCACACTTCCACTTCCCCCTGCTCATAGTTTGCCACACACACTTCCCAAAACATGTGACATTTGTACAGCCTTACATTCATGGCTAAGAAGTCCTAACAGAAGCTTTCTTGAATAGTGTGTGTAGTGTCAGCATAAAGTGGATGTTCAGATTGAACTCCAGCTCAGACAAAGGCTGCGTTGTGTCTGACAGCGAGCGCCACTTGAATTGAACAGACACTGTTTTCTTGTCCTTGGACTTTAACATGTCCCAAGAATGGATGTGTTTAGGCTCGGGACAGGAACACGACAAGAGACATCAGTGTCTAACAAGATCAGACAAGATCAGTACAATCTAATCATGTTGATATTCAGGAGTTGCTAAAAGTCTTTGGGGCACTAAGCAATAAAGCACTGCACTCCAAAAACAAATCCAGTGGAAAGTGGCAGCTGATAAAGTCCCCGTGCTGCAGGTACGGGCCTCCAACAACCAAAACAACAGTTGGAAACGCAACATATTCATCAGCTCCCGAGCGGGTGTCTGCTAGTGTGTAACGGTGCGATACTGTGTGTCTCTGTGTGTTTATTTAAATGGGTGAGGGGTCACGTCTCCTTTAGCTGCAGGACTCCGAGTGTGATCTGTGTTATTCACCAGTGAGTCAAAGTTAAGGTCACACTTTCTCTCTGCCAAAGATACATTTCCACCCACTTTGTACAGATCCCTCTGTTCTACAAACAGCTTTTTGTCAGCACTTGGCACGTCCACCATAGTTCATCTGAACAACGCTCGACATTAATATTATACAAGACAGAAGTCTAATTAGTACTTAGAGTCTATACTTGTAAATTATGTTTTCAGCATTCCAAATCTGGCTGCTTTTAAAGGGAAAGATCTCCACTGAACAGAAGTAGTGCCTGTGCAAGTTGCCAGCAGCCACACACACACACACACACACACACACACACACACACACACACACACACACACACACAAACACACACACACACACACTCTGTACCGAGGGTTGCATGGCAGGGGCTCATTGGTTTCCATTTTTTACATGATTTATACAAAATTTGTTCCCGGAGAAAGATCTGTTTTGCAAAGGAAATGTTGGCGTGTAACTGACATGCAAAGCAGATGCAAACCGTTGCAGTGATGTATGGTATTCACAACAGCTGCAGTTACTGAAACCAGAGCAGCTCTCATACTTTGCTGAGTTCTATGTTTGATGTAATCACAATAAGTCTTTTGCCGGTGGAGCCTCTGCCTCTGTCCGTGTTGCACGTGCGGTCTGCCAGTTAGACTGAAGGTTGTGGGGAGTTGGAAGTTGAACAGCCAATGACGAAACAGGTCACTGTCTCTCTGGGTGGAGGTTGCCCAGAGCTTCCACACCCACTCGGAGGAATCAAAAGAGGGACGAGCGGAGAGGAAAGTAAAGAGCAGCACGTTTTGGTCTGAGGCGGGATCCCTTGAGACGCGCACAAGACAGAGGAAGAGACACGGAATAAACGAGGGCACTAAAACCTTGTAGCGGCAACACTCTCTCTCTCCTTCTCTCTCTCTGTCTCTCCGTTTTCCTCCATGCTCTCGCTGCTGTCGTTGAAGAGAGAATACAGACAAGGACAGAGCCTTGAATTCAGACGCTGGTAAACACTTTACTCTTTAATCTTAGTCTTACAATATTGACTTCATACCCTCTGCACCCTTTATGCGCTCCCTGCACACTGTGGGGTCCTGTAGGAGTCATCATACCTGTGTCTGTAGCACTGCTGCTCTGGGTCGTTCATGACTTATTGCTGCCCGTCGCTATCATTCATCGATAATGTGTACAGAAAGTTCATCTTCAACCGTTACGCTGGGCTCACTGGTGTCATAACTGAACTGTGGTAAGGGATGAGGCTGAGACACGTTGTTCCTTACTGATACACCTACAAGGCTGCGCTATCAGGGCGGGGCCAAAAGAAACACACTCAGGTAGATTGGTGATAAGGCCAGCAGGTGAGTGATGTTCCTCTTCCCTTGGTTCCCACAGACTTGCCTGTCGGGACGTATCCTGCTTCTGGTGTTGTAAAGCTTTGTTGAGTCACAGCCGTGTCACACAGAGGTGAGGTCGCTCTCTGGCCTCTGGCAGGCTGGAGCGCTCGGTGAGCTGTTTGTGGGCTGCTCTGCCTCAAGACACTTTTAATGCGGCAGGTAGAGCAACATACAATTTGTGTAACTACTTGTTGAAAGCATTAACTAACTGTGATTGTGTTTGTGTATGCAGATGAATGTGTGTGTGTGTGTGTGTGTGCTTACACAGGTTGATTGGTTCATTTCCAGTTTGAAATAATGAGTTGACTCACTGAACATTCAGCAAGTGTTCCCATGTTGAGCACATTCACCATCTCTGTGTAATCCACTGGCACATGGCCAAGAGCTGAGATGAAGCAAGAACGGGCTGGAACGAGAACACAAAACACGTGTGTGTGTGTGGTTGTGTGTGTGTGTGAGCGCTCACACAAAACATACACCCATTACTGTCACTGTCATCATTCCTGTGACGAACTTTGGACTCAACATATGGGAGTGTGTGTTTCAGTGAGACATCGTCCGACTCCATTATTCATCCTCCCGACTCTGTCCCGTGATCCTTCACCAGGGCCGAGCGTCGTCACTCTTTGAGGTGTTGTCAAGGTGACACGGCAAAGGAAAGGAACTTTTTGCACGTATTCCTCTCTTGATATGAACTGCAGAGATATTGGCTATTAAACTGTCATCAGGAGATAAACCCATAGCGACTTCATAGACGGTGAATAATAGAGCAGCAGCTTGAATACAGAGTCTCTGGAGGTTCAACCGGGTTATGGGAACGTTTGCTGATTCACAGCGGTAAACCCGGCTTTCAAATAAGAGTAAATTCGCTGTCGTAGTTCAAACGGGTATTTCGACGAAGTGCAGAGTGTTTGGGAGTATTCTTTGTCAATGGATCAATTTCAAAACGCATATCTCTGCACACATGATTGCTGCTCTGAGCTCTTTGTTAGGGAGACAATATTTGTTGCTCTGCCTCAAACCATTGGCAAAGCACAATGCCTATTCTGTTTTTGAATGGATTTCCCCCTCATAGTCATGGGATTAGCTTTTGTCTAATCGTCTCTCCGTTTTACATTGGTGAATCAATGAGAAGCCGTGCCCCGGGCTTCACACTTTAATATGAAAAACATCCAAAGTGCAGCACTGTTTACGTCAGCGACTTATTTGGCTGTTTTGAACGTCACGGCTAATAAACGTCTCCCAAATTTAGACATTTGCCCTGGGCTCGACGGGAGCATCACAACATGTTAACACACACGGAAACCCCTTTATTTGTCAGGCCGTTTACACAACAGTAGGGCCGTTATGGAACACACAACGCTTGACACGTTTATTTGCTGTTGACATCCATTTTTGTAACCCAGAAGAGCTAAACGCTTAAGCAGAGGAGACATCATCTACTTGGCGTTTGGTAATTCTTTGCAAATGTCTCGACTGTTACAAACGCGGTAAAAGACAACACGCTGGCAGAATGGTGTCTCACCTGCAGGGCACGTTAGAATATTCCATTTGTAAAAGGAATCAGTCGGAGGTGAAGAGACGAGCGGCGGCTGAATGGATCATTTTTCACGCGGCTTGTGTGCGCTTCAGGTGGTCTGTCGTCGGGCTGATGAATGTCTTTTCCCAGGTGTCGGGAGGTGGCGACTCCCTTCCAGCGAACTGAAGGGGCCTCTCCCCATTACTCAGGCTGCGGCACTCAGACTAGCAGAATAATGTGCATGTAGGGCTTCATTAGTTTTTGACCCACATTGCAGTATTTCACTTAGAATATTTTATAAAGTTTTAATAATCAATGTATAGGTTCCCTCTGCGCCGTGCTTGTGACTTTGGGGCGACTACCGCAGCGGGTTTAGCTTTTAAATTAAAGGCAGTTATACAGGACGACGGGCTAATTAGTGGAACACTGATCTGTTACAAAGACCTTATTTTCCTTCTGCCTTCCCTTTATTCAGCGTCCTCTATGAATGGGACGCCGCTGTCCCAGTTCCCTCGGTTCCTCGTCCCCTATCCTCTATCTCTCTCAGTGTGCCAGTTGCTCATGTCATAACAGGTAGCGCTCGGGGGCTCAGCGTCATGGAAACTCGGGTCTCAGGTGACGCAGCAGATGCAGCGGTGAAGCCAAGAGGGACGTGGTAGCGCTTGTTTGTTTTGCTTTACGGGGGCACAGGCGAGGGTGAAGTTGACACACAAACTCTGTGTGTTGTCAGTTGCGTTTCTCCCTTTGGGACTCTCAAGTGTGTGTGTGTGTGTGTGTGTGTGTGTGTGTGTGTGTGTGTGTGTGTGTGTGTGTGTGTGTGTGTGTGTGTGTGTGTGTGTGCCTGGTTAATCTGTGTGTTTCCAGCAGCGTGGTATCAGTGAAGGCCCTGTACTTTTCTCCGCCTGCTCCGTACTTGTCTGTCTTGATCTCAGTGGATTCTGGCTGCTTAGGTTGGATTTCCATCGTTTAATTTCAGGGCTTGGTGAACACGTTTCACACAATGTGCCTCCAAGAGCCCGGCTATGGAGGAGGAGGGGGGGGTTACTTAATCGCAGTATGAGAACATTATATTGGATATATTCAGTGATGGCCCACTTGGTACAGTGTCTGCATGCTAATTCAATCTACGTAACTCGGAGCATGGCGCTGAATAGAGAGCAGGTTTCCTCTCTGCTGTTGGATCAACGTTAATAGGTAATCTGAATGAACAAATTGAATTAAAGCGTGCCATTAAACGCTTTGCCTGGCTTCTCTTTCTCTCCCCTCCCAGTGATGGACTCCAAAGCGGTGTTTGATGCCCTGTACGGCGTGTGCGAGGAGAACGCCGCATTCTTCTCAGGAGGAGCCAAGGGGTCACAGGGCGAGGCGGCGCGGCGGCTGGTGGACGCCATGAAGCTGATCCAGGAGCACGCTCGCAGCCTGGAGCCCGTTATCTCCAGCTTCGCCTCTGTCTACCACCTCTTTGACTTTGACCCGCACATACCCGCCAACGGCTATCGCTCCCTTGTGAAGGTAGGTGGCTGGAGGGTCACAGGAGGGTCGCTCTCTTTTGTTAGACTTACTTCTCCAACCTGTGTGGGTATGTTCAGCTCAATCCTACACAGGTTTTCCACACAGTCTTATCATTATTCTCCACACACACAGTTAGAAACCCGTGCAGCAGCTCTTTGCCTTAACGTCTCTTTGTTTCAAGGTTAGCCCATTTGTTTCACGGATTGATTTTATGTTGCAAATCAGGACAGATAAATTCCTCCCTCTGTAGAATCTCTCACCCCCACTGTACCCCACTGTACTCTGTCTCTTTTGCCGTTATTGATGAACCATCATGACCTTCAGTGGCTGCAGCCCACCATTATTGAATTGATCTCGCGGACCGGCAGATGAATGCATCTCTGTGTTCCAGCCTCTCCATTTCCTGGTTTTTAATCCCCCCTCGTTCCCACAGTGGTACTAATCTGTAACACTCTGGTGAGGCAGCAAGCTTCTCACATGTTTGTATTCAGCCATGCTATCACACATCCATGTTTTCCCTCCAGGCTTACCCGACTAATCCTAATTAACCAATCTGAAGATACGTTTCTTTAATAATTACGTCTGTGAAGGTTCTCTCTTAATAATTACGCAATTAAGGACCTATGGCTAATTTTGTCATGAGATGTGAATCTGTTGTACAAATAGCTTCTTTTTTTTCAATCCATTTGGGACTAAATAGACCTGGTTATCTCTCCTATACAGAGGATCCATTTAGTAACAGTCATCATTATGTAAACCAATTAATTAATGTCTACTTTGCTGTGAATTTAATTACAAAAATAAAGTACTACATCATTTTAATGTGCTGAGGAGCGTATGAGTCCATGAGTACTTTTAAAGAAACAGTAACATTTCTGATCATGCCACCAATCTCCCTAAAATATGACCCCTCACTGTTTCAGGTACTGCGCTGCTGCCTCCTCCACATCATCCACAAGGGGCGATACATCACCGCCAACCGCCGCAGCATTTTCTTCCGCGCGGCACACAACGCCAGCGAGATGGAGGCCTACTGCAGCGCCCTGTGCCAGCTCCGCGCCCTCCTCTACCTGGCCCAGCGCATGCTACAGGACAACAAGGACGGCAACCTGTTCTTCCAAGACGAAAGCGGCCTCAGCGAGATCTTCGTCCGCGAATACTCCTCCATGCACAAGGGGTGCTTCTACGGCCGCTGTCTGGGCTTTCAGGTGAGCCCGGGAGCGCACGGATCAGTCGCGGAGCAAAGCAGTGGAGGTAGATGAGGTTCCAGAGTAGCACTCCGTCTTGTTCGATCGCCCAGTTCTGGGATTTGAGGTGAGAGCGAACTCGGAGAGCAGGAAGTAATAAACTTCATAAAGGGCAGCTGCTGAGGGCGACGAGGACTGTAGGGACATTGATTTCTTGTAGGAAACTCTCACAACAATACAGGACAATTATTGAGTGAAAGTAATAACAAACATGTATCACACAAGTAAATGAATGTAGTCATATGGAAGGTGCTGGAAGGCTGGAACAGGTACAGCTGTTATCCAGCGGTAACTCACTCTGGACCCAGGGCGTCCGGGGAAGATTCTAAGATCTATGCAGGATTTCAGCACAAAATTGCCTTAGTGACACGTTGAGATTAGAAACTTGTCTTGCGTTGATCAAACTGTTAGGCAGGGTCAGAGGTTCACAAATGCAGAGGAAGAGTGACATCAGAAATGTGAAGGCACTGTTAAGCGGCCCAACTTTCCCAGTCAAACGTGACCCACAGTAGGTGATTCATGGGAGCCTGGAGTTAGGAGAGGTCTGTCTGTCTTTTCTGGGCTAGAAAAATGGAGCGGATGTTATTAAAAAGGGTACGCAGCCGAGATAGTGGGAAGAAAAAAAGCCGAACTCGAACAACTCACTCTGTGCTGACTAGGACATAAAAGAATAGTTTATAAATGTCAAGAAGTCTTTTGTAAGACTCCGTTAGAGGAGTAAAGGGGAAAAGGCTGAAGCGACAACTTCCGATGTTGGCGTATGCATCTGATATTTACAAAACAAACTGGATTAGAATCTGAAGCCAGTCTCTCTCTCTTCCTCTCTTCCTCCCTCCCTCCATCCCTCTCTCTCTCTCTCTCTCTCCCCTCCAGTTCACTCCAGCGATCCGGCCCTGTCTCCAGACCATTGCTATCGGCCTTGTGGCCTTTGGAGAGAACTACAGACGCCATCAGTCAGGAATAGGTCAGCGTGAGCCTCTCCCTCCAGCACTCCAGCTACCATCATTCGACCACTTCATTCACATTCATAGATGGTTTTCCCCCCCATGCCGCTGCTACATCGCTCCTTGACCTTTGACCACATACCTTTTGATGTTATGTGCCTGGATTGTAGATGCTCTTTCTTCATTTAGAATCTGCTGGTGTGCCTTTTGGGTATTCCAGAATGTTTTGAGTCATGAGTGCAGAGGTCGACGTAGATGTTACACTATTTTATGCACACGTGTATATAAACACACACACACACACAAACACACACGTGCCGAATCATCTAACATTCAAAACCAAAGAATCGTTGGACTTATTGTTTCTGTGCTCTCTGCTGCGTCACAGTGGAGGCAGGAGGTATTGCACACTATGGTGAGTCTACTGTGACCCTCCCCCACCCAAACCTGTGTCCTCTTCAGTGAACTGAGAGACACTGTGACTGAATGGACTAGTTGCTTCTCTCTGGTAGTGCTAAATAGATCTGCACGCAGCACTGTGAGCTTAGGAGTTGATGTGTTCTGATGTTCTGCTTGCCTAATGTCCACTCTTTCATTCCCTTCATTCATATTCTTCCCATCCTTTTAATGTAATTGCTCTTAACTCCAT
Organism: Genypterus blacodes; assembly: GCF_046128005.1. Classification (NCBI taxonomy): domain Eukaryota; kingdom Metazoa; phylum Chordata; class Actinopteri; order Ophidiiformes; family Ophidiidae; genus Genypterus; species Genypterus blacodes. Next base: position 2,953,630 of record NW_027466869.1, on the reverse strand, counting down.
CATTCTTTGCTCCCCTCTCTGGCCGTGTCTTTCGCACATATTATTCTTTTCGTCTGCACTTTCAACCCTTTCTTACCTCGCTGCTTTTCTTGCTCTTTTCCCATCATTAATTCGTCCACCTCACCCCGTCTTCCCCCCCTCCTCTCTCTCTCTCTCTCTCCCAGGCGTAGCAGCCAGCTCTTTCTTTACTTCGGGGAAATACGCCATCGACCCAGAGTTGAGAGGGGCAGAATTTGAACGCATCACCCAGAACCTGGATGTGCATTTCTGGAAGGCCTTCTGGAACATCACCGAGACTGAGGTCCTCTCGGTGAGTGGAGTGCTTCTTTACTTACTCACACACACACACACACACACACACACACACACACACACACACACACACACACACACACACACACACACACACACACACACACACACACACATATATATCCACATCCACACTGACATGTGTGACCCAAGCATACAGAAAAGTGCACTGCAGAGTTTTTAAATTATGAAATGGTATCAGAGACATTTTACATTCTTCTGGTAAAAGTGCCGTTCTGTCATTATGTATTTTAGCCTACAGGCAGTTAGTAATAATAGAGTGAAATTGAATTTATTCAATGGGCTTCATGATTTATTCATCCAGCTTCCCTTTCTCTACGATGACCTGACTCACTCTCCAACTTGTGTGTCTCTCTCTCTCTCTCTCTCTCTCTCTCTCTCTCTCTCTCTCTCTCTCTCTCTCTCTCTCTCTCTCTCTCTCTCTCTCTCTCTCTCTCTCTCTCTCTTTTCTCAGAGCCTGGCCAGTATGACGTCCACTCCGGTCAAGGTGAACCGTGCTCTCTCCGTGCCCCCTGTGCCCTTTGACCTCCCCCTGGTGGCCAACCATCAAGCATCTGTAACCATAGCTCCACCATCAGCGCACATTGGTACCGCTCCCATCCAGATGAGGCTCATCTCTTATGACCTACGTGAAGGACAGGTACATGGGCAAAGTCATCATTCACTTCTTTCTTATTGGAGGAAAAAAAAACAACTTGCAAAATGTCTCCAGTCCCCTTTGTAAGTATTTGCGTGTGACCTACTGGAAGATTTTCCTCTGTTGGTTCCCTTTAGTCCATCATACATACAGTATAGCTGTCGTTCTGTCTGTAAATGCAGTTTTGTTCCTAACTCAGAGGAAATGGCGGGTCAGCTTTAACATGCAAACTTAATCTATCAATACTGCACATCAGTGGTGTTGAATCCTCTTCAGTCTCTCTCACTCTCTCTGTCTCGCTCTTGCTCTCTCGCTCTCCAATTCTTGGTCTCGCTTTTTCAGTAGGTTTCACTCATTTTTTCTCCTCCTTCCCTAATTATCAGGACAGACTCCCTCTCTGTACTAGACTATCTCTCGCTCTGTTCCTTTCTTTGTAGCCTGACAAGACATGCCATCAGCCAGCTTCTTCTGCCATTGATCATGCAGCCACAAAACAAGAGTCTCCTATTTAATGTTGAAAAACATAAGTCCCCGTAAACGGATTCTTTTACCCGCCGCTTCCCTCCCAACTTGTCTGTGCTAATGAATGGGAATTAGTGTGTTCGTGGAGGTGCAGGAGGAGCTGCCGGCAAGCTGCTGCAGAATAGCAAGTTAATCCCTTTGAATGGAGGTCTGTTGTTCACACCAGTCAGTCCCTCCAGCTTTTTACAATTCTGCGATCTGCAAATTCAACAGAACTCTGCGTTTTCTCCCACAATGCTGCATAATTTTCCATTTTACTGCTTAATTACTGCACGATTTTCCATTTATCATCCAAATTTCACAAATCATACAAAGATTAACAAAATCATGTGTGAAGAAGTGGAGAAACTCATTCGTCACAGAAGGCTTGCATGTTCACAGCTTCTCCTGTAGCGCATTCAAGTCACCTACACACACTGTTGGCATCCAAATCAAAGTAACATGGAAGTGATGACGTGTTTCTTAAAAGTTGATTGCAACTTAAAACAGAAGTGAAGAAATGTAAAGCTATTTTAACTTTGTGAATATAGATAAAAAAGTGTAAAGGTTGTGATTAATGGGGGAAGAAAATGTGTTCGTGTTTATGATTGTGATTGCAAAAATCACATAAAAACATCCTGGGGCCTGTGAATAGTTGGAAAAATATATTAGCAATGAAAACAGGGCTTTGTTTGCGTTGTACACAGACTGTGGACAGACAAGCGGCGGGATGCAAACATCACAATCTAATATGTGATGTTTTGAAGTACAAAACAATTTGTTTGCCTTATTTTTGTGTCAAGTCCTCTCTTGAAACTTTGTGTTTATCACCTTCTTTTCATGCATCCCTTTGTCTCGCTCCCTACAGGACAGTGAGACTCTCTTATCGATCTCCCGCTCTGAGGGCGGACCTATCTCTCTCTCACTGGGCCTGAAGACTAAACGCTGCCCCTCGTCTCCCTGCCTGCTGATCCACTTCCACGGGGGAGGCTTTGTGGCCCAGACTTCCAAGTCCCATGAGGTGAGACTCTCCGCCCAGCCTCGTTCAGTTTCTCTTAGCGTTTCTCCCTAATCCTCCTGGGAAAGCAAAATAGGTGAGGATTTGCCATTGGTTCAACACATAACAGCAGAGCTTGTTAAATGCAGGACGCCATCCAAATGTTCAAAGATAGATTGATAGAACCTCGCTGCTTGACCATCCTGAGATCCCCAGCTCCATTCCAAAGAGTCGTATCTCACACTGATAACCCGGCGACGCTCTCTTTCTCCTCACTACGTCAACATCTGGCTATATTTTCTCAACATAATTGTAAATGAACCCCAGCTAATTAAAGTGTTGCAGAGACGGACACCGGTTGACAGCAGAGGAGCAGAGAGGTCACCAGTCGCCTCAAAGTCTGACTCTCTTCCTCAGTCAATAGTGTGGCTCATAATGAGGCGTTAAGCTAATTATAGTCTAATTAATCTGTGAAAACCTGATTGAGAGACTTTGCTCTGCCTCCTTACCTTCTGCATCTCCTGGGATTAAGAGGCAAAGCCAGTGTAGATCTGTAAATCACTTGTCACACACTTCATCCATACCCACATCTCTTCTTATAGAGTCAAAGCAATTTCCATCAAAGTATGTAATTCACTTTGAGTAATTGTAATAGAACAACACTTCATGTCATAAAATCTGTGATGTTAGACCTCTTGTGATTTGTTTGGATTTCCTCTTTGCTCTCCCCCGCTGTCATCTGTGCGCCAGTGTGCAGCCTTTAAGTGCCAAAGGGCGACTTGGAGCCATTGTTAGACAAGTTTGTGTGAAACCGTCAAGGACACGGGCCGCCTTGATCTGCAGCTGGCGTGGCAACCAGAGGATGTGAGGGAGGGATCAGAGAAGCGGGCGAACGGTGCTGTCATGTGGAATTAACAGTGAACTGTGTCGTCCTGCAGAGAGAGATTACCCCAGGCACTAATGGAGGACTTGTCACTTGACTATCCCTCTCTCTCCCTTTTTCTCTGCTCTCCTCTTTTTATTACATCCTCCCCCTAAATCTCTCTAAAATCTCACCAGATCTTTTTGTTCACTTTGTGTCCTTTCCACCATCTCCTTCCTGTCTTATTTTGGCCTCACACACACACTTACTCTTTTCCCTCTTAATTTGGCTGGATGTCTTTTTGCCCTCTTAATCCGTGAATCATTGCATTAAGCCTAAGCAGAGTGTAGAGAGCGAGTAGAGAGCGAGTTTCTCTGAGGTGAAGACCCGTGGCCCTGAACACATCGTGCATCTCTGCTTCACTGCTCTATCCCTCCCTGTGACTGTCTGAACGCTCTTAAAGTGTGTTAGGCTCCGGTCTATCCGCCTGTCGAGGTTTCCAGGGCTCTGTGTGTTTTTTTTGGATCTGCTGGCTTGTGATCACAGACATTCATTTACTGGGATCCGAACACTTTGAGGTTCATGCACAGACACACATGCACACAAGTAAGCAAGTGTTCAGGCAGCAGAGATAGAAGCTTGTAAAGATACATTTCCTACTGTGACTGTCTGAAACGCATGAATTTCCTCTGATGGAAGCGATCTGGGTACCTTTTTGATGTTCTTTATGTGTGTGTGTCTCTGTGTATAGAGCATATTAGACCTCCTCTACGCCTGCTGCTTCATTTCTATGCTGGCAGCTGATGAAGTGTCTGACCGGTTGACCTTGGCAGACACTGGCACATGTTTACAATCATTGTTGGCTGTCAGAAATGGCTGCACAGTTGGACACATGCATACACACGTATACCTATGGGAGCGCCTCTGCTGAATTTGATTTGCACAAACCCACTCGGCCTGACCTGACCAGTACTTGAACCTCAAACACCCTCGCTTGTCTGCCGTCTCACTCCAAGATATGTAGTCACAGGGTGGGTTTTAAGTGAGCACCCTTTGAGCCGTGCCTTTGTTGATGTGTTTTCCATACTGAAGCACTGGTCGCTGAGGTGATGTTCGCGCACACACACACACACACACACACACACACACACACACACACACACACACACACACACACACACACACACACACACACACACACACACACACACACACACAATGTGCTTTAGCCGGTATTGAAGGGAAAGAGTTCTTCTCTTTCTCTGCCAGCCCTGTCATACCTGGTCAACAATCTGTTAGCAGAAGATAGAGACGGAGGTACTAAAGAGGAATTCTTTGTAGAGAGAATATTTAGTCAAGTCTCCCTCAAATGTCAAGGGCAACGCTTTGCAGCGTGTGAAGTAAAGTACCTGCCTGAGGTTGGCATAAGAATAGGAAGCACTTACCCTGACAGGAGAGTAACAACAAAAGGGCAAAAACCTTTTGTTCTTGAGGTGTTTTTGTGTCTGTGAACAGAGGCGTACCCAGGGCTTTGAAATTATGGAATTAACGCAGGTTATTCACTGCATGTCTGGATGATTTAATGTCTATGAAGAACCATTTGAAGACAAAAATGAGCGGAAATGACACTACACATACACCCATTAACTATTACAACCCATTACTCTGCATGTGTGTGTATGCGTGTACACTTGAACCTGTATTGATTGAACATTCCCAAGAGAAAGACACAAATAAGTTGTGATCACCAGGATCATGGTTGCTTCATTATCTGTGCTGGTCACAGCGGGCAGATGAACCTGGAGTTATGCCAGGAGGTTGGTGATCTCAGATTAGCCACACACTGCAGGTGTGTGGCGACTCTTTCTTTACTGCGGTGTGTCAGTAGAGGTGGAATGTCCCCGTATAACTGCTATTTTAATGAAACTTGTTTGCTCTGCAGAGCACGTCAGCTGCTGCTGCTGGGACTCTGTGCCGGTGCCGCTTCTCGGCTGGCGAAGGCCATATTGTCATATCAATCACCGCTCTCACACACACACAGACAAACACACACACACAGCTGCCAGACACACACTCAAAGGAGACGACCCCTGACTATTTACACAGTTACTCTACATAGCCGATTCTTATTTGTCACTAGGTCTGGACCTCTGTGACCTCATAGCTGGCGAGACCTTGTTTTTGGACCATCTCTGTAAATCCACACAATCCTCTCCTTGCATTCGTCTTCTTCCTTCATTAGCTGCAAATTAACATATACAGTATGTGTATGTAAACTAGGATATGTGGCCACCTTCGGTTATTATAAGAAAGCAAATTGAGGTGACTCTGAGAGCAGCTCTCATTTAGTCTAGACAGTAAGTCAGAAACCAGACAGATGACATCAGAGGAACACATCATCTATCTAACTTTGTTCCTTTCTTCTTAATGTATTCTAACAGCAAACACATCTCTCTGTCTCTCACCCACTTCTTATCTTAGCAAAGCTGTCTTGCTGTGTGTGTGTGTGTGTGTGTGTGTGTGTGTGTGTGTGTGTGTGTGTGTGTGTGTGTGTGTGTGTGTGTGTGTGTGTGTGTGTGTGTGTGTGTGTGTGTGTGTGTGTGTGTGTGTGTGTGTGTGTGTGTGTGTGTGTGTGTGTGTGTGTGTGTGTGTGTGTGTGTGTGTGTGTGTGTGGCATTTACAGTTAATTCCTATGTGAGCTGGTCATTCCTTCCCTGGTAAACTCACTCCGTCTCTGTTTTCTTTTCTTTCTGTCTCGTTGCAGCCATATCTGAAGAGTTGGTCCCAGGACCTTGATGTCCCCATTCTATCAGTGGATTACTCCTTGGCCCCTGAAGCCCCTTTTCCCAGGGCCCTGGAAGAATGTTTCTATGCCTACTGTTGGGCTCTGAGGAACCACCACCTGCTAGGTACACACACACACACACACCACACAATGCTGTCTGCATCTAGGCACCAACTTCCCTTTCACTTCCCAGGGTCATGGGAACAGTACGAGCTGTAGAGAATGTATTTTCATTTGGTAGGTAAGAGAAGAGAAAGTGATTTATTAGACTCACTGAGTATCATAACAGAATTGGTAAAACTCCCTCAAACTCAGTGCTAAGCTGTCTCCTGTGGGTTTCGTTAAAGCCCTACCTCTCAAGAGGACTCACTCATTAATTTCAAAGTAATCCCACAGCAGCATTATTTTAAAGCACTGTATTTTCTGCATCATTATATATATGGTGTTTAATATTCAAGCTATAAACAAACAGCATCTGCTCACTTTGGATACACCTGACTGCTGAAGAACATTTTGTCACCTTAGCAGTTTCAATATGCTTATGAGAAGATGATATCATGGCTCTGAGGTGGCCTGTGACACCACGCCCCCTCAGTGCAGCCTCACACTGAGCAGAATACAGCACCAAGTGTTGGATGATATCAGTGTCAGGCTGCTTCATAACACTTAAGTATTTTTAGATGCAGAGAAATAAACCACTCCTCTCCTCCCATTTCACTTCATTGTTATCCAGGTTCTGTTATTTTTACCGGTTCAAGTCTCCCCGTTTTGTCTCTGCCCTCTTTCTCCTCTGTCGTCATGTCACCTGTTGGCTCACCGACCCATTTCTCTCTCTGTCTCTCCAGGTTGGACAGGGGAGAAAGTGTGTCTGGTTGGCGACAGTGCAGGAGGCAACTTATGTGTGACGACATCGATGCGCGCCGCTGCTTATGGTGTGCGAATGCCAGATGGCATCGTGGCGGTCTACCCGGCCACCCTGCTCACCGCCTACGCCTCGCCCTCCCGTCTGCTTACGCTTATGGATCCCCTGCTGCCGCTCAGCGTGCTCTCCAGGTGCCTCAGCGCCTACGCGGGTAGGAATGTGTCTCTGTGTGCATGCAGGGGGCTTTTTTTATCTGGTTAAGTTTGTGGAGGTCGCTGAGATGGGCACTATAATAAGAGTGAGGAGAGAGCTGATGGAGTTTTTAGCCTTTCATCTCTCTCCTTGTTGCACGGTACCTTTTTCTCTCCAGTGTTTGCTTTTAAATGGATTATCTCAGTTTGCTTCTTCCAGTTCTGTTGCTTACGCGTCATTTATACATAAAGCATAAGCATGATCATTTATAAGTGTAGGTTGATGATGGTGATAGCTCGTTGTAGCATATTTGATTGCGAAGATGATAACATGCTGTAGCTTATCTTCTTAGAGCTCCAACTTATGTCATTATCAGTTAGTGCATCATTAACTAACATTCCTTGGATGAGCAATTAACTGTTGAAGCTTTATTTAGCCCAAAGTGATCTTTGATGTTTCACTTCAAGTCTGTATTATCATTTCACAAACGCCAAATCATTGTGTCACTACATGGCTTCTTTCAAGGGAAACACAGAACAAACTGCTTTATAAAACAGCAGGAGTGCTACAGAGGTGGGCAGGAGTGTGACATAGTGTGGTTTGGGGATGTTTGTCATTTGAAATCAAATGTTACTTATTCTTGCCACCGAAATGAAATAGTTGCACTGATAGTCATTGCAATGTACTGCAGCGCCTTCTCTACTGTCTCCTCACCGCTACTCCATCTATCTTCCTATTCCCCGGTGTCTCCTTCTCCAGGCAACGGGCCACAGACGGAGAAGCAGGTAGAGAAAGTGAGCACGCTCAGCATGGTGAAGAGGGACACGGCGCTGATGCTACGGGATTTCCGACAGGGAGCCACCAACTGGATCCACTCGCTGCTGGACTCCAACAGATCCGCAGCCCCCGCCAGCACGGCCGTGGAGGCGCCCCCGGAAGCTTCCGGTATGTTACAACTGCACGAGCGTATGTCCGCATGTAGTCAGGTGGGAACCTTGTCTGGCAGTAATTGCGTTCAGCTTGTACCTTTGGTCGTGTCTACATGCCACAAGCTGTTCAGATCCTTCCTTCCCCCTGATGGAGTGTGTGTTAAGCCAGTCCATTTGAATTTCAAATGCCAGAACACCAATTTCCTAAAACTTAATTTCCACCCCATATGGAGCAGCTTATTGCCATGGATCCCCTTTATTCATTTAACTGGCCGACTGCGTCCCACCCTGTTGCGTAACTCCGGTAGGCTCATCCCCGTCCATTCATCTCTTTGGTGCAGCGCAGCTTTGACAGTAATTGTTAACTGTAGCCACCATAAATCTGGCGGCGAATCGTAATTTCCCCGGCGTCCCCTTAGCTAGGTGACACCCCCACAGCTGAAAGCACAAACTGATGAGAACGTCGTCGGTGGGTGTACATTATTAAAAGGCCATCGCGGTGCCGGGATGGTTCATTATTAAAGACATGGGAGAACGGCAGTGCTCGGTAAAGAAACCAGCCGTGACCACTCTTACAGCTGTGTGACAGCCGGGGGTGGGACGAATGATATCACCATGACAACAGCATTTAATATTCTGCCACCCCCCCTTCTCCGTCTCCCCTTCCTGTTTTATCCCAACTTGCATTTCTGGGCTTTTAACGGTTGGCTGTCAACCAGAGGACAAATGATGAATGGGAACAGTGGAACAAGTGAAAGTGATTGTGTTGGAGGTTTTGTCCTTCAGCTGCAGGTGGATTTGAACGACGTCATCAACCTTCACACACTTCATGTTCATAACATTTGCGTTGTTTTTAATTCACCTCTTTTCTGTCCGTTTAAACCCAAATCCTCTGTCTCTCTCTCTTTCTTTCTTTCTTTCTCTCTCTCTTTCTCTCCTCTTTCTCAGATACAATGAGGAAGAGTGTGTCCGAGGCGTCCATCTCCTCTCCTCACGCCGACCCCCCTGTACCCTTGGAGCCCCTTGAGTTAAACAAGAGGCTGTCGGTGAAGAGCCAGACTTGCCTGGATTTGGTAGCCCACAACCACGGCAACTCCCACATTGCGCCGCAGCTCTCCGATCGCACCGTACGTCAAAACGCGTCTATATTTAGATTTGATGCTGTCGTTCACAGGAGTTTATAGTATGATGTGAACAGGTAGGAGCTTAATGAGCGACTTAAGATGTGATTTTGTGCTTGAGATGACACTGCCCATGCCTGAGAACCAGATTTGGATAAAATTGAATTTGTGGCAGTCTGGGCGAGGGGATGGAGATTATCCCTGTGTGTTTCTTCACACAGCCAGACTGGATTAGAGGCTGACGAGGGGGAAATGTAGCAATCAGGATGACGTCAGATTGAAAATATGCTTCCATGAAATGAGGATTGTTCAGCTAAGATTCTCAGGCCCCGCGCCAAGATTCCCTGAGATTTTCACAAGGACAAAGTGTCTTGCGTGCGTGCGCGCGCGCGCGTGTGTGTGTGTGTGTGTGTGTGTGTGTGTGTGTGTGTGTGTGTGTGTGTATATAATCAAGGTCACCTGACAGATATTTTATGACTGGATTCTAATTTTCTCTGACATTGCCTTTTCCCTTGACCAGTCCATGTTTCATCCAACCTCACCTGAATCCTTTCTTGCATTACGCAGCCCGAAGATATCAACGTCTTCCTCTCAAACGAAGCGGACGCCACGCCGCCGTCGCCACCGCCTAGTGATGAGGAGGTGTCGGAGCTGGAGCTCCCCAGCGAGTTTCCTCTGGGATTTGAACCTCTGCGCTCGGAGCAGCTGGCTGATATGAGAGTGCAGACTTCTGCCGTGGTCAGGGATCCCTTCTGCTCCCCCCTGCTGGCTCCTGACAACATGCTGAAGGGGCTGCCACCTATACATATAGTGGTAAGATCAGGCAACAGATGGAATGAGTGAGGGGAGTAGAGATTGAGGAAAGAGGCATTGAGGAAAAGTTGGTGTCAAGTAACCTGTCAATCACTTTATACTAGTTAGAACTTCCTGCCCTCCTGAGAAGAATTAGGGTAAATAAGTTCCAAACAAACAAGAATAATTTGCAGTTATAAAGACTCCGTGCTGACAGAGGGAGGAGATCAGGATTGAGATTGTTTAATGTTGAGAGAAAGCAGGAGCAGAAGGATGCTGGTGATGGAGAACAAAGCAGCGTCTTAATGAGAGAGACAGAGAGCTCCGTGGTCTGAACCTAGTCTAGCATCAAAACAGGAGCGTGAGAGGTGGGCTGAGGTCCAAGCCCGCTCTCTCTAGTGAGAAAGGTGCGAATAAGAAAAGGAAGAAATTGGTGCCGGTTTTAAATTGGCTACGGTGAGTCAGTGAGAACGTATAGAAAGCCGCCACAAAGGAGACCTGGAGGCTCGGCTTCCTCTTTCTCCAACTTAATTAAGATTCTCAACATGTGTGGAGGGAATTTAAATGTGCACCCCTTCTCTCCCCTCTCTCCTCTTCTCCCTCCTTCCTCAGGCTTGTGCGTTAGACCCCATGCTGGATGACTCTGTGATGTTTGCCAAGCGTTTGAGGAACGTAGAGCAACCTGTCACTCTGTGTGTGGTGGACGACCTCCCCCACGGCTTCCTCAGCCTATCGCAGCTCTCCAGGGAGACCAAGGAGGCCGCCGATGTGTGTGTGCAGCGGATTCGTGCTGTGTTTACCCAGAACGACACCCCACCAGAGCCACGCAAACACCGCAAGCTGGAACGCACCGATAGGGGCGTCACAGTCTCTGCTGGGGAAATGGGTTCTCTCTTTGCTGGATCTATTGAGGGAGAGGAGCTAACTGCTGGGATGGGAGCTAAAACTGCTGATGGGGAGGGCTTAGCTGCTGTCGCTGCCCAGAATAACTCTGATGCTGGGGGTATTGGGGCTTAAATAAGGTTAGGGTTGCTGTTCCAAGGACTGAACGGGGGAAAAGTAAATGAAAGTCAGACAGACTTAGGCAATGCACTGCCTAAATTGAAGAGAGGGAGAGAGAGAGAGAAGGAGCTTTGATACAAGCAGGAGAAGGGAGGGAGCCGTGTAGGAGACTGAGCGGCTTTTAACCAACAGAACAAAACAGAAGAGGAGCTGTGAAGTACAACTTCCTCCGCTTTACAATCCTCTTGCTACTTGACATTGCACGACCGTGCACAGACGCAATACTGCCTGGCAGACAAAACAAACGCACCCACAAAAGATGGCGATGTTGAGAAATAAGAATGGTAGTTTAGCAGCTATTCCGATCAAACAAACCAGAACTCCCCCCCCACACACACACACACACACACACGCAGCAAACATACTTAAGAACTTTCGCCTTTGGGCGGCGGAGCTTCGGATATAATGCAGCACAGACGAGTCTTAAGACGAGGGCTGAATAGGTGATTCATCCAGGCTCCGGCATCCATTGGAGGCCCTAATCAGATAGTGGTAGGCACACTATATGCTTCTCTATAGAGCCATCCCCTTCTAAATGACCACTTGTCCTTTAGGGAGCCACTCTAAATCACACTTAATAACTCCACATTGTGCGCTCTATTACACTAGTTTGGCAGTCTATACAGCTCACTTTGTGAATAGTGACTGTTGACTCTGTCCTAAATAGATTTACAAAGCTAAACACACACACACACACACCAGTCTGAAAGGGTCTAAACTGGATGAATTGATGAACTTGTTTATTGCGATTCTGTTGCAGTTTTTAATCACATTATTAATCCTACTCAGTAGTATTACTTTTGTAATTTATATCCTTTTCTATTGCTGTATTATACTCTCTGAATCATTTGAAGTGCGTTTGATGATTTGTACATGATGTGTGTTAAATGTTGTGTGTCTGAATGTGCTTCATATTTACAGCTGCTGCTGCTCTGAGGTCCCTTGCTCTCACAGTTCAGCACAGATATCAGTAACACACACTGATGCAGAGTATTACCCAGTGACATAGAGCCCTATCTAGATGCTGTCTAGTGCTTTTTGTAGTGTTATTATAGAAATGCTAAATGCGTTTTATGATTGCCACAGTGAAACTTGGTTGTAGAGGCACCGCTTCCTGATGTGCCGGCTTGAGGAGCTGTGTGGGAACTTAAATAGTCGGACCCAACTGAGGGGAAATGGGTGTTTGCTTGGAATGAGAGAGAGGGAGAGAGAGAGATGCGACACGAGGTACAGCTCACAACTATCAATATGCTTTGAAACTTCACTGGGCTGATATCCATCAGTTGCCCCTCCTCCTCCCCCTTCTTCCTCACCAAGCATTATCGCTCACTCCCTCCCTACTCGGCATCCAGTGTGTCAAAGTACCACTTCACCGGAGCCTAGGGATCTCCTGTCCGTCTCTACCTGCTTTTACAAATCAGGGGCTTTTAGGCAAACCTAGAGGTCTGAAAGAAGAGAAGGAAATTGTAAGCACTGTGTAAAAGCCGCTGAAGCTGATTTGGTCACCTAAAAGCAGCTGGTGGTGCTTTTGCCTTGACTTTGTCTTCGATGGCCCGAGGACTCTCCTCTGAGCTTGTTTGCCACAGAATCCCTTTGAAGTAACACAAAAATGTCCTTGGGAGGTCCAGGCTCTCTATCAAGTCCAACTAAATATAGAAGCCAACAATGCTGGCACTGCCCTGCCCTTGGCCGGAAGCAGGGCTGGGTTGCCAGGTTTGTAGGGAAAGGATGCTGCGTGATGAATAGGATTTAGCTGAAGTGCAAAATCTCAACTTCACCCCCCTCCCCTTGTAGAAGAGCAGGATTTTCAGCATGCTACAGGATTAGACCATGCTCACTTCTGTCAGTCCGAAGTACTTACTGCACTCTAGCCAGGGTGGAGTAAGAAGTATTGCACTCATCCTCTCGCCGATGACGGGATGAAGTTTTGCATTACCGGCTGGTGTTTATGCTCACACTGCACTTTTGCGGTAGGCGGTTTGTTGATTTGTGCAAGTATATCTCAGGCGTGCACTTTCTCTTTCTTAGCTCCGTGCCTGAATATGTGGCTCAATTAGAATCTCACACACACTCACATGACGGCGCTCTAGTGTCTGCAGTGTATGTGTGAAACCACCGGCGCAGGTGCGAAACATGACCTCATACGTCGTGCCCGTCTTTGAACATAAGGCGCAGTCTCATTAAGTCTCACTCTTCAAAGCCTGTAAGTGGCAGTCGTGTGTTGTTGCGCTTCATACGCCAACTTTTGCACAAGCACCCAGAGGCCCCCCCTTGGAAAGCCTTGCAGGGTTTATAGATCATTGGCACATTCGTGGGGTCATGGCTTGTATAGAATAAAACAACTCTTGTGTTTTAGAAGGGTTGTCCACGCACTGTAATGAGGAGGTGAGGATGCCGAACAAAACAAACCTCAAGGAAACGCACACATGTTGAAGGAGGAATCTGATATAGAACAAGCTGATGGAGCTGATCAACAAAATGTGCGTGTTCTTTTTCTCTTTTGCACTTTTCCCTTTTTCTCTCTCGTTTGTGTATTGTCTTGTCTGTAGCCAACTTCCCCGTTGTTTCATACGTCACCGATGGTGGATGCTGCGAGGAAAATATGTGTCAAATACATTCCCCTTGCTGATTATTGACCTTCATACTCCTCTTGCCCGTGATGACCACTCATGCATTAGGCTAATTCAAGTGCAGGAGATGCAGCAGGGAGCCCCATCTGGTGTCTTGAGTTGCCCTACGTGCATCTCTTTTGTCATTGTTTCCCAGAGTTAATCAGTGTTTTCATTTTGTGGAGGTGTGTTCGTGCTTCCGCTGCCTGTTTCCTCTAGCTGCAATGTTTTATTCAGTGTTTTAATTAGTATTGTTTCGCAGTATGTCTGCATTGATGATGCACAGAGCCATTGGATCATCCCAGATCATCCTTATAAGTACAACACTTACGTAGTAGTTCAGTATAATATTTTGTGTGTGTGTGTGTGAATCAGGCTGTACAGTATACCTCTTCCCTTTCTCACTTTGAGGCTTTTCTCTCTTTGTCCCGGGCTGCAATGCAAAGCGAAGTGCAATCCTGCTGCAAGCAGAAGCAAGCTGCTTCACTGATATACAGTCCAGCTATGCAGTTACACACCAGCATCACTTTATTCCCATTTCACGTGACAGGATTTTGCCTCTTTTTCCAGGAAAAATTCTCACATTATTCATCACACACCAGCAGTCAGGTTGGTTTAACGTTGACAACTTATAGTTCACAGCAAGTGTTTAAAACACACAAGGTCTGTCAGCTTGATCCTTTCACAATGTTTCACCACGTTGTCATCAGAGTGACATCAGGTGCAGAGAACCACACTTGCTTTATTGTTCTGTGAGATTTTCTGCGTGTACGTTTATCAGATCAATCAGAACCAAAGACTTGCAAGCTCGAGTCGTCACAATGGATGTGCTGTCTTTGCCATTCTAGTGTTTGATGTTGCCACTGACAAATCAGGTGCTAGATTTTGTGATAGCCTCTGCCGACTCTACATGCAGATCGCACAGCTCTCTAAAACCCAATGATGGTGAACAAACGAACATGTGAGCCATAGACTGGAAGCAAAGCTGTTTTTTGAGTTTACTCTTTTTATTTTGGAATTTTTTTGAATTTTTATTTGAATGGACAACACCACAAGTGCAAGCCTGTGACTTTTAAAAAAAATAAGAATGATTGTACAATAAAGCATGATTTGTGTCGATAGATTTACTTTCAAATTTGTTTATCAGATTGATTGTAGATTGTTTGAACTGCGTTTTGGAGGTTTTATAGAATGAGTGTTTTACCAAGGCAGCTGGTTTCTTTTCCCAGTTGATTTTCATTTAATAAATATTCTATATGTTCCCATGACTCTGTGATTTAGTCTTTCTTTGCCTGGATTAGACTAAAGGTTAATTAAAAATGTACTGAAAATAGATTATTATTCAGTCTTGCCAAACCACGTATTGTGTTTGGATTTGATTCTGCTATGACTTATCGTGGCATGAGTGAACAGCACAACACGTAATTGGATTTCAGCAATATCTTGATTCAGTTAGGTCTCAAGGAAAGGTCAATAGAAATGTTTCCCTTTGGTTAAATGTATTAAGTGTCGGTCAAATTTGGAAATCGTCAATCCGGAGAGGACTTTGCAACTTAGTTTGTGGTTTCTTCTCTGCATGGACACAAACGCAGAAATGTTCTACATGTAAGGTGAATTCTGATGCGTAGGTAGGCAGCTGTGTACTGTATATCCTGGTATAGATGAGTAATGTTTCTATCTTAGTTTTGTTGCATTGTCCCTACTCGGATACATTTACAGTACATAAAATCAATTATCCCTACTACGCTCCAACAGCAACAACAACTGAGCTCATGGCACAACTGAACTCTGGCAGTGGTCACCAGAGAAGTGGGAAGAAGTGATCTGTCCGATGAGTCATCCTTCACCAGAGTCTCATCAAGAGAGTGTGTGTGTGTGTGGCAGCTGAGCTTGAATACTATGGAGCGGGGAGGAGGGGGGTCCGGCACTGTGGGGGACATTTTGTTGCAGGGTTTGGGTCACTGGGAATCCATCCAGTCAATCTACATGATGAATCATTCCCATATTGATCCCGATGGCCTTGTCCCTCCCTGAGGAGAGAGCTTCTCTTCCCTCTACCTGGATTCTTCAAGCTGTTCTGGTGAACCTCACTCACCTCACACACTTAGCTGGTTATCTGTTCATTTGTCACCATTTGTTAGTGATAGTAGTGTATGTGTATGGGCTTTATTACAGGTGTGTGTGTGTGTGTGTGTGTGTGTGTGTGTGTGTGTGTTGTGAAATCCTCATTGCGATCAGAGGACTGGCATATTTTATGTGGACATGTCGCAATATCAAAACAAGCACGCGCCATGCGAGGATGGAGCGCGCACCCGTCTCCCCCCTTTCTCACACACACACACGCACACGCTTCTGCTGGAGGGGGCCACACAAGCATCAGAGGGACCAACGTGAACGCGCACAGTTCCCACTCCTCTCCCCTTCCTCTCCCTCTCTCGCTCTCTCTCTCTTTCTCTCTGTGGCGCGCGCTGTACCCGAGCCGTGTCGCTTGATCCGCGCGCGCTCCCGCTCGGTTCCAGGCTGAAGGGAGCCCGAGGAGGAACAGACGAGCCTCAGCGGCGGCGGGAGAAAGATGGAGGTGAGGCTCGGAGAGAGACTTCTGTGCCTGGCCGTGCTGTCCAGCGTCCTCTGCGTCTGCTCCGTCCTGGGAAAATACGTCAAAGGCGTCGTTAACACCAAAGAGGTGGGCGCTTGTTTTCTTATTTCCTTCATTCCTTCTATTTTGAATGTATCACCTGTGAAAACGACTCCGCCACAGACCGGGACAGACTGCGAAAGAGCCCCGGACTGCGTATCCGCACGCAGGTGTCTCTGTGCTGGACTGTTCCGCTGCCGTTCCACGATGTTTCCTCGGTTCGGCGTTGTTAAGTTGCACGGCACATTCATTCTTTGGTTATTTATTGAAACACACTCACCTCCGTTGTGCCTCGCAGTTGCGCGCTGGCTGCGTTTGTGTCATATGCGGCGTATATTTCACCCTCATTATCCTGGAGAGTGTTTAGACTCTGTTTGACATTATTGGGCTAGTCTGTGGTCACCGATCGAGCCTCCGGTAATCAATAATGCAGATCCGGGCAGCCTGTTGTGTCTGGTTTTGTTTTCCAGAATGTGAATTGGCGGAATTTATTCCTGTTTATGATGAGGGGACCCGTTACAGGTGTGCGTCAGATGGATTGTAACGCTCAGCGGTGCTTCGCTCATCCGGTCTGCTCAGGATTTTTACAGTTTTCAGTCACATCAGCGTCGACAAACATTGCTGCTCTGACAAGCTGCTGGAGAGAGTTAAAATATGAGCGTGTAGACGGCAGATATGAGCTGTTTAATCCTCCACCACCTGGTGGCCCCCCGCTGTGCTTTGTATTTTCAACACTTTATGGATTAAGTTTAACAGAGGGAGCACAATGCTTCACAGTGCAAACACGTTGGATGGGCTGGTCTACCATTTTGTTTCAACGGCACGCCGTGTAGCTAAACTAGCCTGCAGGGTAACAATGTCAGATAAAAGGAAAATCAACAGAAATGACTCTTAGAAGTCATTTTATAGTTTAAAACAGCATGTTGTGATCCAAGAGGGATATCTGCTACTGTTTATTTCTGTGTCACAGCATAAGAGACATTTGACCCTGTCCACTGCACCCTGCTGGGCTGCAGAAAGAGCTCAGGTGAGCCAGGAGTATTTGCTCAAGCGTGAACAAAATCAGTGTTTATCAGAGGAAGACCCATCATAGATGACAGTTCAGACAGTAGATGAAACCCAGTTGAATTCCTTAACAATTCAGTGATGTGCACTTGGTTGTTTCGTGTGATGGATTCTCAGATCTTGTCAAAATCCAATTTGGCACCAAAACAGCTGAAATGGTTTCCTACTGTGTTCTAACATATCGCCTTACTTGTAGATCGCCTTACCAGACTCTTCCAATAACCCGGAGCATAAAATCTCCTCGTTTGAGCCTGCAAAGTTTCCTTGTAACTCCACTACGTCCTGTATATGGGGGAAGAAACAACCCTCTGGTGTTTGTGCCGCCCTGAACTCTGTCTGCAGTGACTGGGACAATGTGTCATGAACTGAGATATTGAAATCACCAGCTGGAATCCTCAGGCTGATGAATAAAGTGAGCAGGAGGGTGAAATGCCCTTGAACACAGCACCGAATCCCCACCTGCTCCACTGGAGCTGCTCAGTGGCCAGCAATAGGCTAAACATCGTTGGCAGCACAGGCCAAACACAACGTGTGTGTGTGTGTGTGTGGTCTCCATCCTTAGGCAGGAATTGGCAAAACGGTTTCAGTCTGCCTGTTTTCTTTGTAAGACTTCAAAGTAAGGACACACTGTGCCATTTTTGGGTTATAATTAGGGAAATAAAGAGTAAAGAAATTAATTGGGAGTAAGTGAATGTGGATAAATTTGGCATTGCTCTTTAATGCTTTTCACTAATTTCCCTGTGGTGCTTCAGGATATTCTTTTGGCCGGTTTTTCTTTCTCTTGTGTAATGAACAAGTCAGGGATTATTGGCCCACCTAAGGCGAAGAAAACAACAGAAACAGCAGAGCTCTTTGAATGGCACAAGGCAGCACCAGGCTGATATATACAGTATATATATGTGTGTGTGTGTGTGTGCGTGTGTTTGTGTGTTTGTTTGTGTGCACAGTGAAACACATCATCAGTTTTGCTTGTTCGTTCCTGCCACAAGGTCAACAATCTCTCTCTCTCTCTCTCTCTCTCTCCCCTTCTCCCTCTCTCTCCCCCTCTGATATGTATCGGTGGACAGAGCAGTACATTTTGTTGTGTTATCTACACTCAAAGGGATAAGCACAATCTTGAAAGAGCGGGATTACTGGTTGAATGGCGGGACGGAGCAAAGCCCTGGTGTGGTGGACTTTTATTTGGCTGGGAGATGGCATACAGTTGGCTCATGGCGGAGGACTGATAAACTGTTCATTCGCTGGGCCGCCCCCGCTACGAGGTCAGGGGAAGGTCACAGTTCTGAGCTCAGCCATGGAAGTCTTCTCCCATGGGCGAGGCACTTCAGCCGTACAATGTTTGAAACGGGGAGCATTCTTGTCTGACCTTAGATTAGGGTTCAGGGTGTCACTAAGGAGTTCGGCCTGTTTACATTGGTGTGTGTGTGTGTGCGCCTGCCTTTATGTTGCCTTCAACATTTGGCTGCATTCCTACATGGGATACAATGTCTTTGTCCGGAGCTGGAATATTACAAGACTTCAAATTTAACCAAAAAAGATCTGTGTCTGTGTAATGGACGGCCTTGAGAACGTGCTCCATCCTAAGATCAACATTTCCCATCCTGAAACAGCCCGTCTGTTTGGATAGCAGCAGTTTTGAAATGAGGGATTTCATCAGGATTTCATCGTTGGAAGGGTTCATGAGGTATAAAGATCTCTGTCATAGCCTATTTGAATCCATGTCGTGATTTACAGCGGCAATATTGTGTTCTCCAATGTCGACAAATACGTCACCGCAACAAGTCCTTGAATTGAACTTTCAGATGTGTGCGAATGCAGAATTACCCTTTCACACAACTCAATCACTTTTCCTGCATCTCTTATTAATGAGAACATTGAGATGAGTGTAGTGTGTCTGTAAATTTTTACGGGATATCTACATGTGTGCGCACCTGCCAGGACAGACGGGAGGGGGGGGGGGGTGCAGAGCTTGATGAGTGTTAGTGTGCGAGTGTGTACGTGTTGCAGCGTTGTGTAACCCTGACTAATGAATCATTGAGAAGCCCAGCGGTCCAGGGGTGACTTGACTAGCTGATTGGTAATTAATTGTTAATGAGGCTTAGCAAGCAAACAGGGATCTGGAGAGTGAGAGAAAAAGACAGAAAACTACAAAGAGGAACAAAACAATGAGGGGGGGAGAGAGAAGAGGGGAGGGGGAGAGAGAGAGGCTGAAGTGACCGGATACTGCATCAAGGCACAGCACTTGATTAATGGGGTGTACGCACTCGCGCGCACACACGCACTCGTGCGCACACACGCGCACACATACACACACTTTCATGAGCGGTGGCTGAGTGACTCTGCATCACAATGCAGTGGCCATGGGGAAATAAGGAGACTAAAGGGGGATTAAGGTAGACACCTCGTCCACTGCTCCTGTTCTCAAGGGCTCTGTCTGTCTACCCTTACACACACACACACACACACACACACACGCTGAGGTGCACAAACTAAGTAGCGCCCCCCTGGCTTTGTTGTTGTTGTTGGTGGTATAGCTCGAGCCCGCTGATGAATGGTACTGGCAGCTATCAAAGCGTGAGTGACCTGTCGGCGCCGTCTTGACCTCGCTGGTCTCAGTTGTCTCTGTTGGTTTAAACTACACCAGGAACCTGTGTGTGTGTGTGGTGTCAGGCCCATGAATTTGTGGTGTGTGTGTACATGTGGTCAGAAATTTGACCCCGTATTTGGGTTTTTGGCTTGTATTTACGATGAGAGGGATGTAAGGTAGTTTGAAGTACAGAGGAGCTCGTACCAAGGAAGTCTAACTCCTTGTCATTTCTGAATACAATTGTTTAGCCTGAGCTGCATCACTGCTGGATTATTGAGGAGGTAATTTGAAGGACAGACAGGGATCGAGACAGACTAAAACTCTGTGTGTGTGTGCATTGTGAATGAATGCCTTGGCCTTTTCATGTTTCTATGGCAGCTGCAAAGTAAGGCATGCTGTTGTTGCTATGACAATAATGGGGGACTGACTATTGGTGTGATATGTGGATGTGTAGTGGAGTGTGACTTTTGTTTCAGACCAGCAATGAGTGTGTGAGGCAGCCATGTTCATGGGCGTGTGTGTGTGTGTGTGTGTGTGTGTGTGTGTGGGTGGGGGGCTCTTTCACTGCCCCAGCCTCTGGTCAGTTAAATGATATACACTCAGCCCTCATCCCTCCACGCCAACCAGACCACCCGTCTCTCTGCTCCCCCGCGACCCGGCTCTCGGTCACTGCTTTCCTCTGATGTCCTGGTTGTCATGGTTACAGCCTTAAGCATCACCCAGGACAACGTTGCAGCACAGGGAAGCAGGCTGGGCTTCGGTGACTTTTGGAGTTTTTCATGAATTATAGCCCAGAGGCTTCAGGGCTGAAGCTGGCTGGCAGCGGCTGAAATATGGCTGCGGTTTTGTTTGCTGTGATATATGGCGGCGGCGGTGGCGGCGGTGGCAGTGGCGGGCACGCTACAGTGCTCCGGTTGCACTTTATTCCTCAGCACAGAAATTACGGTGCTTGTTTATGTAGACAGAACACAAGGCAGTGGTAATTACAGTATAATGGAGCGTGGGGAGTTTTGTTGGTTGGTGGAGGATCAGGAGTTCAGCCCTCCGGCCCGCTTTGTTCAGGGAACCAGAGCTGAACAAACCCTAACCAGCAACAACTTCTTATGTATGAATGTGAATAAGGACTCTATGTGTGTGTGTGAGTGTGTGTGGCAAATGGAGACTGAAAAATGTACTTTATTCCTCTCGTCATTCAGTGTTTTTATTAAGACAGGTCACTTTTAATCCAGGGCTTATTAATCACATCATTATAATCATGATTTAGTAGTTGATGTAATGGATTAATCATGCTCGTGTCTCTGCCTTTCATCTTGTATCTGATTTTACCCTCTGCATGTTTTTATGTCTACCCTCTACATATATTGTATTATGTAGTTTTACTGTGTTACTGCAGTGTGTGTGTGTGTGTGTGTGTGCCCCCGGCGGCCAAATGAGTGTATCTTGATTTGGAAAGCCAAACCGAAATTTTGAAAACAATCCCCACCCTCCTTTTTCTCCCCTCTTGTTTTATCACCCTCTCTCCATTTTCCAGAGCGCCTGCCCTTTCTCCCTCTGCCGTCTTTATTGCCCCTATTTATGCTCCTTTTGTACTTGTGGTCTCACCCCCCTTCTCTCCCTCGTGTTGCTCTCTCCTTAATGCCTCTCTTTATCCACATCCTCTTCTTCTCTTCCATTTAATGACCTCTCCCCCTCTTTATTGCAGGACTGGGTTTTTCTCACTCGATTCTGCTTTCTCACCGATTTCGGGAGACTGGACTTCCGGTTCCGATATCCAAAGGTACATTTAGTGTGTGTGTGTGTGTGTGTGTGTGTGTGTGTGTGTGTGTGTGTGTGTGTGTGTGTGTGTGTGTGTGTGTGTGTGTGTGTGTGTGTGTGTGTGTGTGTGTGTGTGTGTGTGTGTGTGTGTGTGTGTGTGTGTGTGTGTGTGTGTGTGTGTGTGTGCAGGTGCAGGGTGCATTTATGTGTGTATTTCCTCAATCAGTCTTTCTTGTTGCTGCTCTTGTTGCCTTTTTTGTGGCCTGATATCTCCACATTGTTCCGCTCATATTAAACACTCTAATACACTTGTGTCTATTGCTGGCACCATTGATGTATTTCTGTCATTCCCCTTTCTTCCTCTCTTACTCATCAATTGTGTCTCCTTCCCTCTCATTCCCTCTCCCCCCTCCCTCCCTCCCTTCCTCCCTCCCTTGCTGTATCCACCACATTTTCTATGCCATTCTTCTTAACCTGCGTGTCGTTATTCCCCCCTCGTCGTGTTGTGCCCACGTTTCCCTTTTAATCTCTTTGCCTGATTTAGGATTTTGGAAGCAGTTTTTGACGTAAGGAGCATTAAAAACTCTCACTCCCTCTCTCTCTCTCCCCCACCCCTCTCTCTTTCTTTCGTAGTCTCGGTGCTGTCAAAACATTTTGCTGTACTTTGATGACAGCTCTCAGTGGCCAGCTGTGTACAAGAGGCCTGAAAAGGTGAGATAGTGACACCCGCATCATGTCACAATTTAAGGGGGAATGACACTCCGATTAAGAAGCGGCACTGTTATGCCAAGGTCCTTATCTTCTTGTTATTGGTCACGCATCGCAAATCCCATACAGAATTCCAAAATACTGGAGGATAACACAGAGCTGCGTTCCACAAAGTCTGAAAAGTTGACATTTTGGAGACAGGATTATGTGTTATCGATGATGCATGCATAACTTAAGGTACAATCAATACATTTCAGCAAAAGCAAAGGAGAGGAAAAGTCAATCACTGCAAAACCAATTTAGAATCTCAACCCCGTCCAGCTGATTCCACAATTTTAGGTGTGCTGGTTTTGACTTTGAGAGAGACTTGTATAAACATTTAATGGCTGAATACCACTATAGGAGGAACATGAATTATTAAACCGTGACACAATTGGCCCCGTACAGCCCAACTATAAAGTGTGATCCGGCGAGTAAATCAACATTAAAGTGCTTTCACAAACAATAAATAATGTATAATGTGACCCTTCCCAGTAAACAGACCCTTGCAGTCAGCTCATAACATACCCCCTGTTATTTTATCAACACTCAGAATCTGTGTTAAACTATCTTTAGCGCCTTCCAAGAAAACATTTTCAGATGTACGAGGAAAGAGGAGGCGTGTTAAAGCAGTAATTGGCGTTATCAAGTGTTATGTAGTGTAAAATGCTGCTGAAAAGCTAAATTCAGCTTGAAACGCCTCAGTGCTGCAAATAAAAACAACCCTTGGTCACACAACCTGCATTTCCCCGCCCGTTTACTCATTCGGAGTGGTATTATTCTTCTTTTTGCTGACAACTGCCTGGATGTAGGTGTGACAACATGTCAATATTTGCAGTGCAGCGTTTCTCAGCTCTCATCAGAATCAAATTCTGGGGTTGCTATTTTTCATTCATGTTCAGCAATCTCTCAGGGCGAAATCCATCAGAGAGGAGGCCCAGATATCAATTTCTGGTGACGCTACCCTCAATAAAGCAGAATGCAATGCCATCACATTTTCAATTACGTTTTGATTATGCACACTTTGCCTTTTCTGCACTGGAAAGCTCGCCCTCACTGTTGCTTTTGTTATTGCGCAACGTAAGGCTGCACACCTGCACATGCGAGCTACAGCTGAATGCAGCAAAGTTTGGGTACGCCTATGGAAAAAGATGTGAAATAGCAAAGGAGGCAAAGCGGTGATAAGCGGATATCAACCATGCAGGCGGTACAACAAAGTGGGACGGAGTTAAACCTGTGCCATTATTCATTGTCTTTGTCATTTGCTCCCACTCAGAACTGCTACCAGAAGGAGGCAGTGCTGAGGCCTCCCAACAACCAGGTCATCAACCTCACCACGCGCTACACCTGGTCAGGCTGTGAGGTAAGAATGCACACACAAACACACGCGCAGACACACACTGACACAGACACACAGCATATGCTGCAGCAAGCATCCATTATGCCTGTCCTCAAGCAAAACACTGCATCATTATCAGGGACGCTTTCCTGTAATTGAAGGTAAACTCTGGCCTCCCTGTCGCGCGTGTGCGTGCGTGCGTGCGTGTTGGGTTCACAGAATATCACATTATTCAAAGTTATTTTGGACATTAAAGCAGAGTTTCACCTTACCTGCTGCATATGCTTTGTTATGCAAAGACACGTATAGAGAGAGGGAGGGGGTGGGGGGGATGAATGGCCTGTGAGCTGTTATTCTAACATCTTGCAGATTCAGACACGTTCACTTTTGAAGGTGCACATCTGGATTTAAACCTTGCTGTTTGTTTTCTCCCTGTGACACAAAAATTCCCAGTGGCTCTTTTCAATAAGCGAACGAAATGTGTTTGTTTATCACAGTTGAAGTGGGATTGCCTTCACAACTGTGTTGTCACATAGAGGCTACAGGCTGTGAAATATGTTTATTCCTTGATATCTTGAGCTCCCAGCCTATTGTGATAGCTGTGTGTGTGTGTGTGTGTGTGTGTGTGTGTGTGTGTGTGTGTGTGTGTGTGTGTGTGTGTGTGTGTGTGTGTGTGTGTGTGTGTGTGTGTGTGTGTGTGTGTGTGTGTGTGTGTGTGTGTGTGTGTGTGTGTGTGTGTGTGTGTGTGTGTGTGTGTGTGTGTGTGTGCGCGCGCGCGCTTTCCTTTTAATCGCTTTCTCTCTTTCACTCTCTCTCTTGCGCTCTCAGGTGGAGGGCGATGGCGACGAGGAGGTCCTGAGCTGTGTGGGCGGTCGCAGTTTCCGCTCAGTGAGGGAGAGGTGGTGGTACATCGCCCTCAGCAAGTGTGGGGTAAGGCACCGGTCACTTGACCCCTGACCTCACTCTCCTTTCTCTCTCTAAGAGTGCACTGCCCACTGCCACAAGAAAGACTCAGCAACACAAACTAAAATCATTTGCCAATTCCTTTTGTTGGGCATGATGACTATGTTTTGTTATATATATTATATATTATCATATCATGTATCATATTATGTGTTGGCTCTGTGTGAGACATTGTACATCATAAACAGATGAACCTTCTCCTTTGCATGAAGAAGAAGAACTAAATTACTATTGCCATCGTTCTACTTTATAGTTCAAGTCTGGATTGAGCAAGTTTCGAGTTCAATCAGCGGAATAACACTGGAACTGAAAAGCACAGCTGAAAACACACACACACACACACACACACACACACACACTGAAGAAAGCTCTGTGAAATCCTGGCTGTTTTGTGGCTGCCTTTTGTGCCGGCTCTATAAATTTTTAAATCAACTTGAGCATAAGGTTTGTCCCTTGTATGTGCTTTCTCATCTAGACGCCGTTGCCCTCGACTATATTTTAAATGTTTAATCTAAATATGCAAAAGACAGACAGCTGGGTAATGTGGCTCACTTTGCAAGCGTTTTACCGGCCCTTCAAACGAACGCAAAAACAGAACTCTGAATGATTGCATCTTTTTATTCAGCAGCATTTATGTTACTGATTGATGCGCGGCTCAGTGGCAGAGACAGCTCCACAACCACTCCTTATGAAATGTTTGATGGTGGTGAAGTTGTATACGGCGAGAACAGAGGCGATCAGTCAGCCATCTGGGATGGAGTAGCAGACCGTGATGATGGAGACTGGTTAGCGTCTCTCAGGCATGGTATTGTCTGGACTTACTTGGACCTAACAAACTCTACCTGGAGAAGAGAGGAGATAAACTTTATTTGGAGATTTAGACTTGTAAGATTGGTATGCGTTGCTGTTAAGTTAGAATTGAACTTTAAAGTGCACCATGTGTTAATACGAGTCGTCACACAGCTCGTCAGTGGCTCGGCTGCTGTCCACCGATCGGTCAGCTTCAGGACGTTGTAGGCTTTAATCGTCCATGGTTTGATGGGAGGCGTGACGGATAGATGAAGAGCAAAGTGCCTGCAGGGCTCTGTTGTCGGCTGATGACGGTCTGGACAGTGGAGTGCTGTGTAATGACGCCTCTGCTCTGTGATGTTGCCCCCCCCTGTGTGCGTGTGTGTGTGTGTCCTAATGAACTGTGTCTGAGCTGAGTGTGTCACTGTGCTCCTGCCTGCCTTTCAGTGGCGTTCTCTTGTGTGTGGATTTGTTTTTCTGGGTTTGTTTTGGAGCTGCTGGTGTAAACCCCTGACTGAAGAGGGATGTGATTAGAGTGGACGCTTCCTGCAGACTGTGGTTTAATGTCATGCCAGTGTCCAGTGATAGACACTCTGCCTAATGCTGTTGGAGCGGAGTATAAAAGCCTGTCTCTATTCTCAGGGACATATGCATTGCGCAGCCCGCAGCCAATTTCCACCCTTCGTCTCTTGCCGCTCGCCTTCTCACTTCCCTTCCTCTTTCACACCTCTGCCTCCCTCGCTCCAAACCTCTGTCGTTCACAATGGTCTGCCGCATCCCGTTCTCTTTTAGCTCCGCCGCCAAGCTGTTGCACTGTCTGTCAGCGCTATTTCATATCTCGGCTGTTCTTCCTCCTCCTGCTCCTCTGTGTCCGTCCGTCTCTTAATTGTCTATTTCCTCCCTCTTGGCATCCTGTCGCTCCGTCTCGCCATCCCGCCGGGCTCATTTCGCCTTTGTCTCCCTGCACATTTCACGCTTTGCTCCTGTCTTCCTCAGTTTTATCTGCTGCTACATTTCCCCTCTTTGAGCCTCCTCCTCAATTATTCAGCCCCTTTCATGTTGCTCTCTATCTGAGTCTTCAACTGAGCAGAAGTGAATCTCTGGGTCCTTATCAGCTCCTAAGCCCTTACCACCAAAAGAGATCCACTTTCAGTCACAGCATGTCGACTTTCATGCAGTAAACTGTGCAAATTATTGTTATTTTAACTCTACCAGGGTATTTAATTTGATTGGATACAGCAGGAAACCTCAAGGTTAGAAACATTATTTCATCAGGAGAAAACCAGTCATTTTAAATTAAACTCAGGTCATTAGAAATAACATAGCAGAGGAGCTAAATTAGCAGGATTGAATGCTTCTGCTGGGTATCTCTATGCATAAATAGTCTTATAGTAACTACGTATTTGCTTAATTATTCAACGTGTTTGCCTGTGGTTGATGGGTTTCTGATTGAGCTTATTTACAAAGTGGTAAATAATACACACCCGCAGTATTGCTTTCCGCAAAATTGTTTTTAATGAGTAAACATAGCTTGAGAGGAAGCAGTAATTGCATAACGTTTATTGAAAATCCTCCGAAAAAACAACTCCGTAACATTCCTTCATCGCCTGCCTTTGACCCCGGCGTGTGTGTGTGTGTGTGTGTGTGTGTGTGTGTGTGTGTGTGTGTGTGTGTGTGTGTGTGTGTGTGTGTGTGTGTGTGTGTGTGTGTGTGTGTGTGTGTGTGTGTGTGTGTGTGTGTGTGTGTGTGTGTGTGTGTGTGTGTGTGTGTGTGTGTGTGTGTGTGTGTGTGTGTGTGTGTGTGTGTGTTGCTTCAGACAGCTATATCAGGAGTGGGTGGTTTTCACACTTCTTCTTAAACCAGCAAGCAAAAACCCAAAACCGTATCATGACCCCCCTGTCTGTCAAAGAGATGGAGCGTCCTGCTGCGCCGTGTGACTCCAACCCTCATCCATCCTTTCTCCCTCTTTGCATTTACTACTCTTCCTTCACTGGGGCCGGCTCTCTCTACCGGTTGTCTGAAAGTTCTCCCGCCGTACAGCTATCACTCTCTTTATCTCTGTCTCTGTGCTCTTTGTGTCTGTATTGATTTTGTGGCAGTGCACGCTCTACGCTTCTCGCCCCTTTGTGATAGAGGGAGTGAGATGGAGTCTCGGGCTGCCAAATGAAATCAAAGTCCTTTTTTTCTCTCTCTCTCTCTCTCTCTCTCGCTCTCTCTTTTCCCCAGCTACGCCGCAACCAACCCTGAAAACTCCATCGGCTTTGAACTTGTGTCTGTGAAATGAGCTCTTTGTGCTCTGATTGTCTGCCCGTCTCCGTCTCCTCTCTCTTATGCTCTTCAAGCGATTCAGTTCAGCAACATAAATTTACATGTTTGCCAAAAAGTTTGCAACATTGCAGAAGCACTTTCCTCTATAAGCACTGCTCACTTTCTCCGCGGTGGTTGTCCTTTCACGCTACATTACCCGCTTAAGTTGTCTCTTGTTGGAACAATGTGAAAAATACTTCTATAATGACCCGAACGCATAACTGATAACTAAACTTTACTGCATTGAATTAGACAAAACTTACTTTGGCAATAAATCTATCCATCCCAGTGTACAAAGAGTAAAATCAACCCTAGATTCTACATTGTTGCCCATAAAAACTAAAGAAATACCTCCTGTATAACAGAATACATTTATGAATTAACTCAAAAACAGGCGGCCATTAAACAGCTTGGTTCACTCGTTCACTAGTTATGGTGACCATGACCTGGGAACATGAGAAAAATGGAATAATAGGTGTGAGAGTGGGGCGGTGAAATGAGAAAAAAGTCCTTCACAACACACAAGTGGTGGCAGAAACATTCAAGCTGCTCTAAGTGTTTAAACCAGTGAGTTATTCAAACAATCAGAAAACTGGAGTAGTCTACTGGTTTTAAATAGAATTCCTGGACCAATGAGGAAAGATGCAGCAGTAAAGTGTGGATTCAGCTGTAAGGAAGAGCAAACCACACATCAAGACCTGCAGCAGCTCCTCCACTGGTTGAGATGTTCACATGTTAGTTTCTGTATTTCACAAAGAGCCCTCAAGTGCTTCAATTATGCCCCCAAAGTTTCGGTCCGTGAGAGCAACAAGAGCCCCATAAAGAGTGGATTATTTCCAACCCTGAACCATCCATCCATTTGTTCTGCTTCTATCTGACTCATCTTCACATTGATAATGCAGCAGCAAATAAGCCTAGATTTAGATTTTTCTGCACTGGTTTCACACACACACACACACACACACACACACACACACACACACACACACACACACACACACACACACACACACACACACACACACACACACACACACACGGCAGAGAGAGGTGTGTGTGTGTGTTCAGGGACGCTTCCACACCAGCTGGCAACACAGTGCAACTCTACCATCAGTGTATTCCTCCCCAGAGAGTGTTTTGAATGTTTTCCTCCTGTTTTAAAATGATGAGAAGTGATTTGAGTTGTGTTATTTAAAGTTACAGTAGCTGCCAGTCAAACTGAATCATAAAGGCATGTGTGCAACAGAGAATTCATCCAAAGAATTCATTTTATTAACCAACATCATGAAATTCAGGTGTAAGGCACAAACATTCTAGATGCTAATGTATCATGAATCCATCAAACCATCAGAATCACTTTACTGGGTGTTTAATTAGGGATTGTAGGTTGCTGGTGACTTCACCCTGAGCAGTGGATATAAATATGGAAATGCAATCTATGTCACAGGACAGAAATAGAAATAATAGAAGTTCAGTCAGGCAGTGAGCGTGATCTACACACCTGTTATGGTACATGCGAGCACACCAGCCGCAAGTCAAGCAGTCAGAAGCAGGAGAATGGAGTGGGCCTGTAGTTTGGAGCTGTAGAGGAGTGTGAAATGCACTTAACAGAATATATTTCCTTGATTGATCGCATTCGTAATGGCAAGTAACATCGTCAAAAATCGGTAGGGGGTCACGGAAAAAAAGTAATGGAGTTTTTATTGTTGTTAGTATTGCCCCCGCTGCAGTTAAAGTCACTAAATAAAGAAGTGTTTACTCCTGTTTACGTCCTGGTGACCCGCCGCTTCTCAGCTGGCGTGTGATTTCTGCCATTCTCGTTTTTGACTCCTCTTTTCGTTGTGCCTTCTCCTCTCTCCCCCTCTCTCTCTTCCCCGTAGTTACTGCATAACTCCACTGTCAGCTGCGTAATAAAGAATGAAAATGTTACAAAAACAGCCTGTCAGGAGGCGGAATTGCCCATTATGGTTTTGGCAATAATGTACCAGCGCGTTGTGTGAAAGGCTTAATGTCACATCTCTGTAATAAAAATCACCTTCTACATCCACAACCTTTCGCCTCCATCAAGGCCCCGGGGGAGGAGGGTTTGGGCGAGGTGACGCCACGTGAGCGGTGGATGGATATTTTACCGCTGCAGCACAATTTTTCTATTTGTCAAGGCCCTTTTTTTTTTTTCCTACGCAATGCAGAGTCGTTCATCGTCCCTAAGGCTACATTACCTAGACCTGCGATATGAGGGGAAAAGCGGCTCTCCTCTGCAAGCCTTATGCACACATACGGGCTGATGTGGTTGTAGATTTATGAAGCCATAATGGATATTGGAGGAACGTGCACCAAATCTGTTCAAAACAAAGCTTTTGTCATTGTGTGGACGAGACAAAGGGTGCTGATAAACTCAGACTCCCTCCTCCTCCCCTTCTGAAATAATAACTGACGTGTTTTTAATTAGAGACGATTAGGCGAGCATCAAACCTCTCTTTAGATGCTGTCCTGGTTTGTAGTGTGTGTGTTTGTATGATAGCGTATTGATAAATGACTGTTTTGTTATGAGAAATTCATTTTGTGGTTAAAAAATCCAAAGCAGTAAATAATAATAATAATGTAAAAGGTACATTTTGCACGGATCACAAAGTCTGTCACAGGTTCCATCTCACCCTCCTGAGGTCTCTCTCTCTCTCTCTCTCCCTCCCTCTCTCTCTCTCTCTCTCCCTCTCTCACAGGGCGATGGCTTGCAGCTGGAGTACGAGATGAAGCTGACCAACGGCCAGTCATTCTGGACGCAGCACTTGTCCGCGGATGAGTTTGGTAAGAACGATTGGCCGGAAAACGAGAGGTATTATAGGAAGGATTGCTGATGGCACAGGCAGACACCACTTAGCGTGGCCAATAAAGCACACTGAACTGGACAAATTACAATAATGTCGGGACAGCTGTGCGAATTAATGATGATGGATGATCTGATTGAGAGGGATGAGAAGAAGAAGAAGAGACCAGAGGAGCCTGTGCTTCAAAATGAATTATTCCTGCATCTCCAACAATGTCCTCTCTCCCTCTCTCCCTTGCTCCCTCTCTCTCTCTCTTGCGCTCTCTCTTCCCCCCTACTTAACTCATCCAATATCCTCATCACTTACCTCCCCCTCTCCGTTCTTCATTCCTCTCTCACCCATTTTTCACTATATTGCTATCCCTTGCTCTCTCCTCTTCACCCCAATATTCTCTTTACCGCATTGACTCCTCGACTTATTTAATTCCACCCCCTCTATTCCCGCGCCGCTCCTTTTCCCATCTTCCTCTGCTTTTTCCTCGTCTGTCCTGCTCCTTCCAATTCCTCTACCCATTCATCTCTCTTTCTCTATCCGTTCCCCCCAGGAATCTTGGAGACGGACATCACATTCCTGATTATCTTCTCCATGGTGTTCGTCCTCTCGTGCTACTTTGCCTGTAAGTATTCCGTCTTCCTCCTGACTTTTCTATAAGCGGACCAATTTATCCTCAGGCAGGCATTATGGGCCTCTTTTGTTAGATGAATTATAAAATCGACATGCATCCTTGATGGAAGAGGAGTGAGATCTCATGTTCTCCCTCAGATAAGTAAAGGTGGAACATGCGCCTATTTTTTCTTTGCCTGGGACCGAGAGAACACAGCGTGAGCGACACAAGCGCGGAGATGAGAGGACGGGGAGAGCGAGGCTTAGTTTCCTGAGTAGGTGAACGCTTGAGTGGAGAAGGTGGCACTCGGTGTTAGTGAGTTCGCTGCTGGAAGGTCACGTCTCTTCATAGCCAAGGAGCAGAGAAGAAGAACATAAGGGAGAACGAACATTACGAACTGAAACATCTTAATTTGCACCTAAATCAAGGATCCCCTGCAGCTTAATTCTTATTTCCCCCTAAACTATAAAAGTTTTAAAGGTTTGGGGGTGTTAAGACAAATGTTCTCAAACGGCCTCCTACAGTGTAAACCAAACATCGTCTGCACAGCTTCTGTACACTGGTGAGAGTAGAGAGATTAGAGGCAGTGCAGGCCCTGTTGCGGTTGTCGCCCTGCAGAATCACAACGCTGTGTAATGAGGCACATCATCATCTACTGGACGCGGCAGCCGTTCGGCTCTGTAAGACAGATTTCGCTGCGGGAGTCGAGACGTCGCTCGTGTTAACTTAAGCGGGTATTTTCCTCCAAAACAAGGGCGAGCCGAGTATGACAGAATTGCCATTTTGCTGTGAAATGATCCTTTGAGAGTCTTTTCAAGGAGTTGCAGAAGGGAGCCGTCGGGGGAAACAGGAAGTCAGGTCAACAACACCGTCTCACATGGTCAGGCTGTTTACTTGTAAACACAGCGGGGAAACAGGCAGAGCGTCTTACGTTATGCTGATTGTGATAAACCGATTTGTTTATGTATGTGAAGTTACTGCAGCCGCACATGATTATAACTGGAGGATGGGGAGTGTGAGTGTCCACAGGGGGCAGCAGTGAGTCCAGGTTTATGACCCCGCCACGCCTGCTGAACATTCCCTCAGGTCACATCACATTGTTTTCTTAATAACCCCCTCTGCTGAAATATGCATTAATGTTCTTTACTCAGGGATTGCAGAGGTGTTTTGGAGCAGTCGGTGTGCTCGTATGTACAATAGGGTCGTGCATCTCCAGATGAACACACACTAATGGCCGCTCATCCCTTCATCTGGGCTGCTCCATTTTTCCTTTTCTTTTATCTCTTCTGGCTTTTCCTGTGTAGCTCTCTTGCTCTCACCATCTGTTGGCATATCTCCATCCTTTTTATCTCTAACCCCATCAACACACAGACACACTCTATCACCTCTTCATCTCATTTGTGTTTTTCTCCCCCTGCAGACAATCTGAAGGGACGACAGCTTCTTCACACAACCTACAAAATGTTTATGACGGCGGCAGGTGTGGAGGGTGAGAGCCAAGGCTGCTTCTGTTCTTCACACACACAAACACAAACACACACACACACACACACACACACACACACACACACACACACACACACACACACACACACACACACACACACACACTCCCTCCCGGTGGATGAGGACCAGGAGCCGTTGGCAGGCTGGAGCATCTCTCACCTTAATGTCTTCTTCAGGAGCACAGATATTATCAGCCTTATTAGCCTCTGAATAGAAACTATCGCAGCCAGCCACGCTGCAGTACAGCGTATAGTGGAGCGTGCTGTTAACGATGACACCCACACACACACACACACACACACACACACTCTCATTGCAACCTACCCACAACTCTCTTCTCTCCCCTTTATCTCGATCTCTTCTCGCTTGCTTGTCCCCTCTCCAAATCCCCTCTGGATTCTCTTTCTTCCTCTCCTCCCTCCTTATCTCACTCTCTCCTCTTGTCCTCTCCGTTCCTTTTCTCTCTCTCTCTCTCTCTCTCTGTTCCCTCTCGCTTCCCCCTTTCCCTCTTATCGCCTCTATTCTCGTGCCCCTTCTCCAAAACCTCTGTTCATCTCCTTCTCCTCCTCCTCTCTCTCATTTTGCCACCACCTCCCTGTTTTGCTTTCTCCTCCTCTCACCTTTGTCTTCTATCTCTCCCTTTCCCCCCTCTGTTTCTCTCCTCCCCACATCCTCTCCGTTTGGCAGTGCTCAGCCTCTTGTTCCATTGTGTCTACTGGGGCCTGTATGCACAAGACGGAGTTGGCAACGGCAGTCTGAAAATACTGGGTGAGTTTCTCTTCTGCATCAGCTGCATACTGACAGACTGACAGACTGACAGTGTGCCTGCACTGGAAAATCACTCACTGCCACGGCACAATGAATGAGTGGACGATGATGGATGTGTGTGGGCGGCAGAAGTGTAACAGCTGCTTTGACAGACACGGGCGGCATCACGCTTGATTGTGCTCGCGCGCGCGTGTGTGTGTGACCTGATTTTAGTTTCCCTTCTGATATAACAGATTCGGAAACTGCAACCTAATTACCCCTTCTGTCTCCCTCTCTCGCTTTCTGTCTCCTCTCTGTCCCTCTCCAGGGAAATTACTGTTCTCCGTCAGTTTCTTGGTGTTCCTTCTGATGCTCATATTGTTGGGGAAAGGTTTCACTGTCACCAGGTGGGGGCTTTGCAGTTTTTTGTGTTTGTGTGTGTGAATTTGTTGCTACAAGCCTGCGTGTCTTTTGTTTTACACG
Source organism: Genypterus blacodes (assembly GCF_046128005.1). NCBI lineage: Eukaryota > Metazoa > Chordata > Actinopteri > Ophidiiformes > Ophidiidae > Genypterus > Genypterus blacodes. The sequence continues at coordinate 2,919,596 of NW_027466869.1, read as the reverse complement.
GGCCTGTTGCCGTGTGTGTGTGTGTGTGTGTGTGTGTGTGTGTGTGTGTGTGGGCGCGTTTGTGCCACTTCAGTATATTTACATCAGGTGTCAATGTCGTAATACTGCCACCCGAAATGAAAGAATAAGCCAGTCAGTGACTTTGGTTGCTCTTGACAGAAATGCTGCATCATTGAAGCTTACTTTGTTGGGTGAAGGTTCTGCTTTCACCACAGTCCAGAGAAATATTGGTCCTGCAAAGCCTGATGGCAACAAATTTGACCTTCTGCATTTTCACATCAGTCAGATACACACATCAGTCAGATACACGCAGGTAGGGTCCAAAATGTCACACACAGGTTCCGTGATAAACTTACTCTGTCCTAACGTTTACCAACAACGTCAACATTGAAACATTGGAATTCTGTGGGTTTACAGTGTAGCTCAGCATCAAACCTCTCCGCTCTGTGCCTGGCCGGGCCTCTGCAACTCGGCACTGACATCAGGTTTGGACTCAAACTATTCTGGAATGTGTCGTGACAGGGCTCTCGGGTTACAGGTTCTTCAAAATGTCAGGCCCATTCCAAGCTCTAATAACCAAGCTCCACCAGGGCTTTGTTCCAAATCCCAAATCATGTACAAAAGTCGTGTTTCCTGCTTGGAGAAGACACACAGACAACCAGACACACACACACACACACACACACACACACACACACACACACACACACACACACACACACAGACACACACACAGAAAAGCTTCCATTAATCTGAACTGAAGAGAAAACTGTAGATAAACAACTGCTGTAAATGCTGTATTAGAAACCAGAATATCGGTTGAATATTACCATTTCTGTTCTCCCCCGCCCCTCTCTCCCCCCAAAAAGATAATGAGCCCTAAATACGGATGATTGACAATGGCGCCTTTCACTGAGACATCAACACGAACCCCACTGTCGTCTAATTAGACAGATCCGCTCCTCGCCGGGCTGTCGTTTGTCTTTGGCTCTGATTTTCAAACCGGAAGCACGGTGACAGCTGTTTTCAGCCCTCCGTTCATTTCGCCTAAACTATCCTGAGACGTGGAGTCGGGAATAAAAATGCGATGTCAGAAGTAGGCCAGTCTCAGAGGCACGCGCCGCTTTAGATCCGTGATTGTTGTCGTTCCCCCCGCAAAAGTTTGGGAGTTAGCGAGGCGTGGAGTCGTATAATCAAAACTTCTCCTCCGAGTTTGACGACGGGACCACCAGATGCGTACTCAGGCTGGCTTTGCAGGGCCGGTGTTACATCTGTCTCTTTCTTATTGGCTTTCAAAAGTGGATATAGTACTGCTTTGAGAAATTAAAGTGCTAAGATGGCTAAAAAAACGACGCTGGTTGTATTGGATAATGAACCGATGTTAGTTTGGAGAGGTTTCCCACTGATGATGTTCGTTTGCTGGCATGTGGCGTTAAATTAGTCTGCGCTAAAGGCAGTTTGAAACGCTGATAAAGGCTTAACGCTAAAATGCATCCGCTTGGGCAAATGACGGCACATTCATTTGCTTTGTTGCGCACACACATTTGCAAAACCCACAGAGTTTCATGTCCATTTTATATCATTAAGTTATTTTCGCTGCTTTTAGAGGAAACCGCCTTTATACCGAGACACCCAGCTTATTTGTGTGTGTCCCTCCATCTGTGTGTTGGCTCCTCGTTTCTTCCTCTAAACTATGTGTGTGTGTGTGTGTGTGTGTGTGTGTGTCAGGGCCAGGATCAGCCACAGCGGGTCGATCAAGCTGAGCATCTACATGACGGTCTACACCATCACCTACGTCATCCTCTTCATCTACGAGGCGGAGGTACTGTAGCAGTGCACGTACACCACAAAGTACCCACAATGCATCACCACCCCCATCACCTTCAACACTCATCATCCCCTCCCTTGTCCGCACACACACACTCTGCTCCTCAGATTGTGGCTCTCTGGGTAGTTTCCAGCCGCACATGCGTCGCAGAGACAAAGTGAGACCTCTTTCCCCGACACACACTCCGTCTTCACTCGTGACTTGAACGCCACATGAGATTAACGTCCCAGATGTCTGATTTCTGACTTGACACTGTCTGACATGGCGTCCACACCCAAATTATTGGCTTCTACAGCGTTTGGAAAGTCTCCCCATGCATATTCATGAGCATGTGGAGCTCACAGATCATGTTTGGCTGTAACGGCTTCTTCCATCACTCATCACCCCGATACATTTTTAATCATGAATATTCATCAAGTTGATCGTAAAAAAAATGTGCCAGGACAAGAACGGGGTCCATCCTGACTGGGAGCGCCACCGGGAAGTTTGTCCCTTATTCCCTTATTCCACCTGCGACAATCAAAGTTAAAGAGGGACGCTCCTGCTCTGCTTCCCGTGGGGCCTCTGCTCATTAAAAATACAGCGTTCCATGTGTGTGAACATGGGTTTCAGCGGCGGTGTAGATTGCTTTTGGATTAAAGCCAAATGAATAAATGTAAATGTGATGATATTCAGCATGTGAGCCGCATGAATTAATAACCCAGGCGGGAGTGTGATGCATGCATATGTTTCTGCCTATTTATCACAGTAGCTTCAGCACTGAGATGTAATGATGCTGCATTCAGAGGCCCTGAATTACACTCTTTGAATACCGCATGGTGATAATGACCCAGTGGGACGGTGCAGGGGATCTATCTATGCTATATTTAACAGTGGAGCCTATAGCCATCTCTCTCTTACTGCGATATGTGGAACAGAAAGTGTGTAATTTATCTGCCAGCTGCCCTCTTACATGCTCCTCACTATTAAAGAGCTCCGGACCCAGGGGAGCTCCTGCTAAAAATACGTCAAACTAGGTTACATTTGGCAACCAAGTGGAGCGGCTGGATTATGACTGGAGTGTTCCTGGCTCTCCGGCCCTGCAGGATCCCCCGGAAAAAAGAAAAAGGTTCCGCTCGGAGCAGTTAGATCCATGCATTATGTAGCAGGGGGGGTAACCCTGTAGGACCGCCACTATCCAGCCACCGGACTGTGAAATGCAATCCAGCCACCGCAGATGTGAGCCCACACGCACGGCTGCAAACACACACACACACACACACACACACACACACACACACACACACACACACACACACACACATCCCACTCTAAGAGACGTGTCAATGTCAAAGGCCCGCGCAGGATGTCAGGAGCCGAGCCGTCACTGGGTCACGGCGGTGTATCGGCTGAACCCGGCCGCAATCCGTCTTCGTAATTGGAGCGGAGACGACAAGACAAAGACAATCGATGCATCCTCACTGGACTAAGAACTCAACTTGTTTAATTCTAGCACATATGTGTAGTTATTGTGACATTTGTGTGTGTTTTCGTTGTTTTATTTGAGGCTTATTTTATCCAGAATGGGCTCTTGAGATTGAACACTCACTTTAGTCTCGACCCAAATGGCCGCGGCACGATTACGCTCCATAAAGCCTTATTGAAAAGGGATTAGAAAATGGGTTAGTGCTTTTAAAAACAAAAACTATTGACTCAAAACAGATGTGATCCTGACATTGTGTGTGTGTGTGTGTGTGTGTGTGTGTGTGTGTTTGTGTTTCAGTTCTTCGACCCAGGTGAAGTGCTGTACGCCTACGACAGCCCGGCGGGTTACGGCCTGATGGGCCTGCAGCTGCTGGCCTACGTGTGGTTCTGCTACGCCGTGCTGATCTCGCTGAAACACTACCCGGAGAAGCAGCCCTTCTACATCCCCTTCTTCACCACCTACACACTGTGGTGAGCGCACGTGACGCCGCCCCTACGCAGCCCCACATCGCAACGTGGAGAACTCCGTTGCTCGAGGTTCCTGCGCGTCTGAATAATTGATGGCGGCCTGTAGGAAGGTGCAGAGGATAGCAGCTGATACTTTAAGGGTTGTGAATTGAAAAGTTGTTTATTTTTACGGGGGCTATCAGGCCGCCTTTTATTCAGCTGTTTGAGGTCTATACTTCTGGAATAATTTATGCCCCCATTTACCCGGGCGAGATAACTGACGCTCGCTAGCTCTGTACTTGTAAATAGTTCACGAGGCGAAGAGGAATCTGTCCACGCACGCACGCACGCACGCACGCACGCACGCACGCACGCACGCACGCACGCACGCACGCACGCACGCACGCACGCACGCACGCACGCACGCACCCCGCCTCCACTGTGTTTACATGTGAGCGCACAGGCCGGGAATGAAAGCGACACGACAAGGGCGAGTGTGACCTTCCCCTCATTACCAGCTCTGTCTCCGGCTCCTCTCCTTCCATCGTTCATTTATCTTTTCTCACTATCAAAGTTTTCATCTCATTTCCCCCCCCCCACTCACTTGCTCCTTCTTCTTCTTCTTCTTCTTCTTCTTCTTCTCTGTTCTCTTCAAGGTTCTTTGCGGTGCCGGTCATGGCTCTGATCGCCAACTTTGGGATTCCCCGTTGGGCTCGGGAGAAGATCGTCAACGGCATACAGCTCGGCATTTACCTCTACGCTCACATCGTGTTCCTCGTGTGTACCACTCACTTCACACACACACACACACACACACGCCTGGCATATATTGTATAAGTAGTCGCATACTCACTAAGCCTTCTGTTTCTCAGGTCATCACACGACCTTCAGCAGCCAATAAGAACTTCCCGTATCACGTTCGGACATCCCAGATCGGAATCCTGCTGTCCAGTCCTAAAGGGGGCGAGGGGGCGGAGAGCTTCCCCCATCACGCCTACGGGAACAGCTCCTTCCTGGGAGACTCGCAGCCCAACTTCACCGAACTCTTCTCCATCCAGTCGGTGAGCGCGGCGTTAACGGGCGTGTGTGTGTGTGTTCACAGTGTTGGGAGGAACAAGTGTGCGAAATATTAGAGTCCAGATATTACATCATTGACCACCCAGCGTGAAAACAGATTGCTTATTGATTCTGTGTATCAAATCAACCTTCATAGCCAGGTTAGAGGAGAAGATCAGCATGGTTTAGAATCCCCTCACCTACATGGAGGTAAAAACCTTCCCCCATTTTCCGCGCGGTGCTCATTTTTGTCGCTTTTTTGTTGCAAACCTCCAAAGAAATCAAAACGGCGGTCTCTTATAACAAAGAGGTGCCGACGTAGCTCTGACACTTACACGCCTCCAGGGTGTATTTCTTGGCGGAGACTCTGATCTGTTCCTGCGGCCGTCTGCAGAGTGACAGTCGGCACAGTACGGCACAGACACACACACGCTGCTGCTGCTGCTACCGACACCCCGGACAGTGAGACAAACGCTTAAACAGGGAAGTTTGACGGGAGAAAATTAAGTCGTCATGTTTCCCGTGATGAACGATCTCGCTCTGGAATTTTCCCTTCACGTAAATGAAACGAGCCCCGATTTTAATCACAGACACCAGCAGGAATTGTAAAACCAGCAGCTGCCAAAAAACGCACAATAAAGCGTTTATTGTCTGCAATCTAATCCCTTAGTAAGTATTTCAACACATCACGGTCCGCTTGTTTTAGTATCTGGAGCTCAGTAACTGAACCATAGCAGGGCGACGTGAACCCGAGCCCGATCCCTTTCACACCGCAGCATCCGTGGGCTTGAAACGGAGCTTGTGTGACGTCGCTGCTCTGGTGTGTGTTAGGTCAACCGGTGGTCAGCTGCACACACACACACACACACACACACACACACACCTACACACACACACACACACACAGTCACTGGTAATCTTCCTTAGTATCTGCTAATGAGTGGTGCAGATAAAGATCCGAGTGTTCCTCCTAATGATATTTTAATATTTTTCAGTGATGATCTGCACAATATTGAGCCATAGCTGTTTTTATTAAAACGGGACAAAAAGCCATTGTATGATCAAAAATAATGTTTAATTTCCTGCCTCTTCTCAAATTGTTGCTCTTAATTTCCTCGGCTAAAAAGAAATTATCTTAAAAAATTACTTTATAATAATATAATATTTAAAGAATAATATGAATAATAATAGTTTTAGTCCTCACAGGTGGTAAACACACGCCTACCTGTGAGTGTCTGAGGCTCTGAAAAGGTCACAAAGGTCAACAGTATAACCCCCCCTCCCTCCCTCCCTCCCTCCTCATCCTCTTCCTCCTCCCAGGACCCGATCAAGACTGTGGACGGGACGGTGCCCCAGAAAGGCCCCGAGGTGGCGAGGAACAACGAGCAGAAGATCATCACCACCGCCGCCGCTGACCTGACCACGTCCATATTCCCTCCCCCTCCGCCGCCGCCACCTCTGCCGCCGCCGATCCCCCCTCGCCCGGCCAGCCGCTCGTCCGCGGTGCCGCCCCGGCTCCCGTCCTTCACCGAGTACTTCAGCATGCAGGGCGGCGGCGGAGGGATGGGAACCAAGGCGTGAACGGCCCCGGGTGATGGCGGCACCGGGCGCGTCTAAGAAGAATGAAGAAGCAATAAATATTTGATGTTGAACCGGTAAGAGGCAACACGGGGGAGGAAGAGGACGCAAGAAGAGGACGGAGAGGGAATGAACAAAATACCGAAAGACTCCCATTGAAACATTCATGAGGCATTCATGGTGGCCCGGAAGAGTTTGTAAATAGTTAAACCGGGTGGGAGCCTCCATTTAAAGGGTTTTAGGTTTTTATGGCTGAAAAATATGTTTTTTGTTAATTTTTTTGATGACGTCATTTCACATGGTGCCGTGACCACGAACCTCTCCCCTCATCTCACTTTGAAGCCTTTTATTTTCTTTTTTATAAGATGAACGTTTTCAACACGTCACCTCACGTCATCGCTTGATTCCCTGCTCACTCCTCGGTTGCAGCCGCTTCATCCTGGGTTGCTCTGATGTAAATGTACAGCGTCACGGTTACAGTGGGGCACTTTGAAGTACACGTGAAACACGCATGTTCGTATTGTATTTCCTGTCCATACAATATTTGCTTACTGTGCGTCTTGAGAAGTGTACTTTTGTAAATACGTACGATAGCCTTCAGTATATTTTTGACCGCATAAGACCAATTAAGTCCAATCGGCATCTGAAACACGATGAACGTCGTATTTATGATACCTCAGTTTCAGTCGGAGTCTCACCCGCTCAAATACGTCACCATTTCCGCGTGTGTGTAGACGTTGGAGAGTGTACTGATGCAATACAGCACAAAGAAGAGGGTGGACTGAGAGTTACTGCAGTACTTTGTTTCTTCTGTTCCTTTCTCAGTTTCCACCCACAACACAAACAGGACGAGTAACTTCCCCTCACCCCTGTCCCGTACCTGAAACATGTCAACCGTATGCGTTGGCTTTCCGTGCGTGAAAAGGGTCGAACAAATACGACCAGTAGTTTTGTATTCATTCGACATTGAGCAATGATGAAAAAACAAAACGGCTGTGAAGATAGCAACACAATTGTACATTTCTGTCTGTCCTGCATGGAGCACTTTAATGTTCCTGGTCTTAGTCTGTTTATTTGTGATGATGTCATCTTATAAGGCTGCTTTGAATCTGAATTCGCACACACACGCACCCGCACACACGCACACACAGTACTTGTAGATACACTCTGAAAACATCTTTAATCATCCAGATGTTTTAGAGAACGCAATATGCTTCGTCAAGGTAATTTTATATTTAATTACAAATGACAACAGCGATGTAAACGTGTGTATAAACCAGTTGAGCACCAGCCTCTTTGTCGTTCAGATTGTCATGGTTGTTGACAGGAAGTTGGCTCATTCATGGTGCATTTCTCTGACTCATAGAAAACGTGCTCATCGACTAAATAGTCACACACTCATCAGTGGCAGTATCGTAACGGAGTCCTTTTCGGATGTTAGCACTGTGGTGTGTCATTTGTAAGAGTAGTCGGAGGTATAACTTAGTCTGTGAAACGGAATGAGACTTGAATAAGAGTACTAGTTGTAATTTCTGGTTATGTGTGTGGTTTGTATTTGGCGTGACTGCCATTTGTCTGCTGTTGCCTATTGTAACGGTTGCCACGACTCGACTGAGTAGACTGACAGACGGGGCTTATTGATATTGTGACAGAAACATAAAAGACTGGACTGTACACACACACACACTTACACACACACACTGAGGGGCAAAAGAGAGATTATGCATGACAGAAAACAGCACAGCTTTTAGGCGATCTGGTTAAGAGCACATCACTGAAGCACTGTTCAGATACATTTTAATGTTGTCAAATGACAATTCTAAATATGCTGTATATATATATACACACTTTTTGCCGAAATAATAAAAAAATTTGTTTTATTACAGGCCCGAGTCTGGATTGATTTATTGTGCCGCTGTGTTAATGTAGAAGAGTTTAGAGATCTTCAGGCTGAGGGAGTTTTCCTCTCCAAAGCAGTAAATCTAACGTCTCTGAATCATATTTGGAATCTCTTCTTATTACAAGGCTCCATTAAAGTGAAACAGCACAGGGACAGAGTCCAGGCCAGGCACCGTCTGATGTAGCCGGCCGTAATTATTCCACGGTCGCTGCCTGCCAGTATCCCAGCCTAAGTGACTGCTGAGTCCCAGCAAGCTGTTCCTGTCCAGTGAGAGTCTCGCTCGGCAAATAAGCTGAACCGCTGCCAGTCTCATTCATCAGGAAGGAAGGAGGAATTTTCTTTTCGGGAAAACACTTTGTGCCCTCTCCTCCTGCGGGGCCCGGGGTACTGTGATGGCCTCCGAGACACTGTGTGTGTGTGTGTGTGTGTGTGTCAGAGTGTGTCAGTGTGTCATTACTCAGAAATGGCTGATCTGATTGCCTTAAAGTCTTTCTGCATCCAGACTCCTTCACTGTTGTTGTTTGATTTCTTCCATCTTGTCTTCTGTCTCTGCCTCACCCAGGTGTTTACAGCATAACTCAATTGGTTGGTCTCATTTTAGATTGAAGCTTTCTGGGCTCCAGTGAATATTCCTTCATCTCTCTCCATAGTTCTTTCCATCTCTGCCTGTGTGTAACGCTGCCATCTGCTGGAGGAAATCAGCCTGAATTTGCATTTGATTGTAAGAAGAGAGGAGTATATCATTCACCAACAGTTGACTTTAAGACAGTTTTTATTATTTTGAAGTGTTGTGATGCAAAATGATCACGATTGAGAGACACAGATTTATAATTCAACCAATATGATTCTCACATTTCAGATCAGCAGTTCTTCATCCTGGTTCTTAACTACCACAACACTGCAGATTGACCTTTCTGAGTGTGAGACTTTATGTGTTTTCCTTCCTTAGATTTTCTCCCACTATCTGAAAGCTGCGACAGTTTCCTCTCCTATCGAAAATCTCATAAATCTTCCTAATCTGTCACAATCAGCTGGATGGTGTACAGTTGACTCCTATGTGTGTGTGTTTGTGTGCGTGTGTGTGTGTGTGGCAGAGAAAAGAATCAACTCTCTTGCCAGCGCCACTCCGTGCAGTCATTTAGTGCTTGAGGAGTTTAAAATTATTCTGCTGCCAAATAGGTTCCAGCTGGGAAGAGGTTAAAGTCAGGGGGCAGATTAGTGTGAATGCTGCTGAGGTTTTCCCTGCCAAGTCCATGTGAAGGTAGAAGGAAGAGCCGTGGAATAAGACGGCAACTAACATCCCAAAGGTCAGGAAATCATTTTACAAACACTTCCAAACACATGTTGGGATCAGAATTCATCAAGTCTGCCTCCTCGGTTGAACCTCATAGATTTGAATTTACAGAAATAAGGTGAAAAACATGTATTTGTCCAAAACAATGCCATTTATTCTCACATACACACGCACGCACACACGCGCATACATAAGAAGTGTCCTCAGCAGAAATGTTCTCGTCTTCCTCTTCTAAACTGCTGCTTTGCTGATTGAAATGTCGATGCCTCGTCTTGCTCTTAAGCTTTGGCCGCTGCCTGCTGCGCTTGTTCTTCCCTGTAGCCTTTGAGCAGCTGGTTGATGAGCGTCAGTTCGTTGCGCGGCCTCACAGGATACAGAGGAGGGAACGGGTTGCCTTTGTACTCCAGGACGGCCATCTTAGCCTTGTCCAGGTTGTCTGTGTTGGGGATGCGCGCCATCCGTGTGAAGCCGTCTGTGTGAGTCTCAAAGCGAGGGGCCAGGACCTTGAAGAGCTTTGGGACCAGATCCTTCTCCTGGAGAGACCAAGCAGAACCACAAACCAGTCAACATGAAGAAGAAGAAGAAGAATAAGAAGAACTTACCTACATGGCTCACAAATATGTCAATCACATCGCTGAGGAATGCGACAAGGACTTCAATTTATTTATATAAAGTTAAAGAATCATGTTCTTGTTTGGGTCCACTTCCTGTCTCAGACACGTACCGTCAGCCAGAAGCTCGCCATCTTCATCGCCTTCTCATTGGTGTCGCCCTTCTTGGCATAATCGATCAGCTGAGAAACAAAAACACAATTACAAACATTTAGGTGGAAACTCAACAGTTAACAAAGACCAAACTACAGCAGTGACGTCACTACGTGATCCTCAGAAGGGAAGAGAGCTTCAATCCTCCTCAGTGCAGGTGTGTGAGTGTGATCATCACCTGCTAACACGTGTGTGAGCACATGCTGGTGAACACATCAGCTCTGGGTTTAGATGTGCAACGTTGCTTATTAACCCACTACAAGTTCAATAACTCCATAGAAGTTGTTAAACTGAACTATATTGGATATTAGCGGCCCAGAGGATCGACAAGCTGCGAGAGCCCGAAAGCCCAGAGGTACTAAACACATCAGCCAATATACACAGAGCGATACTTTACAGATAAACACCTTCTTAAGTCCATGTTGTTTCTGTTTGTGTCATAAGTCACAGTAGAGTTATTCAGTCACGTTAGCTTAGCGTTAGCAGCCAGAAACGCGGCGTGTGTGTCACCTTCTCAGCGTAGAAGCGGACTTCATCCGCCCGGCCATACGTGGTCTCGATCCTCTCGTGTCGGACCAGACCCGTCAGCAGGTTCCGAAGCATGTTGATCCTGGACTCCGGGCCCAGTCCCATCTTCCGGGCCATCCGGCCGTGAGAGATCAACAGCTGCAGCGTGACGCGCATCTTGACCAGTTAGATTCTCCAGAAAGAGTCCCGACAGTAATGTTTCCAAATATGAAGTCTGTCTGCAGCGGAGAACTGAGATCGGAGTAAAATCAAATCTCGGGTCAGTCTGTCAACACGGAGTCTACTTTGACATTGGTGGTGCGTCGTCAATTCTGTCCGACCTGATCGCGGAAGTGTGGAGAAAAGGTTCCGCTTAGTAACAGCGGCCATAAAGCATTAAAATAGAAACAACAGTGATAATAATAATTATAACATTATTCACCTTAAGTCTATTACTTGAAATTTAATGATTCAGTCCTCCCACTATTCAACATTTCATCAATTTAATCAGAAAGATCTAAAATTTCCAATAAAAATATAAGTGCAGACGTATTAAATCCGACAAAAGTCACAAATAGCTGCTTAAGATACATTTAAAAGACGCTCAAAATGTTGATTTATTTCAGTTTAATTCATCTTCAAAGTCGGAAATACATGTTATATGTTGTTAACAACTCTACCACCTGGATACTTGGGCCTCTTCTTATCCCTGTGGACTAACACAGATGTAGATGGAGTTAAATCCAAAATGAAATTGATATTGAGAAACAACATGTCACATATCAAACTCACTGTGGTGTTTTAACCATATGTAAATGATTACCATCCTATCTATCTTATCTTATTTGAAGGAATTCCATCATGTCTGCTTTTACAGTGTGTTCTTAGTAGATCTAAGTCTATTCCTTTACTTACAAGAAATGTGTGCTTGTCAGCCAGATCAGACGGAGAGAAAGAGTGAAACACAATGCAAATCAAAAACACAAATATATTTTATGCTTTTATTTTAATGTTCATCACAACAGACTGAGGTTCATTGCATTGTGGTCTTTGGTCAACAAACAGCTGTAGTGGAGGCAGGATTGCAGCCCACTCAGTGATAATAGTCCATGGTGCTCTGGATCCAGTCACTGAAAATGCAGGTCTGATGCAGGACAAAGGGAAACACAGATCAGATCACAAGAACAGCAAGTTTTTTTGCGCATTCAGTTAGAAATGTATTTTTATTTTACCTTTGCGTAAACACCAGGGTGGTTCCTCTCAGCACACCCAAAGCCCCAGGACACAACACCCTGCAGCTCACCATTACACACAAGAGGACCGCCAGAGTCACCCTGACAGACAGAGAGGGAGAGAGAGAGAGAAACAGCTGAATATATCAGCGTCACTCTTAACTTACTGCTAACCAAACAAACACACATACCTGGCAGGAGTCCTTCCCTCCCTCCACGTATCCAGCACAGAACATGGCCTCGGTGATCATACCAGGGTAGGAGTTGTCACAGACCTCCTCGGACAGGATGGGGAGGTTCAGACACTGCAGCCTGTTACTATCGGAAGCTATGAATGAAGAGGAGCATGAGAAGAAATAAGAGGAGTAAGAGTGAAGAACAGACCTGAGACGGTATTCAATACTCACCCGAGCTCATCGTCACACCCCATCCAGAGACGGTGCACATGGTTCCAGCAGGGGCGCAGCTAGTGGGCAGGGACGCGGGCTTCACGTAGTCGTTTATAGTTGCGGGTTTGCTTAGCTTGATGAGCATGATGTCATTGTTCACGAGCCAGGACTCGTAGTTGGGGTGAGGGATCACATGAATGGCTGAAATGATCTGCTCTTTGCCATCCGTAAACCAACGGTTGTGGTCACCGAGAACAACGTCCATGTAGCTGAAAGACAGGCACAAGATGAGAGGAGAGCGAGGCTCAGTTGCTCTTCAGGTGTTTTGTCGGTGACATTTGAGCGACACTCACGATTTGTAGCAGTGAGCAGCAGAAACCACCCAGCTCTCGCTGACCAGGGTGCCGCCGCAGAAGTGGTAGCCGGAGTTCAGAGAGACCTGATGGGGCTGAGAGTGAGGGACGCACTCCTTACCTCCAACAATCTTGTCATCCTCCGTGGCAACTAAAACAGTAGATATTCTTTACAAATCAATAACCCAGATGCCAGCTGGCACAGCCACAGTTTGAGCTGCAGACTAGTAACTCATTATTCAACATCGTCTTAGTTGCTTTCTTGGTGTCATTCTGAGTCAGACATGTTAGATTCCTATGAAAGGCGTAATTTATCCCACATTATCATCATCAAATGCCAGCCTTGATGCTTCAGAGTTGTGGTTCATACTTACATGCAGCTCCCAGGAGCAGAATGAAGACCAGAGACCTCATGTTTGGTGATTGATGCAGGTGCTGGTTTTTCCTGGAGCGTTTCGGGCTTTTTATCGACTCCTTTAACACCATCCAATCATCAGGACACACCCCCGATTCTAGGTGCCAATCAAAATTTGCTTAGAGAGTCGGAAAATTTGTCATGCTTATCGCGTGTTGTCCATAAATGGGACTTTCATTGTCTTAAAAGCAGACACTTGACAGAATGTACTACATGCCATATTTTTCTGGCATGGGTTCAGTACAGTACAGCATGTGAGGTACAGGGTGTAATCTGCATCCTGACCTTGACTCGGTACCCAACCGCTGTGCCAGGTGGAGCCTCTCTCACAGACTCGTCTGACCTTGACAGATAAAAACTATTACAGAATAGTGAACTCTTCCTCACCGTCGCATCACATATGTACGTGCTGTATTTGCAGTAGTAAAGTAAATCAATTAAATCAGGGCTTGTTGTCACTCCAGCAGAGCTTTGATGAAACTAATTTCATGCTCTCTCTTTCTCTCTCGCTTACTGTTGCCAAAATTGATAGAAAGTGACTTCCTAAGAGCTGATCTTGTCATTTCAGATGCATAAGGCATACTGTAATAAAAGACACTAAGAGATTAAAATGGCTTTAGACGAAGGGACAGATGAGGCCTGTGATTTGGTGCTTGAATGAAGCTTGAGGTAGGTTTCATCAGATGAGAAACTGATCAGAAACAAAGCCAAACTCTGAACTAAATTGGCTTTCCACTATCTTGACTGGTAATGGCCATCATTTAGGCAACTTTGCATATTGCATCGGCATGGCAACTGATTCCTCATGTGCTGAATTTCATGGTCTATGGAAGGGGAGCAGAAACCCTAAAATTATTTGGATCACGCTCACTGTGAGCCAAAACCTCCTGCAGCATGAATGTAACAACTGTTTAATTAAATTGGAATTTTCTTCACCATGGAAAATGTCACGTTTTCAATGATATTAAATGTACTTAAGTCACAGTTATTTACATGATGTCAGTGTGGCCTACAGTATAGTGGAAATAGAGCAAGAGCACACACTCAGCTGTCAATTGATGACATACATACAATCTAATGTACAATATGACACATATGTAAGGTAGAACACACAGTTCTACCTTTATGAAGTAGATGATGTGAATTATATTATTTAGTTGACATTGATTCTTTCGGTTTTTGTGAGTTGTTGCATAAAACGGTTTTGTATTATATTCTGCCAATATTCTGCCACCCACATGTATGGACCAAATATTAGAAATTATGTCATCTAAAATGAGTTTATATCGACTTGTCTTGATTTACAGCCTTTAAAGATTGTTATATTTATAATACTTTTTTGCAAAAAGATTGCTGCTCATTCGACAAAGAACTCTGTTTTAGCTGAAATGATGACACGTATCAACGTTGATGAATCTACCATAATATGTTGAATGCAGATACAACAGTTGAGGTTAAAAAAACATGGAAGCACAACAGAGTCATTGCTTAAGACTTTATTAAGTCATGGTGAAACATGGCTGCTTGTTGGTTGAGGTTCTTTGGTAGTACTGGAGGTAGAGTAGTAGAAGAACTGTAAGCAGGTGAGATGGTGGAGGTAGCATCAGACTTAGTTGCTGGCCATGGTGCTCTCCAGCCAGCTGTTGAAAAGACAAACCTGCAAATGTAGACAGAAGGAGGTTAGTATGGACAACCTGCAGGAAATACAGTGTGTGAGACCTGGACACACACGTCTTTATATTATTTGAGCTTGAACATCTACCTTGGCGTAGACACCAGGACGGTTCTTCTCAGCACATCCGTAGCCCCAGGACACAACACCCTGCAGCTCACCATTGCACACAAAGGGACCACCAGAGTCACCCTGAGAGAGAGAGGAGGGGGGGGGGGGGGGGGGTAATGAGAAGAAGTGGTACTTAAACAAATACATATGATCTTCAAGGAGAAATTCTGGATATTCTGCATCTGTAAGTGTTTCCAGTTGGTTGTTCTAACTACCTGGCAAGAGTCCTTGCCTCCCGCCAGGTATCCAGCACAGAACATGGCATCGGTGATCTGGCCAGGGTAGGATCTGTTACAATCCTTCTGAGACAGGATGGGGAGGTCCAGGCACTGCAGCTTGTTCTTGTCAGCCACTGAATCAATGAGAATGTGAGAGGAACGAGAGTTTAATAACACAAGTGAGGACAAATGTTACCTCAAACTCCCTTGTCTGTTATTGAGACACCAAAGTTACTCACTGGAGCTCTGGGTGCTTCCCCAGCCAGAGACTTTGCACATGGTGCCAGCAGATGCACAGCTGGAGGGCAGAGCCACGGGCTTCACATAGTCATTGAGGGTGGCGGGCTTGCTGAGCTTGATCAGCATGATGTCATTGTTGATGTCGTAGGAGCTGTAGTTGGGGTGACGGATGACGCGGGAAGAGCTGATGAACTGCTCCTTACCCTCAGTGATCTTGATGTTGTGCTCGCCAAGACGCACCTCCACACGGCTGGACAGGGACAAGATGTTATGTTACACCTCATGGCTTCATTGCTTGAGACCAGAATGCGGAAGGTTTTAGGAAGGAATTACGTACGACTTGTAGCAGTGAGCAGCAGACACAATCCAGTTCTCGTTGACCAAGGAACCACCACAGAAGTGGTAGCCAATGTTCAGAGAGACCTGATGGGGCTGAGAGTGGGGCCTGCACTCATACCCTCCGACGATCTTGTCGTCCTCCGTAGCAACTGAAAGGGAACAAGAGATCAAACAATTTTCGAATGAATGTTGTTATAGTTAAGTGATTTGGAATGATGAATATATGAAAAAAAAAAATTCCCTTACAAGCAGCTCCGATGAGCAGAACGAAGACCAGAGACCTCATGGTTGCTGTGGGATCTTGATGATGAGAAAAAGAAGACTGGATCCATCTTTTATGTGGAAATGAGCCCCTCTGAACACACCTCCTAAGTCTCCAATCCAAAGTGACCAATCAGGAGCTTAGGAAAAATGATTTTGTGTTTTAGAAAAGTAAATATTGTGCAAACTTGGGGGGTGGTCTGCATCGACATATGACCCAAAAACGATTATGTTCAACACTTTTAGAGGTGTTGTAGAACTATATCTATAGACACAAAGTATAATAAGTATTAATAAGTAAATATCAATACAGCTATTCAGACGGTGTAAAGCTGCTTTTATATTCTCTCATTAACTCCACTTACTCTTGTAATCTTTTTGGCATTAGCAGCTTTATATGAAGCTCTGTTCATTTCTTAACTAAAGCCACTATATGACGTTTTATTTCACATCTCTGCTTTATGCACATTATGTACAGTAAATCATCTGTATACAGCACAGGGCCTATATTGTAATGATTAACCTTTTCATGTATGGATTTATGCTGTGTGGACAGATCTACAGCTCTGCAGATGGTCTAATTCACAAGAAAACCATGCTGATTTGGGGAAAATACTAATGACACTCAATTCTTTTATATCGGTATGACTCTCAGGACAGATCAAGGCATGGAGATACACACTAGCTGTTGGGGGGCGGGGGGGACTCACAGTTTGAAACTAAATTTTACTAAAGAAAGTTGATATTTCACACACATATTAACTCTGACTCATCAAATGTGCTGCAGATGTCCCTTCCATGCGTCCTGAGTAGTCCATTTGTCCATTAAAATATCAGGAATAGGGAAATACAAACTTCACATCAGCAGTGCAAAGATCTGTTATTTATTCATTTTAGTTAGTGTGAGGCACACTTTGTTTAACTTGATAAATAAAACCATTAATTCCACAAATATGATGCAAATTATTAAGAACAGAATAGAGTATAGGACAGAATATATCTTTATTATCATTGTAGGTCATACAACAACATTCTGTGTGACAGCATCCATAAAAAAGCAACGGTGAGAAAAACATTACATCATAAACAAAATAAAGCAAGTAGGCAATATAACATAAAACAAATGGTTTAAATGAAACACTAGAAATAGGTAGAACACCTCAGCCGTGTCTTGTCAATGATAAGCATGATGTATGGACCTTTCATCTCAGAACACCTCAAGGTGCAGGGCAGTGGTGGGGATGTCTCCCTACCGCTCCCTGTAGCTGGCCCTAAGATCCTTATCCCCACTGTCTCATTCCTTCTGAGACAGAGCCAGAAACCCTCTTGCTCTTCCTTGTCAGCCAGTTCCTTAAGTGTCTTCCTCTGTCTGGACCTGGTAATTCAAAAGGCTTTCAGGTATCGGCGTGTGGATTTTCTAAGGGAGCCTCTGCAGCCAACTTCTGCCGACTAGATGGATTCCTTCTATCCTGCTTCAGTGCATGCTGCATTCCTCTCAAAGGCTGCCTCCACGCCTTGCTCCCACAGGACAGTGCGCTCAACCATGACCACCTTCCTAGTAGAGGTGGTCCATAACACAATTTCCGGCCATAAAGATGTTGTGGTGATATCACAGGGCAACTTCAGCTGTTGGTTCAGGTCAACTCTCGTGCTCCATTCACATCCATGTCTAAGGATAGACCACTTTGTCTGGCTGAGGTTCTGGACTCCAGCTTCTAGCCTGATGAAGTGTGTCTGCTTTTTGGATGTTGAGGGGATGATTCTGTTCACTTCCACTCTGAGTGTCTTCAAAACCTCAGCCAGTTTCTGTAGGATCGGTCATAGTACCATCGATACCGTCCTTGGGTCAAAGCTGGGGTTCTGGGCATCACATTTAGTTCTGTGCCAAACCACAGATGCACATTTATGGGACTTGAGAGGGTGTCATATGTGGACTATAATAAGGAAGCTTGGTCTGTCATGGTGGATTCACAGACCCTGATGAGTCGTCACTTTGGCCCATCAGCAGCCACATTTCCTCAGGATCCTTTGCTCATGTTGTTGCCGTACCAGTCAATTCTGTGTTGGTGCATCTTTCATATTGCCTCTTGGTTGACCACTGGCAGAGGATGTACTGAAACAGCTTGGTGCTGCCATTTAGAGTGCATTCCCTTGAGGGAATGGGTGTCTCTGGCTCTGCGCTCTCCATGTTCGCGTCCTACCTGACAGGTCGCTCCTACCAGGTAACACTGAGAGGTTCTGTTTCGAAGCCACGTAGGCTCACCACTGGGGTTCCGCAAGGTTCGGTCTTGGGCCCTCTTCTTTTCTCCCTCTACACAACATCTCTTGGTTCGGTTATCCACTCCCATAACTTCTCCTACCACTGCTATGCTGATGACACCCAGCTGATTCTGTCGTTTCCTCCTTCTGACGCCCAAGTGGAGACGCGCATCGCATTGCCTGGCAGACATCTCGGGGTGGATGTCGAAGCACCACCTGAAGCTCAACCTGGACAAGACTGAGATGGTGTTTCTCCCGGGGAAGGGCTGCCCGCACCGAGACCTGGCCATCACCATAGATGACTCCGTGGTGACGTCTACTCGGACCACGAGGAATCTGGGTGTGACCCTGGACGACCAACTGTCGTTCTCGGCAAACATCGCTTCGGTGGCGCGTTCCTGCAGATTCCTCCTCTACAACATCCGGAGGATTCGTCCCTTCCTCACCGACAAGGCAGCGCAGGTGCTGATCCAGGCTCTTGTCATCTCCCGCCTGGACTACTGCAACTCCCTCCTTGCTGGCGCCCCGGCTTCCGCCATCAGACCTCTGGAGCTCGTCCAGAAAGCTGCTGCTCATCTGGTGTTCAACCTTCCCAAGTTCTCCCACACAACTTGCCTTCTCCGTTCTCTACACTGGCTCCCCGTAGCTGCTCGCATCCAGTTTAAAACTCTGGTGCTAGCCTACAGGGCAGTGAAAGGAACAGCTCCTTCATACCTCCAGGCTATGGTCAAGCCCTACACCCCCGGCCGACCACTTCGCTCTGCTGCCTCCAGGCGACTGGCTGCCCCGGCGCTCAGCGGCCCCTGCTTGCGATCGATGCGGTCACGGCTTTTCTCTGTTCTGGCACCTCAGTGGTGGAATGCTCTCCCGACTGATGTCAGGACAGCGGAGTCGCTGCCCATCTTTCGCCGCAGGCTGAAGACCCATCTCTTCAAGAAACACTACCCGGATCCTCCCTCTTAGGACATCACCTACTCTGTCCTAGCTCTTTTGATGCTCTTGTTTTCTAATCTTTCATTTCTAATCTGTCCTTTTGTTTTCTCATTCATCATAGTACCTAACTTATTGCACTTCTACTCTAGCTCTAGTTATGCTCTTAGCTGTTGGTTTAGGAAGGAAATGCGCTTACGATTTCTTGTGACCTGAAGTTCTTTTATCTACCTTTGTTGAACACACTTATTGTAAGTCGCTTTGGATAAAAGCGTCTGCTAAATGACCGTAATGTAATGTAATGTAATGTAATGCATCATGCATGAGACTTAGCAGTGGATGAATCAACAGATAGAAATGATAAAGCTCAACCTGGAGCTCAACCTGAAGCTCAACCTGGACAAGACTGAGATGGTGTTTCTCCCGGGGAAGGGCTGCCCGCACCGAGACCTGGCCATCACCATAGATGACTCCGTGGTGACGTCTACTCGGACTGCGAGGAATCTGGGTGTGACCCTGGACGACCAACTGTCATTCTCGACAAACATCGCTTCGGTTACGCGTTCCTGCAGATTCCTCCTCTACAATATCCAGAGTATTCGTCCCTTCATCACCGACAAGGCAGCGCAGGTGCTGATCCAGGCTTTTGTCATCTCCCGCCTGGACTACTGCAACTCCCTCCTTGCTGGCGCCCCGGCTTCCGCCATCAGACCTCTGGAGCTTGTCCAGAAAGCTGCTGCTCGTCTGGTGTTCAACCTCCCCAAGTTCTCCCACACAACTTGCCTTCTCCGTTCTCTACACTGGCTCCCTGTAGCTGCTCGCATCCAGTTTAAGACTCCGGTGCTAGCCTACAGGGCAGTGAAAGGAACAGCTCCTTCATACCTCCAGGCTATGGTCAAGTCCTACACCCCCGGCCGACCACTTCGCTCTGCTGCCTCCAGGCGGCTGGCCGCCCCGGCGCTCAGCGGCCCTTGCTTGCGATCGACGCGGTCACGGCTTTTCACTGTTCTGGCACCTCAGTGGTGGAATGATCTCCCGACTGATGTCAGAACAGTGGAGTCGCTGCCCATCTTTCGCCGCAGGCTGAAAACCCACCTCTTCAAGAAAGACTACCTGGATCCGCCCTCTTAGGACATCACCTACTCTGTCCTAGCTCTTCTGATGCACTTGTTTTCTAATCTGTCCTTTCTAATATGTCCTTTTTTCTCATTCATCATAGTACCTTACTTATTGCACTTCTACTCTAGCTCTAGTTATGCTCTTAGCTGTTGGTTTTAGGAAGGAAATGTGCTTACGATTTCTTGTGACCTGAAGTTCTTTTATCTACCTTTGTTGAACTTACTTATTGGAAGTTGCTTTGGATAAAAGCGTCTGCTAAATGACGTAATGTAATGTAATGTAGTAATGAACCGCTTTTGTTGTTTGAGGTTTTTCAATGCAGAGGACCAAAAATGTTCCTTGATTGGACTGGAAAGGTAAAATTTCCAGGGCAATACCCATGTGGTGCTGGTAATGATTGGTTTACATTTTGACAAAATGTAATTGTTAGTCTAATTCTGTTATCAGTATTCTAACCATGGAACAAATACATTTTTTTCTGACAACATTGAAATTTTGTTTAAATATTTGATAAAACATCAGCATTTTAAAAATGTTTTTGCACAGCCTGTATCGTCATATTACCTGCTGTTGCCAGCTCTAACCTCAGCCTGTTCTCATGATACACATTTGATTGATTGATTGATATACTGTAGCGTCTATCTTGTGAATCATTTACGTGCTGCGCTATGTTGGTCTCATTCTTTCACACAGTGCTAAGTATTGTTGTGTGTTGTATTAAACGTTTAAACATTGGATTTCTGGATGTGTTTTGCGTGTACCATTTGAAAATGTTTGGTTTGATTTTTAATGAAGCCTATGTTGATTTTGTAAAGCTGTTTGAAGTCAGAGGGTATGTGCTGTGTTCCCCTGTGTCACATGAAATCCACACAAGTTTATCAAAGTACAAGACTTTATTAAGTCATGGTGAAACATGGCTGCATGTTGCAGGTTCTTTGGTAGTACTAAAGGTAGAGTAGTAGAAGAACTGTCAACAGGTGAGATGGTGGAGGCAGCATCAGACTTAGAAAAAGGCCATGGTGCTCTCCAGCCAGTCGTTGAAAATACACACCTGCAAATGTTGAAAGAGGTTAGCATGGACAACCTGCAGGATGTGCAGTGTGTCAGACCTGGACACACACACGTTTTTATATGCAGAGTGACATTTGAGCTTGAATATCTACCTTGGCGTAGACACCAGGACGGTTCCTCTCAGCACATCCGTAGCCCCAGGACACAACACCCTGCAGCTCACCATTGCACACAACGGGACCACCAGAGTCACCCTGAGAGAGAGAGGGATAGAGAGAGGGAGAGCGAGAGAGAGAGACAAGATAATGAGAAGAAGAAGTGGTACTTAAACTAATAAATATCTACAAGGAGGAATTGTGGATATTCTGCATCTGCAGTGTTTCCAGTTGGTTGTTCTAACTACCTGGCAGGAGTCCTTGCCTCCGGCCATGTATCCAGCACAGAACATGGCATCAGTGATCTGGCCAGGGTAGGCTCTGTCACAATCCCTCTCAGACAGGATGGGGATGTTCAGGCACTGCAGCTTGTTCTTGTCGGCCACTGAATGAATGTAGTTTAATAACACAAGTGAGGACAAATGTTACCTCAAACTCCCTTGTCTGTTATTGAGACACCAAAGTTACTCACTGGAGCTCTGGGTGCTTCCCCAACCGGAGACTTTGCACACGGTGCCAGCGGAGGCACAGCTGGTGGGCAGAGCCACTGGCTTCACGTAGTCATTGAGGGTGGCGGGCTTGCTCAGCTTGATCAACATGATGTCATTGTTGATGTTGTAGGAGCTGTAGTTGGGGTGACGGATGACGCGGGAAGAGCTGATGAACTGCTCCTTACCCTCAGTGACCCTTATGTTGTGCTCGCCAAGACGCACCTCCACACGGCTGCACAAGGACAAGACGTTAATGGTTACACCTCATGGCTTCACTGCCTGAGACCAGAATGCGGAAGGTTTTAGGAAGGAATTACGTACGACTTGTAGCAGTGAGCAGCAGACACAACCCAGTTCTCATTGACCAAGGAGCCACCACAGAAATGGTAGCCAGAGTTCAGAGAGACCTGATGGGGCTGAGAGTGGGGCGTGCACTCATACCCTCCGACGATCTTGTCGTCCTCCGTAGCAACTGAAAGGGAACAAGAGATCAAATAATTTTCAAATGAATGTTATAGTTCAGTGATTTGGAATGATGAATATATGAAGAATAATTTTTTTGAAATAATCCTTACAAGCAGCTCCGATGAGCAGAACGAAGACCAGAGACCTCATGGTTGCTGTGGGATCTTGATGATGGGAAAACAAAGAGTGGATCCTTCTTTTATGTGGAAATGAGCTCCTCTGGACACACCTCCTAAGGCTCTGTGACCAATCAGGAGCTTAGGAAAAATGATTTTGTGTTTTGGAAAAGCAAATATTGTGCAAACTTGGGGGGTGGTCTGCATCGACATATGACAAAAAATGAAAAATTATTATGTTCAAAACTTAAAAAGGTGCTGTAGAACAAATGAAATAATTTTAGCCCTTGCCTTTAAAAATAGATAAGTATTTTTACGTATAAATAAGTATTAATAAGTAAATATCAATACAACTATTCAGACAGTGTAAAGCTGCCTTTATATTCGCTCATTAACTCCACTTACTCTTGTAATCTTTTTGGCATTAGCAGCATTATATGAAGCTCTCTCAATTTCTAAACTAAAGCCACTACATGCCGTTTTATTTCACATTTCTGCTTTGTGCACATTATGTACAGTAAATCATCTGTATACAACACAGGGCCTATATTGTAATGATTAACCTTTACATGTATGGAGTTATGCTGTGTGGACAGATCTACAACTCTGCAGATGATGTAATTCACAGGAAAACCATGCTGATTTAGGGTAAATACTAACGACACTTCGACTCAATTCATTTATATTGTTAAGACTCTCAGGACAGATCAAGGCATGGAGATACACACCAAGCTCTTGGGGGGGGGCTCACAATTTGACTAAATGTCACACGCATATTATTTTGCCTCCATAACTTTGACTCATCAAATGTGCTGCAGATGTCCCTTCCATGCGTCCTCAGTTGTCCATTAAAATAAACTTCATATCAGCAGTGCAAAGATCTGTTATTTATTCATTTTAGTTAGTCTGAGGCACACTTTGTTTTACTTGATAAATAAAACTATTAATTACACAAATATAATGACGAATTAATAAGAACAGAATAGAGTATAGGACAGAATATATCTTTACTATCATTGAGAAAAACAATTCATAAACAAAATAACGCAAGTAGGCAATATGACATAAAACAAACGGTCAAAATGAAACACTAGAATGAGGTAAAACACCCGCCGAGCCTTGCCTTGTCAATGATTAGCATGATGTATGGCCTTACAGTATCCTGAGACTTCTGTCAGCTACAACAGCTTGTAGAAGATCTTAAGTATCGATAAAGCACTGCACTGCGCTGGGTATTGCTGCCTGTTGCACATTGGCCAGTGTTGCTGGTTCAGCTGCAGGGTTGTCAGCTGGGGGCCACTCTTGGCAGATGATTTGGCTCTTTAATCTCAGAACACCTTAAGGTGCAGGGCAGTGGTGGGGATGTCTCCCTACTTCTCCCTGTAGCTGGCCCTAACCTCCTTTTCCCCACTGTCTCATTCCTTCTGAGACAGAGCCAGAAACCCTCTTGCTCTTCCTCCTCAGCCAGTTCCTTAACTGTCTTCCTCTGTCTGGACATGGTAATTCAGAAGGCTTTCAGGTATCGATGTGTGGATTTTCTAAGGGAGCCTCTGCAGCCCACTACTGCTGACTAGATGGATTACTTCCATTCTGCTTCAGATCATGCTGCATTCCTCTCAAAGGCTGCCTCCACGCCTTGCTCCCACAGGACAGTGCGCTCAACCATGACCACCTTCCCAGTGGAGTTGAACCACAAGGCAATGTCTGGCCATAGAGAGGTTATGGTGATCTCATAGGGCATCTTCAGCTGTTGGTTCAGGTCAACTCTTGTGCTCCATTCACATCCATGTCTTAGGATAGACCACTTTGTTTGGCTGAGGTTCTGAACTCCAGCTCCTTGCCTGATGAAGTGTCTCTGCTTTTTGGATGTTGAGGGGCTGGTTCTGTTCACTTCCACTCTGAGTGTCTCCAAAACCTCAACCAGTTTCCGCAGGACCAGTCATAGTACCATCGATACTGTCCCTGGGTCAAAGTTGGCCGGCATCCTGCTGCAAGCTGGGGTTCTGGGCATCAAATTTGTTTCGTGCCAAATCACAGATGCACATTTGTTGGACTTGAGAGGGTGTCATATGTGGACCTAATCAGTCTGCATTGGTGGATTCGGAGACCCCGATGAGTCGTCACTTTGGCCCATCTTCAGCCACATCTGCTGAGGATCCTTTGCTCATAAGTCGTTGCCGTACCAGTCAATTCTGTGTTGGTGCACCTTTCAACTTGCCTCTTGGTTGACCACTGGCAGAAACAGTTTTCCGCCATTTAGAGTTCATCATGCATAAGGCTTAGCAGTGGATGAATCAACAGATAGAAATGATTACGAACCGCTTTTGGTGTTTGTGAGGTTTTATAATGCAGAGGACCAAAACGTTTCCTTTAAGATTTAAGATACTTTATTAATCGTCATCGTTATTAGACTGGAAAGGTAGAATTTCCAGAGCAACACCCGTGTGGTGCTGGTGATGATCCTTGTTTTGACTAAATGTATATTTTGGTCCAATTCTGTTGTTACCGGTGGTGTAACCACTGACCAAAGACATCTTTGGAATTTTGAACAGCTTGTATCATGATACCACCCGCTGCTGCTGGCTCTAACCTCAAGCTGTCCTCGTTATATACAGTTGATTGATTGATATACTGTAGTGTCTGTCTTGTGAATCATATATGTGGTGTGCTAAGTCTCATTCTTTCACACAGTTCTTTAAGTATTGTTGTGTGCTGTGTTAAAAATTTAAACATCAGATTTCTGGATGTGCTTTGCATGTACTACCTGAAAGTGTTTCTAAAACTAAGTAATATTAGTTTTGCTTACATTTAGGTTTGCTGTTTAATGAAGCCTATGTTGATTTTGTTAAGTAGTTTGAAGTCAGAGGGTATGTGCTGTGTTCCCCTGTGTCACATAAAATCCACACACGTTTATCAATGCACAAGACTTTATTAAGTCATGGTGAAACATGGCTGCATTCTGGTTGAGGTTCTTTGGTAGCAATGAAATGTAGAGTAGTAGAAGAACTGTTAGTAGGTGAGATGGTGGAGGTAGCATCAGACTTAGTAGCTGGCCATGGTGCTCTCCAGCCAGTCGTTGAAAAGACACACCTGCAAATGTAGACAGAAGGAGGTTAGCATGGACAACCTTCCGGAAATACAGTGTGTGAGTCCTGGACACACACGTCTTTATATGACTGACATTTAAACTTGAACATCTACCTTGGCGTAGACACCAGGGCGGTTCTTCTCAGCACATCCAAAGCCCCAGGACACAACACCCTGCAGCTCACCATTGCACACAACGGGACCACCAGAGTCACCCTGACAGAGAGAGAGGGAGAGAGAAAGACGGAGAGACAAGGTAATGAGAAGAAGTGGTACATAGACCAATGAATATGATCTTCAAGGAGGAATTCTGGATATTCTGCATCTGCAGTGTTTCCAGTTGGTTTTTCTGACTACCTGGCAGGAGTCCTTGCCTCCCTCCAGGTATCCAGCACAGAACATGGCATCGGTGATCATGCCAGGGTAGGAGTTGTCACAGTCCTTCTCAGACAGGATGGGGATGTCCAGGCACTGCAGCTTGTTTCCATCAACCACTGAATGAATGAAAGTGTTAGAGGAGTTGTGAGGACAAATGTTACCTCAAACATTTTTCAAGCCATGAGACACCAACGTTACTTACTGGAGCTCTGGGTGCTTCCCCAGCCAGAGACTTTGCACATGGTGCCAGCAGGGGCACAGCTGGTGGGCAGAGCCACGGGCTTCACGTAGTCATTGAGGGTGGCGGGCTCGCTCAGCTTGATCAACATGATGTCATTGTTGATGTTGTAGGAGTTGTAGTTGGGGTGACGGATGACGCGAGAGGAACGGATGAACTGCTCCTTACCCTCAGTGACCCTGATGTTGTGCTCGCCAAGACGCACCTCCACGCGGCTGCACAGGGGCAAGACGTTAATGGTTACACCTCATGGCTTCACTGCCTGAGAGCAAAATGCAGAAGGTTCTCTTGATAATATCAAGGAATTACGTACGACTTGTAGCAGTGAGCAGCAGACACAACCCAGTTCTCGTTGACCAAGGAACCACCACAGAAGTGGTAGCCAGAGTTCAGAGAGACCTGATGGGGCTGAGAGTGGGGTGTGCACTCATACCCTCCGACGATCTTGTCGTCCTCCGTAGCAACTAAAAGGGAACAAGAGATCAAACAATTTTCAAATGAATGTTGTTATAGTTCAGAGATTTGGAATGATGAATATATGAAGAAGAATTTGTCCTTACAAGCAGCTCCGATGAGCAGAACGAATACCAGAGACCTCATGGTTGCTGTGGGATCTTGATGATGAGAAAACAAAGACTGGCTCCTTCTTTTATGTGGAAAGGAGCCCCTCTGAACACACCTCCTAAGGCTCTGTAACCAATCAGGAGCTTAGGAAAAATGATTTTGTGTTTAAGAAAAGTAAATATTGTGCAAACTTGGGGGGTGGTCTGTGTTGACATATGACCCAAAAACACTTTTCACAGATTAGAGTAAAACATAAAACATACAAGGAGATAATGCTTTCAAAATTTAATAACAATTGTTTCAATTTTTTGAGTATGATTGATTATTCATATCAGGCTAAACTGCCTTTATATTCTCCCATTAACTATAGTTTCTCTTGTAATCTTTATGGAATGAGCTGCATCACATATATCACAAACTAAAGCCACTACAACATTTTAGTTAACATTTCTGCTTAGTACACTTTCATATACTGTAGATTCAGGCTGTATTTAGCACAGTGTATATTTTGTAATGATTAACCTTTGCATGGATGTATGGGAACACCTCTGCAGCTCTGCAGATGGTTTGATTCACAGCTAAACAAGCCCACGTGTCCTCATACAACACATTGATCTGGGAAAAATACAAACATCACTTAACAAGACCAGTGTGCATGTTGTCCAGATGTCCCCCCAATTGCTCCAAAGTTGTCCATTTGTCCCTTTAAAATATCACAAATGGAGGAAAAACATTTTCACATGAATTAGTCTGATAGAATTGAACAGTGCAAAGATATGTTTGACATATTGAACTTTTGTTTAAATCGTTGAACAAACCTGTATCTTGGCATGGAAATCTAGAATAATCTGGCACAATGCACATGAGCGGATCAAGTAGACATTTCGGCTGATTCATTTCTGAAATACAATCACAAGGATCCACTGCCCGTGTAGTTCGTTAACTAATGGACACCATCTGAAATACCTGGAATACCATAAATTGAAAATGAAATCAGGCGTTGCTGCTTTGGAAAGGGCAAGCAGCTCTACATCCTCAACCAGAGGAAAGTAAGTATATTTAATGTAATCATAACTCTCCTTACTGGTCTGCTTGATAAATAAGCATCTTGTGTTATGTTCCTCATCGCCTGTTACTTCAACAGGAAATAAAGAAATATTTCAACTTTGATTTGTGAGCGTTTGTCAGGTGTAAATACTGGTCACTGATTGGATAATACTGTTCCTTGAAGTAAGCCGGATGTCAGGTGTTTATTTTCCTATTATCCTCCAGGGAAAAATTCAGCCACTGAACTTTTCTGTTGTGTTGAAGCTACAAAAGCTCTTATAAAGAAACTGTTGTTACTGTTATACTGTTAAAGTAACTGCAAAATGATTTGTTATTTGTTGTAAAAAATGTTATTTCAGGCTCTAACCTCAGCCTGTCCTCATTATAAACAATTTATTGATTGATCTCCTGTAGTTGCTGTTTTGTGAATCATATATACTGTACGAGCTGATGTATATGTTGATCTTATTCTTTCAGTCAGTGATTTGCATTTATCACCTGGGAGTGTTTCTAAAACTGTAAGTAACAGAAGTTCTTTTTTACGTTTTAGGTTTGATTCTTTTAATAAAGCCTATGTTGATTTTGTTAAGTGCTTTGATGTCAGAGGGTATGAACTGGGTTTCCCCCTGCCTGCATCTCTACTTTCTATTCGGGTCCTGTCTGTGGGTGTGGCTGGATTTTTTACATGGGGTACAATAAATATCCTGAGAAAGTAGAGTGGACATTAAGTCAGACTACTGCTGCAGGTACACAGGGTCCTGGTCCACGAGCCCTTCATGCATTCACCAAACGTGTACATCACTGGCTCATTGTTATTCATCGGTGCCAGACACACACATTTCCTCCTTTGTAGTGGACGTGGTAAGCAAAGTACAGTAGTAGATCCCCAGTATGCTACAGGTGAAAATGCCATTTTGGGCGTTAAAGTCCTGGTTGGTGCTTGGACCCTTAATGACTATAATATTTTAGAATACATGATGAATTGCAACTACATTATTTATGTTTAAAATTATTTTGCTGTGTATGTATTCCATATTTGACTGAAATTTGAAAATCGAATGATCATTTTCATTACGGCACAAAAGTACCACAGTATATTTATTTGATAAAATAAAATAAAATCCACACACGTTTATCAATGCATAAGACTTTATTAAGTCATGGTGAAACATGGCTGCATTCTGGTTGAGGTTCCTTGGTAGTACTGGAGGTAGAGTAGTAGAAGAACTGTCAGTAGTTGAGATGGTGGAGGTAGCATCAGACTTAATAGTTGGCCATGGTGCTCTCCAGCCAGTTGTTGAAAAGACACACCTGCAAATGTAGACGGGAGGTTAGCATGGACAACCTGCAGGACATACAGTGTGTAGGACCTGGACACACATGTCTTTATATGCAGAGTGACATTTAAACTTGAACATCTACCTTGGCGTAGACACCAGGGCGGTTCTTCTCAGCACATCCAAAGCCCCAGGACACAACACCCTGCAGCTCACCATTGCACACAACGGGACCACCAGAGTCACCCTGACAGAGAGAGAGGGAGAGAGAAAGACGGAGAGACAAGGTAATGAGAAGAAGTGGTACATAGACCAATGAATATGATCTTCAAGGAGGAATTCTGGATATTCTGCATCTGCAGTGTTTCCAGTTGGTTTTTCTGACTACCTGGCAGGAGTCTTTGCCTCCCTCCAGGTATCCAGCACAGAACATGGCATTGGTGATCATGCCAGGGTAGGAGTTGTCACAGTCCTTCTCAGACAGGATGGGAATGTCCAGGCACTGCAGCTTGTTTCCATCAACCACTGAATGAATGAAAGTGTTAGAGGAGTTGTGAGGACAAATGTTGCCTCAAACATTTTTCAAGCCATAAGACACCAAAGTTACTTACTGGAGCTCTGGGTGCTTCCCCAGCCAGAGACTTTGCACATGGTGCCAGCAGGGGCACAGCTGGTGGGCAGAGCCACGGGCTTCACGTAGTCATTGAGGGTGGCGGGCTCGCTCAGCTTGATCAACATGATGTCATTGTTGATGTTGTAGGAGTTGTAGTTGGGGTGACGGATGACGCGAGAGGAACGGATGAACTGCTCCTTACCCTCAGTGACCCTGATGTTGTGCTCGCCAAGACGCACCTCCACGCGGCTGCACAGGGGCAAGACGTTAATGGTTACACCTCATGGCTTCACTGCCTGAGAGCAAAATGCAGAAGGTTCTCTTGATAATATCAAGGAATTACGTACGACTTGTAGCAGTGAGCAGCAGACACAACCCAATTCTCATTGACCAAGGAACCACCACAGAAGTGGTAGCCAGAGTTCAGAGAGACCTGATGGGGCTGAGAGTGGGGTGTGCACTCATACCCTCCGACGATCTTGTCGTCCTCCGTAGCAACTAAAAGGGAACAAGAGATCAAACAATTTTCAAATGAATGTTGTTATAGTTCAGAGATTTGGAATGATGAATATATGAAGAAGAATTTGTCCTTACAAGCAGCTCCGATGAGCAGAACGAATACCAGAGACCTCATGGTTGCTGTGGGATCTTGATGATGAGAAAACAAAGACTGGCTCCTTCTTTTATGTGGAAAGGAGCCCCTCTGAACACACCTCCTAAGGCTCTGTAACCAATCAGGAGCTTTGGAAAAATGATTTTGTGTTTAAGAAAAGTAAATATTGTGCAAACTTGGGGGGTGGTCTGCGTTGACATATGACCCAAAAACACTTTTCACAGATTAGAGTAAAACATAAAACATACAAGGAGATAATGCTTTCAAAATTTAATAACAATTGTTTCAATTTTTTGAGTATGATTGATTATTCATATCAGGCTAAACTGCCTTTATATTCTCCCATTAACTATAGTTTCTCTTGTAATCTTTATGGGATGAGCTGCATCACATATATCACAAACTAAAGCCACTATAACATTTTAGTTAACATTTCTGCTTAGTACACTTTCATATACTGTAGATTCAGGCTGTATTTAGCACAGTGTATATTTTGTAATGATTAACCTTTGCATGGATGTATGGGAACACCTCTGCAGCTCTGCAGATGGTTTGATTCACAGCTAAACAAGCCCACGTGTCCTCATACAACACATTGATCTGGGAAAAATACAAACATCACTTAACAAGACCAGTGTGCATGTTGTCCAGATGTCCCCCCAATTGCTCCAAAGTTGTCCATTTGTCCCTTTAAAATATCACAAATGGAGGAAAAACATTTTCACATGAATTAGTCTGATAGAATTGAACAGTGCAAAGATATGTTTGACATATTGAACTTTTGTTTAAATCGTTGAACAAACCTGTATCTTGGCATGGAAATCTAGAATAATCTGGCACAATGCACATGAGCGGATCAAGTTGACATTTCGGCTGATTCATTTCTGAAATACAATCACAAGGATCCACTGCCCGTGTAGTTCGTTAACTAATGGACACCATCTGAAATACCTGGAATACCATAAATTGAAAATGAAATCAGGCGTTGCTGCTTTGGAAAGGGCAAGCAGCTCTACATCCTCAACCAGAGGAAAGTAAGTATATTTAATGTAATCATAACTCTCCTTACTGGTCTGCTTGATAAATAAGCATCTTGTGTTATTTTCCTCATCGCCTGTTACTTCAACAGGAAATAAAGAAATATTTCAACTTTGATTTGTGAGCGTTTTGTCAGGTGTAAATACTGGTCACTGATTGGATAATACTGTTCCTTGAAGTAAGCCGGATGTCAGGTGTTTATTTTCCTATTATCCTCCAGGGAAAAATTCAGCCACTGAACTTTTCTGTTGTGTTGAAGCTACAAAAGCTCTTATAAAGAAACTGTTGTTACTGTTATACTGTAAAAGTAACTGCAAAATGATTTGTTATTTGTTGTAAAAAATGTTATTTCAGGCTCTAACCTCAGCCTGTCCTCATTATAAACAATTTATTGATTGATCTCCTGTAGTTGCTGTTTTGTGAATCATATATACTGTACGAGCTGATGTATATGTTGATCTTATTCTTTCAGTCAGTGATTTGCATTTATCACCTGGGAGTGTTTCTAAAACTGTAAGTAACAGAAGTTCTTTTTTACGTTTTAGGTTTGATTCTTTTAATAAAGCCTATGTTGATTTTGTTAAGTGCTTTGATGTCAGAGGGTATGAACTGGGTTTCCCCCTGCCTGCATCTCTACTTTCTATTCGGGTCCTGTCTGTGGGTGTGGCTGGATTTTTTACATGGGGTACAATAAATATCCTGAGAAAGTAGAGTGGACATTAAGTCAGACTACTGCTGCAGGTACACAGGGTCCTGGTCCACGAGCCCTTCATGCATTCACCAAACGTGTACATCACTGGCTCATTGTTATTCATCGGTGCCAGACACACACATTTCCTCCTTTGTAGTGGACGTGGTAAGCAAAGTACAGTAGTAGATCCCCAGTATGCTACAGGTGAAAATGCCATTTTGGGCGTTAAAGTCCTGGTTGGTGCTTGGACC
This sequence comes from Genypterus blacodes, assembly GCF_046128005.1. Taxonomy (NCBI): domain Eukaryota; kingdom Metazoa; phylum Chordata; class Actinopteri; order Ophidiiformes; family Ophidiidae; genus Genypterus; species Genypterus blacodes. The sequence continues at coordinate 2,887,185 of NW_027466869.1, read as the reverse complement.
CTTAATGACTATAATATTTTAGAATACATGATGAATTGCAACTACATTATTTATGTTTAAAATGATTTTGCTGTGTATGTATTCTATATTTGACTGAAATTTGAAAATCGAATGATCATTTTCATTACGGCACAAAAGTACCACAGTATATTTATTTGATAAAATAAAATAAAATCCACACACGTTTATCAATGCATAAGACTTTATTAAGTCATGGTGAAACATGGCTGCATTCTGGTTGAGGTTCCTTGGTAGTACTGGAGGTAGAGTAGTAGAAGAACTGTCAGTAGTTGAGATGGTGGAGGTAGCATCAGACTTAATAGTTGGCCATGGTGCTCTCCAGCCAGTTGTTGAAAAGACACACCTGCAAATGTAGACGGGAGGTTAGCATGGACAACCTGCAGGACATACAGTGTGTAGGACCTGGACACACATGTCTTTATATGCAGAGGGACATTTAAACTTGAACATCTACCTTGGCGTAGACACCAGGGCGGTTCTTCTCAGCACATCCAAAGCCCCAGGACACAACACCCTGCAGCTCACCATTGCACACAACGGGACCACCAGAGTCACCCTGACAGAGAGAGAGGGAGAGAGAGAGGGAGAGAGAAAGACGGAGAGACAAGGTAATGAGAAGAAGTGGTACATAGACCAATGAATATGATCTTCAAGGAGGAATTCTGGATATTCTGCATCTGCAGTGTTTCCAGTTGGTTTTTCTGACTACCTGGCAGGAGTCTTTGCCTCCCTCCAGGTATCCAGCACAGAACATGGCATTGGTGATCATGCCAGGGTAGGAGTTGTCACAGTCCTTCTCAGACAGGATGGGGATGTCCAGGCACTGCAGCTTGTTTCCATCAACCACTGAATGAATGAAAGTGTTAGAGGAGTTGTGAGGACAAATGTTGCCTCAAACATTTTTCAAGCCATAAGACACCAAAGTTACTTACTGGAGCTCTGGGTACTTCCCCAGCCAGAGACTTTGCACATGGTGCCAGCAGGGGCACAGCTGGTGGGCAGAGCCACGGGCTTCACGTAGTCATTGAGGGTGGCGGGCTCGCTCAGCTTGATCAACATGATGTCATTGTTGATGTTGTAGGAGTTGTAGTTGGGGTGACGGATGACGCGAGAGGAACGGATGAACTGCTCCTTACCCTCAGTGACCCTGATGTTGTGCTCGCCAAGACGCACCTCCACACGGCTGCACAGGGGCAAGACGTTAATGGTTACACCTCATGGCTTCACTGCCTGAGAGCAAAATGCAGAAGGTTCTCTTGATAATATCAAGGAATTACGTACGACTTGTAGCAGTGAGCAGCAGACACAACCCAATTCTCATTGACCAAGGAACCACCACAGAAGTGGTAGCCAGAGTTCAGAGAGACCTGATGGGGCTGAGAGTGGGGTGTGCACTCATACCCTCCGACGATCTTGTCGTCCTCCGTAGCAACTGAAAGGGAACAAGAGATCAAACAATTTTCAAATGAATGTTGTTATAGTTCAGAGATTTGGAATGATGAATATATGAAGAAGAATTTGTCCTTACAAGCAGCTCCGATGAGCAGAACGAATACCAGAGACCTCATGGTTGCTGTGGGATCTTGATGATGAGAAAACAAAGACTGGCTCCTTCTTTTATGTGGAAATGAGCCCCTCTGAACACACCTCCTAAGGCTCTGTGACCAATCAGGAGCTTAGGAGAAATGATTTTGTGTTTTAGAAAAGTAAATATTGTGCAAACTTGGGGGGTGGTCTGCGTTGACATATGACCCAAAAACACTTTTCACAGATTAGAGTAAAACATAAAACATAAACATACAGGGAGATAATGCTTTCAAAATTCAATGAACAATTTCAATTTTTTGAGTATAATTGATTATTCATATCAGGCCAAACTGCCTTTATATTCTCCCATTAACTATAGTTTCTCTTGTAATCTTTTTGGAATGAGCTGCATTGCATATATTACAAACTAAAGCCACTATAACATTTTAGTTAACATTTCTGCTTGGTACCCTATCATATAGATTCAGGCTGTATTTAGCACAGTGTATATTTTGTAATGATTAACTTTTGCATGGATGTATGGGAACACCTCTGCAGCTCTGCAGATGGTTTGATTCACAGCTAAACAAGCCCACGTGTCCTCATACAATACATTGATCTGGGAAAAATACAAACATCACTTAGCAAGACCAGTGTGCATGTTGTCCAGATGTCCCCCCAATTTCTCCACAATTGTCCATTTGACCCTTTAAAATATCACAAATGGAGGAAAAACATTTTTACATGCTTTAGTCTGATAGAATTGAACAGTGCAAAGATGTGTTTGACTTATTGAACTTTTGTCTAAATCGTTGAACAAACCTGTATCTTGGCATGGAAATCTAGAATAATCTGGCACAATGCACATGAGCGGATCAAGTTGACATTTCGGCTGATTCATCTCTGAAATACAATCACAAGGATCCACTGCCCGTGTAGTTCGTTAACTAATGGACACCATCTCGAATACCTGGAATACCATAAATTGAAAATGAAATCAGGCGATGCTGCTTTGGAAAGTGCAAGCAGCTCTACATCCTCAACCAGAGGAAAGTAAGTATCTTCAATGTTATTCATAACTCTCCTTACTGGTCTGCTTGAGTAATAAGCATCTTGTGTTATTTTCCTCGTCGCCTGTTACTTCAACAGGAAAAAAAATAATATTTCAACTTAGATTTGTGAGCGTTATGTCAGGTGTAAATACTGGTCACTGATTGGATAACACTGTTCCTTGAAGTCCGCCGGATGTCAGGTGTTTATTATCCTCCAGGGAAAAGGTCGGCCACTGAACTATTTTGTCGCATTTAGGCTACAATAGCTCTCATACAAACACTGTTGTTACTGTTATACTCCAATCCAAACGCACCTCCACACGGCTGCACAGGGACGAGACGTTAATACTTACACCTCATGGCTTCACTGCCTGAGACCAGAATGCACAAGGTTTTCTCGATAATATTAAAGAATCACGTACGACTTGTAGCAGTGAGCAGCAGACACAACCCAATTTGCATTGACCAAGGAGCCACCACAGAAGTGGTAGCCAGAGTTTAGAGAAACAATATTGGGCTAAGAGTGGGGCGTGCACTCATACCCTCCGACGATCTTGTCCTCCTCCAAGGCAACTGAAGAAACAAAAACTGGTTGGCTGGTTTTTGTGTAAATTGTTTAGTAAATTGATTTACCTATGTCCAAGAGGTGACAACAAAGGTCCGAGGTCAGTAGGGGTTGATTTGCTTTGACCAATCCATTGTGATTGATGGATTTCATTTCACAAAAAATAGACAAAAATAATATGCTTTATATGATTTATTCCTCACATTTTTCCAGTACAAAAGATGGAACATGAGCAGCAAATAATGTGGAGCTGCTTCACTGCACTGGGTGTGTTGGGATCACTTAGTTGTTAGCCATGGCGCTCTTCAGCCAATCAACAAGCACGCAGACCTGAAAATCAAAATGGACAGAGTTAGGATTAAGATCAGATCAGAGAGGGTTTAAGCCCCAGTTGGTAATATTTTTACTTGCACATTTCACCTAATTCCAGAAACACAACTGGAAACTTTTTTGTCTGCTCCATTTGGTTTATATGAAAAGATATGTCAATCCAGTGGGGTGATCCAATGCTTTTGTTCGCATTCGGATAACAGATTGTGCCTTTAAATTAAGCAAGCCACAGTGTTTGAAATATCCTCATCTGGAAGTTACCTTGGCATAGACACCAGGGTGGTCCCTCTCAGCACATCCATAGCCCCAAGAGACTACGCCCTGCAGCACACCATTGCACACGACGGGGCCACCGGAGTCACCCTGAGAGTAGAGAGTGTCAAATCAATTTTCAATTTCAACAAAACATCACACTCAGCATGACCCTTGCTGTATCCCTGCATTGACATTGGTATCACATACCTGGCAGGAGTCCTTGCCGCCCGCAAGATACCCAGCACAGAACATGGAGTTGGTGATCATGCCAGGGTAGGAGCTCTTGCAGTCGGAGTCAGAAAGGATGGGGATGTTCAGGCACTGCAGCTTGTTACCGTTAGCAGCTGGAGAACGAAAATAGAATGTGACAAATCTACCAAACTACAGTGTATTATGTGTGTGTACACGGTCCAATGTGACTGTTGGAACTCACAGGAGCTCATGGTGGTTCCCCAGCCAGAGACTTTGCACATGGTGCCAGCAGGGGCACAGCTGGTGGGCAGAGCCACGGGCTTCACAAAGTTATTGATGGTGGCGGGTTTGCTCAGCTTGATCAACATGACGTCATTGTTGATGTTGTAGGAGCTGTAGTTGGGGTGGCGGATGACGCGGGAAGAGCTGATGAACTGCTCGTTACCCTCAGTGACCCTGATGTGGTGCTCGCCGAGACGCACCTCCACACGGCTGCAAAAAGACAATGCAGAGGCGGTGATGTTTTCTATCTGCTGCAGTTGCTGATTGGTGGATTTTGTGTCATTCATGATTTCATTCATTATTTTCTGATTCTGAGAAACATGACAAACGTGCTTACGACTTGTAGCAGTGAGCAGCAGACACAACCCAGTTCGCACTGACCAAGGAGCCACCACAGAAGTGGTAGCCAGAGTTCAGAGAGACAATATGGGGCTGAGAGTGGGGCGTGCACTCATACCCTCCGACAATCTTGTCCTCCTCCAAGGCAACTGAAACACACATACAATATATGAACAAGAAGTTTCACACCAAAGGCACAACCCAAAGCTCTGCTGGGTACATTTCTCCTAGGATGGTCAGTGATCAAACAGATGGTTAAATTCAAAGCCTTCCTTTTAACACATTATGATGGATAAAACCTCTATAACAGTCAAGACACTGATACAGCAGAGAGAGAGAGAGAGAGAGAGAGAGAGCGAGAGAGAGAGAGAGAGAGAGAGAGAGCTTCACACTTACAAGCAGCTCCGATGAGCAAAACGAAGAGCAGAGACCTCATGGTTGTTGTGTGATACCGTTGATCATCCAAAAGCTTTTTTTATATGCAAACCTCTGAGAGCTGCCCTGCTATTCAGCCATGCTCATTGGTCAATGAAGAGCCAATCTGTTCCAGTGGATATTAAGATTAGGTGATTCATTACAAGAATTATCGAAAAAATAAAACATGTCGTGGAAAAAACTAAAAACCAACAGCTGGCTTTTCATCATCAATTTTGTGATATCGTAAAAGAAAGTGAGTGTGGAAGAATCTGAGTATGATGTTTAACATAAACAATATAATAGGATGAAACTGGACTTGTGCTGATTGTCACATTGCATTTCCATGGTAACGTTACATATGTATTTATTGTCTCTGAAAAGTGTCCTGTCTAAATGATTTTATTGTTCTCTCACGTTTCTTCTCAGCTGACACTCAGCTAAATTCATTATTCTTCTCTTGTTCATGGTGAATCAGGACAAGAAATATGACAAACACATTGACCTTTTCAAGATGCACAAACTCCTGGTTCAGTACACCCAGAGGTGAAAAGCAATTGAATACATTTACTCAGGTATCGCATGTGTTTAAGAGTTTTGTGGTTAAGGGTCATATTTTACAAATACACGCTCCATTGTGATTTTTTACATATTAAATAACAAATAAGATCCTAAAATGGATGCATTGTGCTTCATCAGCATATAAAGAGTTTGACCTCATACTGATGACCTTTTTTACAAGTGACAACTCAAAGGAGTGAAATCCTTAAGTGTTATATGCATTCCTGCTCCTCATACTTCAAAGGAGTTTATTACTTTTTAAAGCACAAAAACATTTTGTCAAAGTTGAGCCACTTTCCTCTCGTCTGGTTACACAGGTACTCAAGTCACCTCTATATTTAGACACGTGTGAACACAGTATCTGACAGCTGTGCACTTCTCAGCACCTGCTGCATAAAAAAACACAATTAGGTGAAGGTCGGCGTTGCCTTGAGAAACTGCATTTTTTTCACAGGGTTAAAAAAGAACTTCACAAGCAGAGAGAATATGGACACTAGACAAATAAGAAATAATAGAAAAACTAAAAGAGAACTAGAAGCAGTTAAGCAGTTATGTGCCACGTTCAACAAAATTAATACATTTTGTGACAAACAGACAAGGCTACAAGGACAAAATGAGAAAAGATTTTGTTTTATAAAGATTACAGAAAACCATAACAATAGAAGTGGGAATCAAGAAGGAAATTTAAAAATCCTATCGATTGTGTTGAATACACAGGGAATGCTTTTGACCAAAACACACATAATTTAGAGTTATACTGACTCAGCAGAGAGAGGACAATAATAGTATAATTAATTGGGCCAGGGTAATAATGTAATGGAAGTCTCAAACAGTAAGACAGTAATGAGAACGCCATGTTTGAAATGTTTCTGCTTTTATCTTTAATCTTTTACACTTTTATTAATTTTCAGAGTGGAGGCAGTGAGGCACTTATTTTTAGAATAAAATCCTAAATGTAAACTAGAGATGGATTTCCTGAAGAAAATGCGCTGTGATTGCAAATGCTGAAAAGTTTGGCAACAAGTACCTGAAAGATTGAAGCCTGAAGGCCTGAAAATGTCTGAATGGTCTGTGCCAAGAAGTTTGAGTACCAGCTGAAGCTCAAATCCTTTGAAGCTACCGAGTGTTTATAATCAACAGGTGCAGCCAATTGAGCAAAGACACAGAGGCGAGTCAGTCTGAAGGCAGAGAATGCCTGAAAACCACATGTTGACTAACAGGCTCTCACGCAAAAACCATAAGTCCTAACTAAAATTGAACTGTGAGACGCCGGAGAAGCATGGGAATGTATTTCGGTTCAAAAAGGCCAGAAGATAGAGAAGAATGAGTGTGGGGGGGGGGGGGGGGGGAGAGTGGTTTGGTAATTTAGATGGTTCATACAGAAATGGCTTTTATTTTGTGTATTATGATGAAATATTATATGTCATTGATAAACTTGTGTGTCTTGATTGGTTGATTGATTCTCACAATTCTGTGAGAGATAGAATAGATACACAGCAGATTCATTTCAAACACTTTATTTAGCATTTTTCTTATTCTTCAGAGTTAGATGCTGGTCATGGTACTGCATTTTTCTTATTCTTCAGAGTTAGATGCTGGTCATGGTACTGCATTTTTCTTATTCTTCAGAGTTAGATGCTGGTCATGGTACTGCATTTTTCTTATTCTTCAGAGTTAGATGCTGGTCATGGTACTGCATTTTTCTTATTCTTCAGAGTTAGATGCTGGTCATGGTACTGCATTTTTCTTATTCTTCAGAGTTAGATGCTGGTCATGGTACTGTGCAGCCAGTCAACGACAGCACACACCTGAAAAGGGAGTGATTTTAGTCAGTTAGTCACAGTGTTACAGTCAGTAGTGTGTTATACAGTTATATTTTCAGTACTCGTATTACCTTGGCGTAGACACCAGGGTGGTCCTTCTCAGCACATCCATAACCCCAGGACACAACACCCTGCAGCTGACCATCACACACAACTGGACCACCAGAGTCACCCTGAGAGAGAGAGAGAGAGAGAGAGAGAGAGAGAGAGAGAGAGAGAGAGAGAGAGAGAGAGAGAGAGAGAGAGAGAGAGAGAGAGAGAGAGAGAGAGATGGATGGATGGATGGATGGATGGATGGATGAGCATGAGAAAACAAGTGAATAGAGAGTAACGTATTTAGTACATCAAAAATGTATGGCCTACGAACCTGATAGGAGTCCTTGCCTCCCTCCAGGTATCCAGCACAGAACATAGTGTTGTCGATCATGCCGGGGTAGGAGTTGTGACCGTCCTCATCAGACCGGATAGGGATGTTCAGGCACTGCAGCTTGTTCTCGTCAGCAGCTACAGCAAAAGAACAACCTCAACTCTCAAAGTGGACTTGGACATGTTTTCTGAAATCTTAGGTTCGTTTGAAAACAGCCGTCACTCACTGGCGCTCATGGTGTTTCCCCAGCCGGAGACTTTGCACATGGTGCCAGCGGGAGCACAGCTGGTGGGCAGAGCCACGGGCTGCAGGTACGAGTTAAGGATGGCGGGCTCGCTGAGCTTGATCAACATCACATCATTCTCAAGCGTGTTGGGGTTGTAGCCGCTGTGGCGGATGACGTGTGAGGAGTGGACGTACTGCTCAGTACCCTCAGTGACTTGGATGTTGTGCTCACCCATACGCACTTCAATACGACTGAAGGAGATAAAATATGGATGGTTAAAAACTGCGCTTTTTTGTGTTTGCATCTTAGAATTCATCAGAAACCTCCTTACGACTTGTAGCAGTGAGCAGCAGACACAACCCATTCCTCACTAACCAGGGAGCCACCACAGAAATGGTAACCCACATTCAGAGAGACAGCATGGGGCTGAGAGTGGGGCGTGCACTCATACCCTCCGACGATCTTGTCCTCCTCAATTGCAACTGAAATCAGGAGGCACAGGGCATGAAAGTCAAGCTGCTCTACAAATACTCACAAGCAGCTCCAATGAGCAGAATGAAAACCACAGCCCTCATGATTGCAGTGTGATCCTATTGAAGAGGCGGGATCCATTTACGTTTGCTACAAATCCTTGCTGTCTGATTGGCCCAATAACTGCCAATCATAATGTAAAATACAAGAAAGAGAACTTGAGAGTGAGTCATAGTGAAGTGGTTCATGTAAGGTGATCAACCCAAAGGTCATTGGTTTGTGAAGAAAAGATATCCCAATATAACCCAATAAGGCTGGAACAGCTGGATTATTCACACCTTTACTGAAGGCGAGTCGGATGTGAGCCAAAAGAGGTGGCAGCATAAAAGGCCTACTTTAGAGGTATATCAAAAAGGAATACAATTCATGTACTTTCCACAAAATTAAAAATAAAGACATCCAGTTTAGTTAATTAAAAATGCTGAGGTGGAGAATCAACAGTTTGTGATTCTTGAGGATACATGGAAAACATTGGTCAAACATCTGTCACTACCTTTTGTGTATTCATTTATCAAATCTCTTTATTTGCCCTGTTCATTTTGATCAGACTAACTCATGTGAAAATGTCATTACCTCCATTTGTGATATTTTGAAGAGACAAATGGACAACTGTGGAGACATCAAATAAACATCTGCACAACATGCACACTGGATGAGTCAAAGTTATGGAACCAAGGATGAAACATCAACCTTGTTAGCTGAACTATGATTTCAAATACATGCATGTAGTGTTGTTTGTATTTTTTCCACATCACTGTGTAGTATTAGGACATGTGGGCTTGTTAAGCTGTGAATCAAACCATCTGCAGAGCTGCAGAGGTGTCCCCATCCATCTATGGCATGGTTAATCATTACAAAATAAACACTGTGCTTAATACAGATGAAATCTACATAATAGTGTACCAAGCAGAGATGTGAACTAAAATGCTACATAGTGGCTTTAGTTTGTGATATTATCAGAGCTTCATATAATGCAGCTCAAAAAGATTACAAGAGAAACTGGAGTTAATAGAATGTAGAACATAGAATAAAAACAAGTTTTACGTTTGGCAAAATATAAATTCCCAAGCTCCTGATTGGTTGCAGAGCCTTAGGAGGTGTGTTCAGAAGGGCTCATTTCCACATAAAAGAAGGAGCCAGTCTTTGTTTTCTCATCATCAAGATCCCACAGCAACCATGATGTCTCTGGTCTTCGTTCTGCTCATTGGAGCTGCTTGTAAGAACAAATTCTTCTTAATATATCCATCATTCCAAATCACTGAACTAAAACAACATTCATTTGAAAATTGTTTGGTTTCTTTGGTCCCTTGACTGTTTTATCCATCATAATGTGTTAAAAGGAAGGCTTTGAATTTAACCATCTGTTTGATCACTGACCATCCTAGGAGAAATGTACCCAGCAGAGCTTTGGGTTGTGCCTTTGGTGTGAAACTTCTTGTTCATATATTGTATGTGTGTTTCAGTTGCCTTGGAGGAGGACAAGATTGTCGGAGGGTATGAGTGCACGCCCCACTCTCAGCCCCATATTGTCTCTCTGAACTCTGGCTACCACTTCTGTGGTGGCTCCTTGGTCAGTGCGAACTGGGTTGTGTCTGCTGCTCACTGCTACAAGTCGTAAGCACGTTTGTCATGTTTCTCAGAATCAGAAAATAATGAATGAAATCATGAATGACACAAAATCCACCAATCAGCAACTGCAGCAGATAGAAAACATCACCGCCTCTGCATTGTCTTTTTGCAGCCGTGTGGAGGTGCGTCTCGGCGAGCACCACATCAAGGTCACTGAGGGTAACGAGCAGTTCATCAGCTCTTCCCGCGTCATCCGCCACCCCAACTACAGCTCCTACAACATCAACAATGACGTCATGTTGATCAAGCTGAGCAAACCCGCCACCATCAATAACTTCGTGAAGCCCGTGGCTCTGCCCACCAGCTGTGCCCCTGCTGGCACCATGTGCAAAGTCTCCGGCTGGGGAAACACCCAGAGCTCCAGTGAGTTCCAACAGTCACATTGGACCGTGTGCACACACATAATACACTGTAGTTTGGTAGATTTGTCACATTCTATTTTCGTTCTCCAGCTGCTAACGGTAACAAGCTGCAGTGCCTGAACATCCCCATCCTTTCTGACTCCGACTGCAAGAGCTCCTACCCTGGCATGATCACCAACTCCATGTTCTGTGCTGGATACCTGGCGGGCGGCAAGGACTCCTGCCAGGTATGTGATACCAATGTCAATGCAGGGATACAGCAAGGGTCATGCTGTGTGTGATGTTTTATTGAAATTGAAAATTAATTTCACACTCTCTACTCTCAGGGTGACTCCGGTGGCCCCGTCGTGTGCAATGGTGTGCTGCAGGGTGTCGTCTCTTGGGGCTATGGATGTGCTGAGAGGGACCACCCTGGTGTCTACGCCAAGGTAACTTCCAGATGAGGATATTTCAAACACTGTGGCTTGCTTAATTTAAAGGCACAATCTGTTATCCGAATGCGAACAAAAGCATTGGATCACCCCACTGGATTGACATATCTTTTCATATAAACCAAATGGAGCAGACAAAAAAGTTTCCAGTTGTGTTTCTGGAATTAGGTGAAATGTGCAAGTAAAAATATTACCAACTGGGGCTTAAACCCTCTCTGATCTGATCTTAATCCTAACTCTGTCCATTTTGATTTTCAGGTCTGCGTGCTTGTTGATTGGCTGAAGAGCGCCATGGCTAACAACTAAGTGATCCCAACACACCCAGTGCAGTGAAGCAGCTCCACATTATTTGCTGCTCATGTTCCATCTTTTGTACTGGGAAAATGTGAGGAATAAATCATATAAAGCATATTATTTTTGTCTATGTTTTGTGAAATGAAATCCATCAATCACAATGGATTGGTCAAAGCACATCAACTCCTGCTGACCTCTGACCTTTGTTGTCACCTCTTGGACAGATTTATTGATCAATTTATACAAAAACCAGTCAATCAGTTTCTGTATAGTTTATTTTGAATGGTGATACATGCAGTTTGACTCCTTCCATGACAGTAGAGTATAAAAGAGACAATTACAGACAAATGGGGTAATAACCATCACCTACACACAAAATACTTTCACACAAATCCCTCATTTATTTCATTAATGTTACCTTTCCTTACAGCAAGTGGGCATTGAGAGGCTGCAGTTTTCAGGCTAAATCATCACACCACATATGTTCAACGATCAGTACACAGTCAGTCAGAGACATGAGACGATATATACAGCTGGTGAAGGGTGTGGTTGGACTGACAACCTGCAGTCTCTCAGTCCTTGTAAAACTGGTTTGAAATCCATGTAACTACATTTTTATGCCAATCCCGTCACCTCCATCAGTGCTCTGGCATCCTTGGCCATTTCATCCACTCCGTGTCGGAGAAGTTGTATGTTGGAGACAAATGCCACACCAACTGCGCCAACAGGGATAGTAGCTGTTAAGATACTCTGAATAATCTTTGTGACACGTGCTTTTGAGTAAATCATAGTATCTACCGATGCCCTACTGACTCCAGTTGAAAAGCAAGACGTCATCAATGATTTGAGCTCTCCCTCTGTTTTGTTGAGCCTCTTTGCCAGCCTTTCAATGGATGGCTGATCCAGTCCAAAGGACACAGAGACAGACTTGAGGAAGCTTTGCATTATTGGGGTCTCACAAGTCAGCAATATAGGGGTTACCGCTGTGCTAGCTGCACCTGCAGCGACAGCAATAGCCCTTTTTTTCAGCTGTATTGCTTTCTCATTAAGCATACTCACAGAGCTCACAGGCACAGACTGGATCAAGGCTGCCCACTTGTGGTCGGAAAGGTTATCTTTCAACGTGTCGAGCAGCTTCTGGAAATCATACTTCCCCAAATCGTGTGTGGAGATGAGGAAAACTTCAGGATTTCCAATGTCTCTCAGATTTTCTCTGCAGTTGACCCTGATTTTTGACAGCATCTTGTCTTCATTAAAGTTCTTTTTCCGGCATTCAGCATGGATGTCTTGGTCAATCTTGGATCGTACAAAGTAAAAGTTTTTTCTCATTTTCTTGATTTCTTTGGCCAACAGGATATCGTTCTCTTTGAACCTGTTGGAGCCCATGATGATGAAGAAGTCAAAGTTGGCCAGCTGCACATCTTTCAGATACTTCTTGGCTTTGAATCTTGGTGTCCCGATTCCTGGTAGGTCCCAGAAATAAACACCGGGCAGGCTGGGGTGGATGTACTGAACGGCCGACATGGTGGTCTCAGTTACTCCAGTCTTGGCTGATCCACTGTCTCCATCTATAAGTCCCCTTATGGCATTAATAAAGGTGGACTTTCCCACTCCACTCTCCCCAGTAATAGCGATGTTCAGTACCACATGGTCCAGGGCATCTAGTTGTTTTGTTGCATCGGTGCCTGACTCCTCAGGATTCATTCTGACATGTCGTTCAATTTCACTAACAATTTCAGGATCATCCTCAATGCGTTCTTCACTGATGGATCTAGGGTTTTCATAGATATCTTCAGCCATCCTGATTCTGACAAGACACAAACAAAACTGTGGTAAATGAATTGACAAGTTGGTACCTATCTATTATATTGCTTATAATGAGGATACATCCATCTAGCAGCAGATTTTACAATTCACTAAATAAAACTTCAAGCACAAAAGCTGCAAAGAGAGAGAAGGAAACGTGTCTTACCGTCAGTGATTCTCCTTTGTGTATTAACTTCTTTAGGTTCCTCGTTCTCTCCAGGTGCTCTGCATGTAGCACACTGATACGAAGCAGCATTACTGGAATAACTTTTGTCAGTCAAGTTGTCACTCTTCTGGAATGCAGTTGGTGGGGCTAAATTCTTTTTGCCCCAAGCACATGTGATGTATCGCGTGTAGATAGGTAGTTAGAAACTAAATTGGATCAAATCACACATGCATGAAATATTGATAAATCTGGTTAAATGGTGAATCCTCATTCGTGCACAGAGCTATTGTGCTTGTCACCTTCTCTGTCTGTGCAGGACTAATGGGAGATGTTACTGTGCAGCTGTCCACTGGTCAATTTCATTTACAACATATAATGAGAGGGAGGCAGGGAGGCAGTGGCTCAGTGGGTAGAGCTTCCGCTTGGGAACCGGAGGGTTGCCGGTTCGAGCCCCTGCTGAGGTTCGAGCCCTGAGCAAGGCACCGAACCTGCGAAGGGTGGTAACTGTAATGTAAGTCGCTTTGGATAAAAGCGTCTGCCAAATGATCGTAATGTAAATGAGACAACTTACATCACTTGGGCATATCTGAGTGCTGACCCACTTTTCACAAACAAGAAAATAAGTCGTTGTTTGGGGGAAAGACTTGAGAAGGTTAAACTAACGTGTGTTTGAATGTTGCGAACATCACGTTGGACTGATACCAGCCTGACTGCATTTCTGGAGGTCTTTTCTGACAACTGATGACTAAAGAGAGTTACCGGCACTTGTTTCCCGTAACCTTGACACTTATTTCCTTGATGAAAATTGATTTTCTTCCTTACTATCATTAAATCACATTAAACAAGACACTCAGTGAACTCCTCTAACATCATAATTTAGTCATGCAGTTCACTTTTCTTTGTTGGTTTGTTGTTTTTGTTGAAGAAAGCATTTTATATGACAATGAGCATGCAGCTATTAAACATTTTGGAGATTGTTTTTGTAGACAGAGAGGAGAGGGAAAGAAAAAAGAGAAAATTAACAATGAGAGCCAGGATATGTCATACATGTGTGAATTGGGTGGAAAGGGAAACATAGCCATGGTGACATAGCACAGCCAGTTACCTGCACAGTGGGTTGTACAGGTTACATATAAGCCACAGTTAAAGTTATGTGTAAGTTGTAGGGTAACATATTTAGTTAACCTCCAGATGATAATGACAGTAACAATGAACATTTGTGCCACCAGAGTTTTGTCAGAAATGTTGTTTGTAGCTTTGTACAAGATATGTTCTTTATCACAATTACTGTCATCATCATCTGGAGATTAACAACATATTCACAAAACAATCAAATGTGGGATTATGAATAGCTCATTCATCATCTCCTCTAACACAGTAGGAACTTCAGTTACAGACACAAACAGACAAACAGAGGAATACTCTGAACACAGATTATGATGTTAGACGGTTGTGTGTCAATGTTTAATTTGTTTTTTGATTTCTTCAAGGAAATACTTGAATTTTTAAGGTTGCGGGAAACCGGCACACAATTGGCAGTACGTCTCAGATCCTCTGGAAATGAGCTGTCAGAAATGCTGCCAGGCTGGTTTCAGTCCAACGTGATCACTTTAACCTCTTAACACAAAGTCTTTCTAAACAACGCCTCCTTTATTTGATTGTAAAAAGTGGGTTTAAACTGTTTGTTGCCTTTGGCACTTAGATATGCACAAGTGATGGGAGTCCCATTATACAGAATGTTCCGTCACCTTCTCAGTCAAATAACAGAGAAGGTGACTGTTGTGGCAATTTCTGGAGTCCCACGGTGTTCAGCAGAGACCTGAAATCTGAAATCAGGCTCGGCTGCCGAGAAAATCTGATTGAAATTGGAAATCCTGAAGTTTTCATCCTCTCCACGTTTGACTTGGGGAAGTATGATTTCCAGAAGCTGCTCGACACGTTGAAAGATAACCTTTCCGACCACAAGTGGGCAGCCTTGGTCCAGTCTGTGCCTGTGAGCTCTGTGAGTATGCTTAATGAGAAAGCAAAACAGCTAAAAAAAAAAGGCTATTGCTGTCGCTGCAGGTGCAGCTAGCACAGCAGGCTTACCGATACTACTGACCTGTGAGAACCTTATCATGAAAAGGTTTCTCCAGTCTGTCTCCGTGTCCTTTGGACTGGATGACAAATCCATTGAAAGGCTGGCAAAGAGGGTCAACAAAACAGAGGAAGAGCTCAAATCAATGATGACATCTTGCTTTATGGATGGAGTCAATAAGTCAACAGTGGGAAGTATGATTTACTCAAAAGCTCGCACTAACAAGATTGTTCAGGCTGTATTATCGCTCACATTACCTCCTGGCGCAGTCGGGTTGGCATTTATCTCTAACTTAAAACTTCTTCACTTTGGAGTGGATGAAATGGCCAAGGATGCCAAAGCGTTGATGGATGTGACAGGATTGAGATGAAACTGTAGTAAACCAGTTCTACAATGACTGAAAGGCTGCAGGTTATAAGTCTAACCACACCCATCATTAATTTCTTTTTTGAATTCTTCAAGGAAATACTTGAATTTTTAAGGTTGCGGGAAACCGGCACACAATTGGCAGTACGTCTCAGATCCTCTGGAAATGAGCTGTCAGAAATGCTGCCAGGCTGGTTTCAGTCCAACGTGATCACTTTAACCTCTTAACACAAAGTCTTTCTAAACAACGCCTCCTTTATTTGATTGTAAAAAGTGGGTTTAAACTGTTTGTTGCCTTTGGCACTTAGATATGCACAAGTGATGGGAGTTGTCCCATTATACAGAATGTTCTGCAGCACTCAGTCAAATAACAGAGAAGGTGACTGTTGTGGCAATTTCTGGAGTAGCACGGTGTTCAGCAGAGACCAGTCAGAGTTTGTCGGAGTTAACAAAGTTTATTTACATTTGCAAATGGAGGAGAGATACGTGTGCACAGGATGCTCACCTAGCTCTCTCTGGCCCACAAAGGGAAAAACACTGTCGTATATCAGAACCTATCAGTTAGGCTCGCAACCTATATGTCCATATAAGGTGAGAAGAACCCTGTTACTGGGCAAATTGTGACTTTATGACCTTAAGGCCAAGACCAGACACCAAAACCAGATACAACCAGTTTTCTGCTAGACAGGAGAAACCCTGAACAAAAGCGAGCATAAGATCCACATTACAGTATATACGCATACTAATACATACTAATACACAGTGAGAATATAAAATTGCCATTACAGTGACAAACACAATAGCTCTGTGCACGAATGATCCACACTCTGCATCAATATCACATGCTGACTTAAATAAAACAAACAAAAACCTGACATGGAACATCCCAAGAAAGTAAGTGCAATTTAATATCACATCCTCTTAGACTAATACAAGACTAATATAAGTAGTTTTATTTTAGAGCAGAAATATCACATAGGACACATCACATGTACTTGGAGCAAAAAGGGTTTAGCAACCGCAACTGCATTCCAGAAGAGTGACAGAACTTGATTACTGGAATGTTATTCCAGTAATGCTGCTTTGTATCAGTGTGCTACATGCAGAGCACCTGTAGAGAACGAGGAACCAATAAAGACGTTGATGCACAAAGGGGAATCGCTGACGGTAAGACACTTTCTGTCTCTCTCTCTCTTTGCAGCTTTTGAGCTTTAACTTTATTATATATATTTTTTGACTTTCCAAATGACATCAGCAATTCAGCACTTTTTTCTGTGTGTCCTGTCAGAATCAGGATGGCTGAGGCGCTCCATGACAACCCTCAATCCGACTCAAACCCTGAATCCGAAGCAAACCCTGAATCCATATCAAACCCTGGATCTGAATCAGAGCCTGAATCCGAATCCACCATTGATGAGAAATATGAAATAATGATTGACCACGATCCTGAAATTCTCAGTGAAATTGAGCAATATGTCAAAATTAAGCCTGAGGAGTCAATCAACGCCGCAAGGAAACGACTGGCTGACATGGAAAATGTGGTACTGAACATCGCTATTACCGGGGAGAGTGGAGTGGGAAAGTCCTCCTTTATTAATGCCGTAAGGGGACTTGCAGAAGGAGACGAAGGAGCAGCTGAGACTGGGGTAACTGAGACCACCATGTCGGCCATTCAGTACAGCCACCCCACCCTGCCCGGTGTTTATTTCTGGGACCTGCCAGGAATCGGGACACCAAAATTCAAAGCCAAGAAATATCTCAAACAGTTCCAGTTTGCCAACTTTGACTTCTTCATCATCATGGGCTCCAACAGGTTTAAAGAGAACGATATCCTGTTGGCCAAAGAAATCAAGAAAATGGGAAAAAACTTTTACTTTATTCGATCCAAGATTGACCAAGACGTCCATGCTGAATGCCGGAAAAAGAACTTTAATGAAGAAGCTATGCTGTCAGAAATAAGGCTCAGCTGCCGAGAAAATCTGATTGAAATTGGAAATCCTGAAGTTTTCATCCTCTCCACGTTTGACTTGGGGAAGTATGATTTCCAGAAGCTGCTCGACACGTTGAAAGATAACCTTTCCGACCACAAGTGGGCAGCCTTGGTCCAGTCTGTGCCTGTGAGCTCTGTGAGTATGCTTAATGAGAAAGCAAAACAGCTAAAAAAAAAGGCTATTGCTGTCGCTGCAGGTGCAGCTAGCACAGCAGGCTTACCGATACTACTGACCTGTGAGAACCTTATCATGAAAAGGTTTCTCCAGTCTGTCTCCGTGTCCTTTGGACTGGATGACAAATCCATTGAAAGGCTGGCAAAGAGGGTCAACAAAACAGAGGAAGAGCTCAAATCAATGATGACATCTTGCTTTATGGATGGAGTCAATAAGTCAACAGTGGGAAGTATGATTTACTCAAAAGCTCGCACTAACAAGATTGTTCAGGCTGTATTATCACTCACATTACCTCCTGGCGCAGTCGGGTTGGCATTTGTCTCTAACTTAAAACTTCTTCACTTTGGAGTGGATGAAATGGCCAAGGATGCCAAAGCCTTGATGGATGTGACAGGATTGACATGAAACTGTAGTAAACCAGTTCTACAATGACTGAGAGGCTGCAGGTTATAAGTCTAACCACACCCATCACCAGCTGTAGTGAAAACTGCAGCCTCTCAGTTTCCAATGTACACTGTATATAAGAAGTATAAGAACTATGACACATATTGACCAAATTAATGCCTTAAAATCAACAAGATGCAACTCAACATTTTCCAATTTTTTTTCTTCATTTTATTTGGTTGAAGAATCCTTTATTTGGGTGGTGGTTTTACCAAATGTGTCTATATTTGTTTGTTTTACACTCTGCTCATGGTATGAAGTAAAAATGTGTGTATCAGCATTCAAAATAAACAATACAGTAACTGGCTTTTTTGGATTGTTTATTGTGGTTGTGCTTACACTTATTTATCAATGAAAATAAACTTGAATAAAATAAAATTCTACTTTTTCATTGTTGGCATGTTGCGTTGTGAGCTTTGTTTGTTTGTCATGTGCTCCTTCCTTTCAGGAAGCTGCCGCCCAATCAGTCGCCTGCGTCCAATCAAGCTCATATCTGTCACCTGGACCTGGCTGCCGAAGGCTTCATCCCCACACACACACTCTCCTTCCCACACTGTTGTTTTTACTTCAGCCTCTCCTAAAAGTTCACAGCAAAAGTCCTTTAGCAGCAAAGCAGTTACTGACTTCCTTTGTATTTTTTGATATCAGTCATATTTGTTCTATAAAATACAAAGTCAACAATGGAAGTAATGATTGATGATGAATAATGAGATTTTTATCTTTTGGTGAAAACGTTTAGGAATTTCCTTGTTGAATAGGAGTACCAGTCGTATTATTTTGCACTCTATCTTGTGATTGATTGGAATCCTTTGGAGTGATTGTGCAGTATTAGAGGTTAAAGGCAAATGGAATTTGTCATTTTACACATTTAATGTTGAATTTACTTTGATGTCTTTTATGCATTTTTTCAGTAACATCAGCCATTTGTGATGTATCAACAACGTGCTTTGTGATTATTTGCCAGGCAATAATGCTACATCTGCAGTCAGTAAATTAAGTCGTGTTCGGTAGATAAATGTCAAGGCATTCCACATTCATAAGTCATTTTTACTAAAACACAAACAAACCATAAATCACAAACAATCATCTGGGGTTAGTGCCATCATTTTATTAATTTTTGCCCTGATTTGAATCCATCTCTGTGTTTCTCTCTCTCTCTCTCTCTCTCTCTCTCTCTCTCTCTCTCTCTCTCTCTCTCTCTCTCTCTCTCTCTCTGCTGGTCTTTTGGTCTCTCTGGCCTCTGGTTCCTCCTCTCATGTTGATGTGTGTTGGAAGATCACAGTCTAGCTGTATTGGGTGAGAATCTCGTTGATCCAGGGCATCAGGGAGCAAACTTTGGTGTAAACTCCTGGGTAGTTAGGCTGAGCACATCCATAGCCCCAAGACACAATACCCTGCAGCTCCCCATTACATGCCAGAGGACCACCGGAGTCTCCCTGAGTGGGGAAAGAGGTTGGAGAGGTACATTTTTACACATTGTTTGGGTAACTGCTGTCTATCATAGTTTATGTTCGTTATTCTAAACACATTTGTAGTTGCTGTAGCTTTATTCCATTTGCTTTGTGTGGAAGTACCTGACACGCGTCCTTGCCTCCCTCTAGGAATCCAGCGCACACCATGCGTTCTGTGATCTGGCCCGGGTAGGAGCTTTCACAGTCCTTATCAGACAGGATGGGGACATCTACACACTGCAGGTAAAAGGGGTTAAACACTGCGGAGAGAGACAGAGTGTGAGAGAGAACAAAGAGGTAATCATTATCTTAAACGGTGCTGAGCAACATCAGCACAGGATAGAATAAACTGAATTTTTTTTTTAGCCATTTCCTCAGAATATTGTTTTGATGACTTGTTATCTTCACCAATGAATCCATAAATCTTAAAAATATCTAAAAACCAAAAAGACAAACTGGTTTTAATTTTAATATCATACGTATGTATATTACATTATGTCATTTTACGAACTTAAGAAGACCAGATCAACGTCATGGTGGGGAAATTCCAAATCCAATGTGTTGTCTAGGTTAGATAGTTATGACATGAGTGATGACCTTTTGACCTCAGACTGGGTCTATGCATAGAACACCAGCTAAGTAGTCTTCTTCCTTACCACCGTCAGTGATGATGTTGCCCCATCCTGACACCACGCACATGTCCCCAGCTGTGGGACAGGCCTTGGGCAGTGCAATAGGCTTGACGTACTGGTTGACGGTGACAGGGTGTGCCATCTTCATCAACATGATGTCATAGTCCAGGGTTTTGTAGTCATAGCTGGGGTGCCAGTAGATGGCGTCCACTGACATGTACTGCTCTGTGCCCTCGTTCTCCCAGATGTGGTAGTTGCCCAACACGGCAATCTGTGAATAGGGGCTGCAGAGAGAAAGGAGGGACGAGAAAGTGAACGTCATTTGTGCCACAGTTTGTATATAATCAAAAGCCGTGTGTAATACATACTTTTGCCAACAGTGGGCAGCAGAGACGATCCACTGGTCATTAATGAGGGAGCCTCCGCAGAAGTGGTAGCCGATGTTGAGGGACACTTGCCAGGGTTTGGAGTGAGCCTCACACTGGTAGCCTCCCACGATCCTGTCATCCGTAGGGGCTGCAGCTGAGGTGTGAAAGGTAGAGACGAGGTGATCAAACTTTTACATCAGTGACAAAATCAAATCTCAGGTCAAAGAGTGGACAACATGTGTCCTTTACCTGCAACGCCCAGGAGTGTCAACACGATTAGGCAAATCATCCTGCGGTCCACTTGAGCCCAATTGTGATCAGACTGGATGTGAACAAGTTGTCATTGACCACATTTATACCTCCAGCTCTCTCTTTTCCATGCACCCCCCCCTCCACCCACCCTGAAGTCTCTGCCTGCTCCTCCTGCCCAAATTCCCACCCTGTAAAACATTCTGCCCTTATCTGTTTGTTGTTTGCGAGCCTTATGCTCCTCTCACATCAGTTGGTAAGTGAGCCAAATCTGTGAGAGCGAGAGCTTCTGCACTTTTCTCCACCTGTCACCTGAATAAACACTTTGGATCTGTTGACTGATGTTTCGCGATGAATTGACACAACAAGGATCAGGGCCGTAGCTCAGAGCTATGCAGCCTTGATCAGGCATATTAGTCTCTATTGTTTCAGAATGGTCCTGGGCCGGATGTTCAGAACAGCTGGCTGGTGTGTTTATGGACATTTGCATCCTCTTCCTCTCCAAATGAAAGGTCCTCTCCTGTCCCCTCAACTCACCCAGCACTGTTCCCATACTGAGAAAAAGTAGGTAACATGCATAAATGACCAGCGCCCTGTACTCCTCAATCTCATAATGAGCAAATGCTTTAATATAAGCATAGAAATATGTCAACTGTAGCATGTTTCGGCCCATGCTGGACCCTCACCAATTCACATACAGACAAATCAGATCCAAGGACAAAGCCATGACCACAACACCTCTTACTGCCATCACATACCTGGAGAAGAGGAATTCTTACGTGAGAATGCTGTTTTGTAGAATGTAGTTCTGCATTCAGTACCATAGTTCCCTCCAGGCTCGACACCAAGCTTGGCCAAAAGCCAAGAATTGACACTCTTTATATGTGTATATCTTGAAAGGAAAGTATTAGAGATGTGTTCAGCGCCTGATTACTGATTGTTGTTTGACTGAAATTGGAAAACACAGTCATGGTTGTTTCTTCATCACAGTGCTTCATACAGGTGTCTTTTTTCTCACCTCTCTGCATCTTAGTGACGTTAATCAGAAAAATAAGTTATATATTCCAGGAAACTTTGTTGCCAACAATGTGTGAACTCTGGACAGGTGTTGAATGTGTGGAGACCTTGATCCACATGGGGAAATTAATGGGCGAGAAGCAAATGTGAAAATTGGGACACGATAAGCGGGCAGATACGCGATTGCATTTGGCACCCAGGGGTGACATCAGAGATGGGCGGTGTAGGGGGGTGGGGGTGTGCGGGGGTGGAGGCTGGAACGGTCCAAGCACAGCATGCTGGTAGGGTATAAATATGATCTGAGGTGTGTTCAGGTGTCTTCTGATCATTCGCCTTTTACCCGACACCATGATACTGCTGGTGACCCTGCTGCTGATGGTCGGAGCTGCTGGTAAATAGACAAATAAACACATATACCTGAATGCATCGACACACGTGAGAGACACACACAGACACAACTCTCTCTCTCTCTCTCTCTCTCTCTCTCTCTCTCTCTCTCTCTCTCTCTCTCTCTCTCTCTCTCTCCCTCCCTCTGTCTGTCTCTCTATGTCTCAGTGGCAGTTCCCCGTGAGGATGGACGGGTCATTGGTGGCTACGAGTGTTCCCCTCACGCTCGCCCATACATGGCCTCCCTCAACTATGGCTACCATTTCTGTGGCGGGGTGCTCATCAACAACCAGTGGGTGCTGTCTGTCGCCCACTGTTGGTACAAGTACGTATGGAGGGAGATTTACTCTCTTACCTCAAATGATTCTGTTTTATATCACATATATTCAACGTATCATATTCTCAGTCCCTTTGCCATGCAGATCGTGCTGGGAGAGCATAACCTGCGAGTGTTCGAGGGCACTGAGCAGATCTTGAAAACAGAAAACATCATCTGGCACCCCAGGTGAGTGAGGAAAATTATTTAGAATTTGAATTTACAGTGTCTGTGTGATGTTACAATTGTTTAATCCATGATGACATGTTTCTCTGTGTGCAGTTATGACTATCAGACTCTGGATTATGACATGATGCTCATCAAACTTTTTCACCCCGTGGAGGTGACTGACGCAGTGGCGCCCGTCTCCTTGCCTACAGGGTGCCCGTACGCTGGCATGCCCTGCTTTGTGTCTGGCTGGGGCAACACCGCTTTGGAAGGCGACGGTGGGTTGACAACGTCAATGTGTGATTCTGCCAGTGGAGCACACGGAACTCAAAAGGAATGAACACGTGCCTGGGTGGATGTTTGTGCACGGTTGTCTTTGTCTGCTGGAGCTTTCTGTGTTGAGATGTCTGTGTTCTGTCCTGCCCGTTACAGCGGTAATGCCCACCCTGCTCCAGTGTCTGGATGTGCCCGTATTGGACGACAGCGTGTGTGAGACCGCCTACCCTGGCATGATCACCAGCAGGATGATGTGTGCTGGCTACATGGAGGGAGGCAAAGATGTATGCAATGTGAGTTTTCAACCCTCATTCAAACTAAACTCAATTTGCTCACATTAATTGCACACTTATAGTATAACACCACTGCCACCGCACTCCCTCTTACACCCGCTCTGTGTGTGTCAGGGTGACTCTGGCAGCCCTCTGGTGTGTGCCGGGGAGGTCCACGGCCTGGTGTCATGGGGTCAAGGCTGTGCCCAACCCACCTACCCTGGCGTCTATGTCAAAGTGTGTGAATTCCTCTACTGGATCAATGATGTTATGGAGGCCAATCCTTGAGGAAAGACAAGTGTTCTCTTTTCTCTCTTTTTCCTTTCTCTCTTTTACGCAAAAAAGAGAGTAAGCACCGGAAAGCAGACAACAAAAATAAAGCCAGTAATCATATATTTATCTATTTCGTCTTCATACTTTCATGTTCAAATCTGTATTTAATGGGGAAACAGAACCAGCACTTGTCTTATTTCATTTTAGTAGCGTATAAGCAATATTTTATTTGTTATTTTGTTATTTGTCGTGTGAGACATGGGTTAAATGATGAGGTAGCATCTTTCTACTTTTTCATTTATTCCTTCTGGCTAACAAACATCAAGCTCCTCCCTATTGTCTATTCTTTCACATTGGCACAGTGTGTGAGACTATGTGTAGCTTGTTATATTACTGCACCTTCTGTGGAGATAAAGGCAGTGTGAGAGGAGCTGAGAGGGGCGGCTCATTTTTAACTATTACACTTAAAAATTACACATGCAGGCTCTGCTTCTACATTCACTTTGTGTCCTTGGATCATCATCACTCCTGCCATCTTTAGATTCTTCAGCTTGTTTGCTGTCAGGATAACGTTGTCTTCGCCATCTCCATCTGGCCGTGCTTGTCTTGTCTGTGAGCGGCTCTCCTCTCCTCCCTCTGCCTTTGTCTCCTTCTCTGTTTAATTGGGTTGGAGGAGCTGAGAGAGAGAGCTGAGAGAGAGAGAGAGAGAGAGAGAGAGAGAGAGAGAGAGAGAGAGAGAGAGAAAGAGAGAGAAAATGGGGAGTGAGCATGTGTGTGTTTCTGTCATGTGGACGTGCTGTAATGCCTGACATTATACCTTCTACAACAGAGGTCTCCAGCTCGCTGCTGTCTGACGCCTCCCCCTGGTGCCTTTATCAAAGAATATAAATTAGATAATCAATAGTCAGGAGCAATCACCTTATGTCTTACATTCAGAGAGGATGGGATAGATGATAACAGCCATAGGTGTGATGTCAAAATAATGATAATTTCATTTGTTTAGCACCTTTCAAAATCTGATCAAAATAACAAAATGATTAATATAATAAGTAAGTAATTCTCACAAAGAATCAAAACACTGAAAATTATGTTAACATGGTAAATTATTATTAACTATTAAGTTTGGTTTCCTCAGACATGGGTCACAAAGTTTGAGATCCAATGCTGTCGGGCTTTCTTCAAGCAGCTTGGTGAGCTCTTATCAGCTGCATGCATGAACCTGACCAGGTCAAGATCTCTGTACAGTCCGTCTCACCTTTTATAATTTTTTTCCTGGTCATGTTGCCTATGATCTTGGTTGTCACCGTGATCCTGCAGAAAATAGAGTTTAACAGATTAACAGACATCAGACATCATAAAACGGATGCAGCTCTTAATACCATGTAAGAGTTAAAGTGACAGCAGGAAGTAATGCAACAACGAGGAGTGTGCAGGAATTCACCGAATGGGTGTAGGAGTGTTTGGCCAGCATTTTGGATGCTGATGCCATGGATTGCCTCGGTGGAGACGGAGAGTTTGGGGCCATGGGGCATTTAGGGGGCAGGGGAGGAGCGCTGAGCTGGGAGCTGGGAAACTGTTCTTCCAAACTTGACAACTGTTGAAGTGATGGAGAGAAAATGTCAGTAAGAGGCCAGTGGGAGTAAGTAAGGAGTGAGTGAGTGAAATGCTGACAGACTCATCCATGCACCTTCTTCACAGCAGCCATTTTCTGTATCACCAGCTGAATATCCTCATGGTCCTCATCTTCAAACTCCTCTTCACCCTCATCGTGACTGCTGCCTGGCATGTAGGGCTCGATGAGGACGGACTCCGTTCCTCGGATGTCACAGCGGCAGTATGGGCAGGAATGGCCAGCTGACTTCTGCTGGATAGGGAGTGTGGATAAGTGTGGATGAGTGTGGAGGATCTTTTAAGGAGTCAAGGTTGCACTTCTTTTGACAACTTAGAAACCATCAGTATGCAAAACCAAAAGATAAAGCTTCCTCACTTTTCTTCATTCCTATTAAGAGGACAAAACAAATGTGAATATATCCTGGATTTCACACAGTAGCGCCATCATCCTCAGAATTCACTTTGTATTTGGCACAGCAGAACTTTCCATAAACCTTCGCTGATGTTTGGCTCTAATGACTATGACCATGACAAGCATTACACTACATTCTGGTGTTAAATAAACCAGTTGCTTCAGCAGTGTGTGATATTTATTAGAATAAAGCAGCATCACGAAGGAGATGTGTCCCAAACCGTAAACTGAGCCTGACGTTTCTTGGCTAAAGAACAATCAATGCACCCAGCATGTCCTCCTGTACATCACTGGTCCACTCCTGTGTTTAACAGATGGCAGAGTTGAGGTTCTCCGCAGATATAAACCTGGAGGAAGGTGACTCATCGTGCCATTTTTCTTCCATTGCTTTCGTGTCTGGGATTTGTGTTTCTTGGACCAGGTAATGTCTTTAGATATATACATTTTCTGACGGGCGGCACTGCTGCTATAAATATCACTTTAATGAAGCTTGCAGCACTCAAACGCCCAAGCTTCAGTTTGTCACCATGGATTCCCTCCCACCTGATTTGCTTTTGTTCCTATGTACCTTTGGAAACAGAACAGAAACAGAATGTTATGTAAGCGGACACATGCTGCTATAATATGTGCATAAGTGTTTAGTGAAATTGCAGAGTAGTTACTTCAAAGTGTCTGAATTTCCTTTACTCGCATGCAGGTCACTGTAGTGTGACGAGGAAGTTTACTTGACCGCATACTTAACTCACAACTACCAGCTTTTCCACGTGGTTTGTTAGATCTACAAAGCATAACCACATCATGCCATCCCCCCTCTCTCTCCGTAATCCATTGTGACGAGTTAGAGTTGAGGATGTGAGCACGAGTTCACACAGGAAGTCCCAAGCCAAGTGTCAGGAGGTGTTTTCAGTACCTCTGCATCGCTGCACATGCAAACATCTCCTGATTTGATGGACTGGCACTCAAATGAGTCACAAGCAGAAAGAAAACTTGACCAGAGAGAAGTTGTAGTTCTGATTTGATACCCTAACGACAATTGAGATAATAAGAGGAAATAGGGGAAGTCCCACTGCAGTAGCATATTTGTACCCTGTCTGTGACACTATTTAACCCTCGTAATGTCCTCCCGTGTTACATACACCTAAGGCCCTCTGGGGTCAAATTGACCCCAAATTGTTTGACTGTTATCTAAACCATAAAGTGTAAATTTTAAATTATTTTTGTGTCACAGCTTTAGTCTGACTCCAGTCCAACGCATCACCACAAATTTTTCCATTTATTTTGGAATTTAGGGCCAAAAGGCCTTGTTTACATTAGATATACCCCATTTTTGAGTTTAAAAAATGGGAACATTTTTTTTTTAATATTTGATATGATCTTGACTATTTGACATGAACTGGAGTGGAATTTGTCAAAGTTTAGTGAGGGTGCCGTTTTTGAATTTTTTGAATTTTTTGAATGAGAGCAAATACAAACACCTATTGTCCTCTGGGGTCAAATTGACCCCAAAATGGTTTGACTGTTATTTGAAGCATTAAGTATAAATTTTCAATAAATTTTGTGTTACACCTTTAGTCTAACTCCAGTCCAACCCATTACCACAAAAATGTCCCTTAATTTTAGAATTTAGGGCCAATAGCGCTTGTTTACATAAAAGTAGGTAAATTAAGGCAGGGATTTGGGCTTCTGCCGCACCCAAAAAATGTACGTTTTTGGACCTGGCATTGCATGCTGTCCATGCCTCCTGTTGTTGTGCCATTATTAAATAACCATTGCTACATACAAGATAAAAAATGTGTTGGAGAGCAGCAGGGTTTTGACTTTTTGCCCCATTACATCACTTTGTGCTTCGGCACCATTTTGACCCCAGGAGCAATGGAGTTAAAAATTCAATAAAACACCCAAAATTCAATCAAATGACTTCAAATTTCTTCTAATCATGAAGAGCATAGTATCAAACAACCCCCATAAATTATTGTCTAAATTAGACCATTTGATGAAAGAAAACACATTTTTTCAAACTTTTTAGTATTGTATGGTCCTTGGGGTCAATTTGACCGCGAGGACATTATGAGGGTTAACAAAATGAGTATGTTGCTAAGGCCTACTTCCTGCGACATCACAGACATCCAGACAGAAGAGATGAAAAAGGTTGTTGGTAGTTGCTTGTCAATGTGTTTTCTGTGGTAAACATACAGTATAGGCCAACTGAAGCGACTTTGCAGCAAACCGGATGCTGAGCTGACCTACAGAATGTTCACATGTCTAATCAACCTGAAAACCAACTTTGCATGACTGCTTCACTCCACTGAACACAGCGTTCATTCCAGTTACAGTCGGCTCTTGTGGTTTATTGTGTCAATGACGGGTATTGAATTGTCAGACAGCTGCTGGTGTGATTTCTAATGAAGTCATATCTGTGGATGTGGATGTGAGCTTCATACCTGCCAGCCTATGAGGCAGGGTTGGCACAGCAGATGTCCGCAGGGCTGAATACGAGTATCCTTATCCCTCTCTGCACAGATCTTACACAGCTGGAAGGTGCTGCCGATCTCACAGTACAGCTCGTACTGCTCCTGTCAGGGGGGTCGAGACAGAGAGAGAGAGAAAGAAGAGAAGAGGAGAGGAGAACGTGTCAGGATGTGATTTTGTCTGCTGTTAGTGTCTCAAAAAAACAAGATGAGGAATGTGAGAGCGCTTACCTCTGTGACTTTGACTTTACCCCTCTGGACTGGTTCACACAGACTCATGAGATCAGGGTTCACATCACGACCGTCTGGGAACAGGTAGCTGCAGGTGCAGAAACACACAATACTCAGAGAACACACACACACACCCACACACTCACACTCACACACACACACACACACACACATACACACACACACACACACACACACACACACACACAAACACACACACACACACACACACACACACACACACACACACACACACACACACACACACACACAAAGATGACATGAATCAGAAACTTGGTGTGTTTGTCCTCACCAGCCCTCCCTGAGGCCCTGGATGAGTGCCTGGTAGAGAGGTGTATTCTGGGGGATGGTCTGGACGATTTGACCCTCAGTTGTGACGTGACCGATAGCCCACTGGCCCATTCGTGTACAGCTCAGACGGAAGATATAGCTGGAAAAGAAAAGAAGCTCGTTATTTACTTTTTCCCTTCATCCATTCTCTCTCTACAGCACATTTAACAGGGTGTTATTCCCCCCATGGACACAAGAGGCAGCAATCAGCCCACTAAGGATCAAAGCACCAGCATGAAGAAGATAGAACCTCAACTCAGGTAGGCAACATGATGTTCCTCTTACACACAGTATCAGGTCAGTGTGGAGTGAGCAGCTTGGCGTTACAGAGTTATGGATGTTAAGGTGATACACTTGTGCAATTATGGGTCACTGAATGCTTTGATCAGCTTCAAACTGATGTCATTTATCTGCTGCGGCCTTCAAGGTAACGACTAGATCTCATCCAAACACAGAGAAAACATCAAATTAAGGGATTTGATGTTGAAGAATGTTTTTCCGTCCCCCCATTAGAGCTCCAGAGACTTGTGTAATGGAGGTCAGGGTGAAGTGAAGCTGTTCCTGTGGGTCATGGTGACCAAAACACAGTCGTGTTCTTTTGTAACTCTGTCTGATTCCTGAGCTGTCTTGTTCTGTTGGACTCCTCACCCTTGATCTCTGACTAGATTATGGCCTGTTAGCCTGTATTTGTTTGTTTATTTATTTGTATTTGTCTGTCTGGCTCCTGTTGATCTGTTGACCACAAACCATTTTGCACATCCCCAAACTGTCTAATGCACATCTGAGTCACATTCACAGGTCTGACTAAAAGAGGGCAGAAGTACTGTGCCAGATTAGTTTAGATCACTTGCAATGTGAGTGAAACTCAACACATACAAACAGCTCTGTTTATAGTTTTGAGGTGTGTGTATGAAAAAGATTGGTCATGTTTTTCTTTAAAGTTCAGTTATTTGCAGAGTGTGTGTTTTTTTTGTGTTCTCACCTCCCAGGTTTGTGTAAGTAGTGTTCCAGTCGACTTTTAACCTGATCGTATGTGAGGAAGGCCATGTAGCCTGGATGTGTCACTGCTAGGTGGTTCCAGTTCCTTATCAGGGACTTCCAGGGCTGTGAGGCCAGAGGAGAATGTTCATATATTGATTAAACACATCTGAGTCCATAAGATGCCAAGTCTGAGTAATGCTGATTCATCGTTGTTGGTGCACCTGAAACAGTCGTGTGAATATGTCAAACTCAAACACAGAGATGTAGTCGTTACAGGTGAGGTCAATGGTTGACTTTAGAGCCATGGACTCCATCCCTTCCTCAAACCCATGGACATCACATAACTGCTGTTTAAAACTCGACCACTGCACTATACACCTGTCACACAACAGAGAAACATCACATTAGAATTTGTCATCATGCAAATACAGCACAACCACCACTTTTTGTTTCAGTTCCCTGTCGCTGTCCTCCGCCCCCCCACGAACTTCTCACTTGGTGCCAAACGACCTCCTCCAAAACTCTTCAGCCTCCATCTTGGTCACTCTGTAAGCGTCGCCTTGAAAATGTCCCCCGGGAAACATGGCCTTCAGCTCCCAGAGCATGTGACTGAACAGCAGAGACAGTTTAGTCAAGTTCCTCCTGGGGACAAAAAGACAGAAGCAGATGCTCAGCTGCACAAACTGCACACAAATACACAAAGCCTGTTGACGTTTGTCATCTGAAAACCAGGATAGAAAGAACAACAACTTGCCAAATAAAAACTTATCACCCTCAGTATTTTGGCCTTATTGCTGTAAATGAAATGTTAAACAAATACATCTACAAACTAAATGGGAAGATATGAGACAAATTGCGTGAAATAGAATGATATTACATTGAATCACCCCCCTGTTCAATGACAACACAAGACACTGATACTGTGCGGCATTGTTTCAACTGAAAAGTACTTTCCACTCATTCATGCACTCACAGGATGCTCACTTCTCTTTGCTTGGCTCTCAAAACCACAAAATGTTCCATTGGCCAGTAAGTCAGTCGAGGCCTTTGCCAGTCTCAAGGCTCTTACTCAGCTTTTCATGTGAGCCTGTTCTACATTACCTGCAAGATGTGGTTAAACTGCCCGAACACTTTTAAAGACAATGCCAGTGTTCAGATTATAATGTTTTATTTTACTTTGTTACAGGAGTTGAGCAATTTTTTTAATTCTGCTTCAACATACTGCACGTTTTGCTGTGGAGGAATTGCAAAACAGAAAATTGAGATCATAGTAAATCCTGTAATGCAACAAAGGCAATTATCGTTCCTCTGCAATAAAACACTCACAGTCGAAAACAACCTATTTTATGGCGCAATTTTTCATGGGCAACTAAAAACCAAATTAATATCTTAACTGATCAGAATAATAACTAATCGATCTAAACAGCTGAAAAAAGACAAATTGTATCAGAAGAAAATAGCTCCAGTGGAAGGCATATGGATCAATATGATTAGTTGATCATATTGCCTGTCTGCCTAACAATGCACTGGACCATTTTTTTCTCTGGAATCAGCAAATTCGTGGTCGTATTTGGGGCCAGAAAATGCTTCAGCGAGCAACATTTCAGCTGTGATCCACATTGAATCATTAAAATGAAATGAACTTAACTCATAACTGTTTATTATACACAGGGGGCATTTTCTGCTCCCTTTATTTGAGGTTTTAGATTAAACAATGTGGAATATTCTGCTCTTGGATGGCTCTGGGTAATTCTGACACTGTTTATAGTCGGCTGGAGTATTTTTTGTAAAGAGTCACTTTGATTCTGAGGTCCATCCCTGATAGTCTGAGTAATCCTGAACTACGCGCAGAAGAACGTGCTGTGCAAAGACGTGCAGCCTTAAATACATCCAGACAAATGAATCAGATCCCGTGGACAATGATCATCAAGTTCCCACCTTCACCTATAAAAACATTCCTATGAAGGGTTGGAAAACTAAGTGACGTGCCAGTAGGTGTGAGCTACATCTCTCTCTCTTTCTCTCTGGCTGCAATACAACGATCCTTGATGCAATGAGATTTACATTCAACACACCAATGGTCAAATTCCCCATTACAATATTTATGAAAAATTGCGTTATTAGAGGTGGATTGTAACAGATTGAATTAAGACTACTTGTTACTTTTTGAAACATTTCCAAACAGCACATAAGTAAAGAAATATTATCTCCACATCTTATTACCCGGTGTGATGTAATGTATTGCTTGATTTCATATATTTTAACATACAAGTAAGAAAATATAATTAAATGTTTTTCTGTGCTACCACAGCGGTGTATGTGTGTGTGTGAGTGTTACAACATCATAACTGTTTCACCAGCCAGTAAACCTTCCATTGTCTATTTGATCTGTGTGCGCTCAGTTCTATTTAAGCTTCAGGCTGAAATATGGCTGCATGGCACAACTGTTTTATTTTACTGTCAACCACTTGTTTCCATCATAATCAAACACCAGGCTATACGTGGAAACATTTACAGAGAGCCCCGTCTCCTGACCACACAGACAGGGACTGAACATTAAACACTTTAAAGGGATGTGTGTCTGTGGAATATCTTACGGCAACGTCTGGTCGTTGTGTCCTAACATTGTAAAACACGAACCATCTTGCTGAGCTCACGTCCGCGTTTACGCTTCATTACCTATTATGCCTGTAAATGTATTACATGACTGCCCATGCAAGCTCGGTTGAGGTGAGTCGGCCATCTGTTTTCCTCTGTATTCAAAATAGACACTTGAAGATTATGCAACAAAATAGTCACGTATTATATATTACATACAATAAGAGTCCTTGTGTGTCTTCATTCTGTGGTCTCCATTCTTTGTGTGTTGTACATTGTAAGATCGATTTTGTGAAATACCATAAATGTTCAAATATATTTCAAGCCGGCATGAGATTTTTAGGAACTTGAACGTCTTAGTTTATACTTTGTCGTCGTTATACTTCACCATTCCTGCAATGTTGCTAATGAATTATCTTTCTTGATAATCATCCTGCTGCAGATACAAAATTGTAAAATATGTGGTAAAGTATCATTCTGTTATAGTAATAGTTTTAATATCTCCCCTGCACACACGCACACACATCATGCCCAATGCCTCCTGAAGCTGAGACCTGCTGACTTGCCACTGTAAAGACATAAGAATAAGGCAATGTGTGTGTGTTTTCCTCACACGTTCTCTATCCCAAGGCTGGTCACATACTGAGTTTGTCATTGCGTTTGCTTACTTTGACCAAATTAGCATCACAAAGATGCAGGTTTGGCTATTTTCCCCATCTTCATCATTAGCAGTCTAAACAGGAGCAGGGGAGTGGGCTCAAACTGCTTACAGTATATAAAAATCACTCCATGCCGCTGTCCAAAAATATACACATCAGCCAAACAGTACGTACAGTAAAATCTATACTTGACTTGTGGGAACAGGGGAGGTTATTTTTATTTCACTTAATACACTTTAGTGCTCACTGACAGGTCAGAGCTTAAATCAAGTGATGATTGTTTTTACTCATGGCTGCTCATATGAAAAGGCTATTTTGGGGTTCTCATGCTCTTTTCGTAGCCTCAAGCTAAGCCTCATTCCCACATATGAGGGATGTGTGACCTCTCACTGACCCCACTGCTGGTTTATTTGTTTAAGGAAAGGTCAGGCTAGGGAGAGGAATTTGTCTAGAAGACTAACGTTGATTCTGTGAAAGTACACCTTATGGATTATTGATGAATGGACAATATAAAATGAAAGGATTTTCTCTATGAAACTGTGTGAGGCCAGACTGACCCATAGGAATTTCCTACCTGCAGCTGGACATCTCCTCAAATATCTTGTCCCGTCCCTCTTTAAAGAGCAGCATTGCCCTGTCCGCCTTATCCACCAGGTTACGGATATGAACTCTCAGGTATTCAGCCTCGTCTTCCCGGGGAACCTGGTGGCCTGAATCCCCGGGGCCATGATACGGCTCCCAAATCTGAGTGAGGAGCGTGGCTGTCTCAGATAACAGCTCGGGCAGATATGGTGGGCTGTTCCTCAGAGCCAGCCTGGGGCTGGAACACAGCTGATGGAGCTTGTCCAGACGTTTGAAAGCCTTGTCCACCAGCCTCCGATCCCCATTAGTTGGAGGTTGGCAGCTGGGTTTCAGGCTCTTGGTGGCCCCTGGGCCTGCTGTTGCCATTGGTCAAATTGTTCAGTTCAAAGTCCAGTGACAGTAAAAAACAACGATCCCACTGTGTCCGCGATAGCAATCGCTCAGTCTTTAGTGGTGTATGTGTGGGTAAATGTTTA
Organism: Genypterus blacodes; assembly: GCF_046128005.1. NCBI lineage: Eukaryota > Metazoa > Chordata > Actinopteri > Ophidiiformes > Ophidiidae > Genypterus > Genypterus blacodes. The sequence goes on along the minus strand of NW_027466869.1, from coordinate 2,853,182 downwards.
CGAGCAGAAATGAAGCGGCTCTGCAGTGGCCACAGCTGAAGTTTTTGAGTGTTCAAGATGACATGTGTTGTCTTTGCAAATGTGTTTGTGAGTTACCAGCTGTTTTTGGAAATGACACATCCTATTCTCCTCTAAAGGCATCCGTGCTTCATCCATGTAAAAATCCAATACGATTACATAATCCAGGAATGGGGGATCGTGTCACGTCAAATTACAGCATCCTGGCAAACCTCAGCATCCTCACGTTGATGAAATCCAGCCAAAATGGTCACAGCTGTCCGTTTGTGTTTTCTCACTCTTCAATCGCGTCTTCAGAAGAATCCACAGACACAAAAACAATTAGATGAAAGCTGTTTTTAAGATTTCCCAGAACAGAAGCAGTACGGTATGACAGTCAAAGCAGGAGAGTGAAGTGAAAAGAGAGGAGGGGAGGGCCCCACAGTGTAGCTCAACCCTCTCTAAACAGTTTCAACTCCTAACACCCAACTCCCTTCTTCTCCACCCATACACATTCAGTCTTTTGTTACCATCTTTGGGAAAGTCTTGTCTGCGATGTAGACCCATTTTCTACTTACCAGCATTCATGTTTGTCTCAGCAGCATACCAGACTTTCAGGTTCAGTGTCAAGAGAGGGGAGACAACGACTCACGCCACAGCGGAAACATGCCTGACATGTTTTTTTTCTAATCTTTGTCTCTCTTTCTTGAAGTCACACTCCTTCCTTTGTGCAACCTTTGATTGTTTCCTGGTTGCAGCCTGACAAACAGGTTTGTTTTCTTTGTTCAAAAGCTCAGAGAGAGAGAGCGCGAGAGAGAGAGAGAGAGAGAGAGAGAGAGAGAGAGAGAGAGAGAAAGAGAGGTTCCAACCCTCTCACTCCAAGGCCTGTGACATCACAGTGCTGCAGCACCATAAGGTTGAACCACATCCACAGTATATAACAAACAATTTATAATTGAAGTGAAAGTGAAGTAATGGTGGATCCTATGTTAAACACATCAGATCTGCTGTTTCCTTGGAAATGAACTGGGTGTTGCATACAGTTTTAGGGATCAACCTAGTTGTAGTGTCTACTTTTGGAGTAACCTGAATTTTGAATGCATTTCCTGTATATCCTTTTGTTGTCCCTCTGTTGTTGTCTCTCTATTTATTACCTTATTTGAATGTGGCTGTTGTGATCCATTTTTCTGATATAATTGTATTTATTGAATATGTGTTATTAAAGTGTTCACAGTGAAGCTAGTTAGTAAGGCAATCTACATTTTTGGTTTTGTAGCGACATAACTTGTTCGGTCATATTTTCAAAGGAGAAATCTTAGGAGAGGCAGTTCGAAGAGAGATTCCCTCTCCTCGAACAGCCGTGTGTGCATTTGGTGAAGGACACATTTAAAAAGGGGCCGCAAAGTAAAGATCATTTTGCCACACTTCGCATGTAAGTACAGACTGCCGCCAGCAGTGGGCAGCAGAGATAATCCACTGGTCGTTTATGAGGGAACCTCTGCAGAAGTAGTCGATGTCAAGGGACACTTGCCAGGGTTGAGAGTGAGTCCAGGTAGTCAGGGATGGCGGGCAGGGGAATCCTGGGACCATGTGGATCAAATTCCCAACGACCATCTGGGGTGAAAACAGCAAAGCAGACAGGAGAACTGAAAAGCAGCCGATCCAAGGGCCTCAACACTCACAGTGTGGCTGTGCCTCATCCTCTGGACTCAGTACGGCATAGAGTTAAGAGAGCCTAATAAAGCTTGAGGTAGTTTGACCAACTGTGTCAGAACTTATAGTACAGCTGAGGAAAATCTCTGTCTTATGGCAGAAGTGATTACATTGATTTGAAAGACAAGGATAATGTGGGCAAAATACAGGAATATTTTCAGACTGGTTACACCTAGACCATGTGCCAGGATTGAGCACATGGTCAAAAGTGTTATGGACTTATACTGAATAACTTGCGTGGATAAGGGTAGAAGACGCTTTAGCAAACTGTACTGTTTCAAATCTTCAAGTCAATGTTAGTCTCTTAAGATTATGGTGCTTGTCTGCAATTAAGTTGGAGAACTCATTTAACAATTTTGTGTAAGGGCCATGAGGGAGGTAGACAACAGCAGTATGAATCTGTGACACCATTTAAAGAAATTTTCTGCTTGAAATATAACTACAATCCAATTAATTATCACTTGTGAGGGGTATGAATAATTTTGTCCAGGCCATTTTTGTTTGTTTTATCATTTAAATGATCTGTTACACCTGAAATCAAAAGCAAGTGTATGTTCTATTAAATATGGGATACAAAAGTAGTGGATTCCAATTACTTTAGTCAGTTTCAACTTATTTCAAAGAAACCTATGTTGGATTTGTGTTCATTTAAAGGTTAGCAACACTTATACAATATCGGATCAATCTTCATTATTGTTTCGCATTGAAATTCCAGTTTATATGTCTGTGAACCCATTACTGTGTCTACCTACAGAGGACTGAAGTTAAAGCCACATGGTCAACTGACAAACAATAATTACGATGTGTCAAATGAAACAATTGAAGAGTTTGAATAATTTTCCTTGACTGCGCTTATGGTTCCCTGGTTGTACTTCTGCTGTCCTGGCACACGAGGGCCTCATTTCATTGTCTCAACTTGGAGTATTAGTCAGTTAAGTGTTCACTCTGTATTCATTATGTAGCATTGCCTCAAAGTATCACAACTAAACCCCCCCCCCCCCCCCCTCCTTTTTGAAAATGCAGGTACATATTACCAGAGGAGACCAAAGATAATGGTTGAGCGCCCTGACAGCTGCAGGTCATGTTTGTGCAGTGTCAGGGTGTTTTAGGGACTTTAAGCACCAATCTTTACTTTCCGTTGCCAATTCTACACTTCATGTGAAATAGGAAAGTCCCAAATTGACCTTGGTAACAAGAGCCTAGACTGAGGGCGGAGTTGCGTAAGCATGAAGGCAAGGAAATACAATATACAGTGTCTCTCAGTGTGAGCAATCTTCTACATATTCACATTTATACCCCTGCTGTAAGTGTTTGGAACATAGCACAGATATTAAAACTTTAAAAGGGTCCCGTGCATGGTATCAATCAGTCAGGCAGGTTGAACAGGGTAAGTTCCCCAAATAAACGATCTTAACAGGGATATCGGCTGGTTCAGCTTTTTGCAGACACATCATCAGTCAAAGGCACAAGAACAACAAAAGGAGTTTACATATTGCAGATATAAAAAAAATAATGTTTGACTTTGAATTATTGACAGAACTCTCTCAATTGTTAAACACATGGGATAAAAGACAATAGCACGTTTTGCTTTAATGAGATCAGCCAACTTTGAACATACAGATTAATAGAGATTGATACATACTGTACGTTTGTAGCCTGATATCAACATCAGAAACCCACTGTGTGACATAAATACAAGTGAAAGAAATATGGAAAAGAGATTCATGCTTTAATCTATTTCCTTTTTCTGTTTCTGTTTTTATTCTCCTCTGACGTGCAAGTTACAACATAAGGATAGATTTAATTATGTAGTCCATCCTGTATAAACGTATCTAATATAACTGACACAACAGGATGCATCAACACAAGACTTTATTATTAGGTATCATTATTAGTTGCACGTCCAAAAAAAGTTGAAATATGAGTTGAGATTGAGGTGAGATCTGTGCAGTCACTGGTAAAAAACAAAAACAAAAAACGTGATAAATCAATTGTTTTTATCTAAAAAGACTGCATTCAACCTGTAACCTTTCCCATTATCCAAGTATTTCCTTCAACCAGTCCCAAATTGTGGACCCACTGTCCCACTTTACTCTGCACAAGTCGACCAATCAATCAATACATCAAAAAAAAAGGGGGGGGGGGGGGGGGGGGAAGTAATAAGTAATGCTGATGAATGAATGTTTTCTACAGTGAACCATAAGGGGTTGCCAGTTTCACGGACTCTTTCTTCCTTTCATATAATAAGCAGCGGAGGGAAAACACATGCAGGCGCAGCGTTGTTGTGAGCGTATCAGGGCTGTCGCTCTCATTACTTTCATTAAAAGCAGATGAGCGCTGGTGCAGTGCACTGTACCTGCAGCTGGTGTCATAGGTACACCGAGCTTCCTATAATCAATACCGAAGCTATTGGCTCTGCCTGATCCAATACTACAAGAGCCAATTGATCAGATGGCATAGACAGACACGCCAAGAGGATAAAAGGTGACGCTTTGATCGATGTCCATCTGATTTCGTGGAGATGGGAGTTGCGCAAAGACAGTTTCGCCACTTTGGCTAAACTCTTCCTAACTTAAACTGTCACGTAATATCGCGCTTTATCTTCGGACATCTACGACTTGACGCCGGTTGATGCCGAGGATCATGACCATGAACGGTGACAACCAGTCGGCTGCCTCGGCGCCGCTGGACCTGCGCACCACTGACCGGGAGCGTGGGAGCACCGGGTGTCGCTCTCCGGACTGTAAAGGTCGCGCCCGGGACTGTCGTGCGGCAGGCGGCTCACCTGCAGCCCCGGGGCGCACAGGGACGAACGCTGCTGGACTAAACTGTCCTACGGCGAGAGGCGCACCGGGCTCGGACACCGGCACTGTGCTCAACAGGACAGCGGACAATTCTTCCTCCAGGCTTCCTTTTCGGAAACGCCCGATTCCTGCCGAGCCGGAGCCCCAGAGACCGTCGCCGACTCGTTCAGAGAGAGGAGACCGCTTATCTCCGGCGGAAGACGCGGACTCGACACTACGTGGGAGGCCGGTCAAGTACTTCGGAAGACCCACACGCGAAAACAATGTTTGGGTGCCAGCAATGACACCGAGGCGCCCTGAAGTGTCAGGACAGAGTCTGGATGTCTTACGCTTCATTCATTCGTCTCACTTCTACAGTAAGTGTTTCAGAAAACTCATCAGCCCAGATCTCACTCATATTATGTGTCAGCGGTTTCAGTCTTTATGTGTTCAGTATCCTGAGCCAGGCGGTCTATGGGGATGTATTGGACATCTGCGTTTACCCTGAATATCAGTGTGGGTCACGGTCCAATAAGAAGTTCTGTTTGATTGTACAAGTGAAAGGAGCAGGCAGCAGCTCTTCCATCATTCTGGCTCATGAGTGTGTTAGCAGGTTGCAGAGTGAAGTGCAGAGTCACTGTTGATGCAGAAGCTTGTGTATCATTGAGAAACTGTCCAGTCAGCTATTCTGCTACTTCTGAAAGGATGAACTGGGTCACCTCACAACTACCACAACTACTGTACTCTCTCTCTCTCTCTCTCTCTCTCTCTCTCTCTCTCTCTCTCTCTCCCTCTCTCTCTCTCTCTCTCTCTCTCTCTCTCTCTCTTTCTCTTGCACACACACACACAAGCAAACAATTGCATACCTCCATACTTCCTTATTCCTTGTTTGTTTGGCAGGTAATCCTGTTAATCCTCTAATGCTTTATTTCCCACTTCTCTGTGTGTGCACCCCCCTCCCTCCCCCTCCCCCCCTCAGGTCAGTTCCCAGCCTACTGTTTGACCCCGATCCCTGAGCCAAACCACTATCTGACCTACCAAAGTGACAACCTGCTGGGTGGTGTCGCCCTGGCAACACGTCAAGATGAAGACGGAGACACGTATGTTGAGGTTTTTAAATGGTTGAAATTGTGAGTTAGGATTGTTCTCTGTGGTGTGCAGTTCGTTCAGGCAAATCCTCGGTCACCTAGACCACACAATATACCGTGCATACATCCTGCAAATGTTCTTATAATCAGTAAGAGCAGCGGGTGAGAGATAGTTGATGGTAGAGATCTTAACTATTTATTGCCATAAATCTGAATTTCACTGCCTTGAATGAAAGTCATTCCATATACAAGCCTATGACCATAAATTGAAACATGATTCATCCACATCATGCATTTACATAATCCTCATGTTCCAGTGAATATGTCTTGGAGGACACAGAGCTAAAATCGCATCACACACAAATATTTATGAGATTACCACAAGACTTTGGAGAATTGATTGTCATTTTGCAGAAGATCTACAGAACATGACCTCTGACCTACCACAGCCTACATAGCACATAGAGCACCAAAGAGATTTAATGCTTCAAATCAGCAGACACAGGAGATCCTTTGTCCTCCCTTCCTCAAGCCATCATACATAGGAGGATGAAAGTATGAACAACATTAATACTTTCTATAATACATGTTAATATCTGAAATATCCTATACTTGCAATAACTTGCAACTCTAACCTGGCACCACACACCCTGTTGTGCCCATTGTTTGTTCTAAGTGTGTGTCAGTATGTAGGGTCCATACTGTTGGGTCATAGTTTACCTTGTATGTGTACTAATTTGCATACTTCAAAAATCACATGTTTCATTTATTTTTTGCGCAATACCATATTTCACTTCTTCGTATTTGAGATCCTTCCTGCTTTTACTCATCTCACTTGTACTTACATGATTCTTCCAGGGCTTGTATATGATTCTAGTGAGAATGGTGTAACAGTATAATAAGTAAAAGTAAGAACGAGTGATTCATTGGGCTGAATCCTGACTACACAAGTCTTAGCAAGTGACAGACTGACTGACTTCATAAGTAAAACCTTTGACGTTACACAACCGTGATCTGGATGTGAGCTGGATGTTAGTGGCTGCAGCATCACCTCAGTGTATTTGTTGTGATTTCTGTGAGTCACCAATCGGGCATGTTAGCAAAGAATCTAAAGTACAGGTAGCTGTTGATGTTAGGGGCGAAAGGTATGTGTGCAAATTGTATGTGTGTGTGCGTGTGTGTACTCCTCCTTATCCACGCCAGAGTTATCACAGTGTATTCACTTCCTGTGTAAAGGAGAGCAGTTTTGACCAGGAATGATTCACTCTGTGGTTCCTGGGACTTTGGTCTAACACATTTCCCTGAACTCCTTGTAGGGTGTGTTGTGTGTGTGTTGTGTGTGTGTGTGTGTGTGTGTGTGTGTGTGTGTGTGTGTGTGTGTGCGTGCATGCGTTTGTGTGTCACAGAAACAGTCTCCACAAAGTTATAATTTTGAGTCGACGTGTATCTTTACAATACTGCATAAAGATCACTGGAGGAAGTCGCAAGAGCACATGAATGCAAATATTAAACTTTAACACATGGGTAATCTGTTTCAAAGTTTAACACCCACCCACAAATCAACTGACTTGACAGGCTGATACACAAACCCACACACACACAGTCATGTGACTGAAATCATAGAATGGCCAAAAGTTGAGACACTTTCATGCTGTGGTTTCAAAAACGTATCAGTATCATTTGCATCCATCAAAACAAATTTGTCATGGCCAACATTTAGCAGAGCCATAAGTCATGTGACATGCCAGGACTACACGCAAAACTAATACACGAGACAAAGTATTCATATGCATGTACTTTATTATGATCCTGGACGACAATTTCAGCTCAATGTGTGTGCAGAGCTTTTTCATTTTTGAACATTGAAATGCTCAACTCTTTCTGGTAAAGCTCCATTAAGTTACATCTCCATCTCTTCATACACATTTGTCACATGCATCTGTCTCCACTTGCAATATCATTATGAATGTTTACACCACATCATGTAATTAATTGGCGTTCCTATCAAATGGATCTCGCTAGAATGTCATTGCTTTATCAATATTTGCAATTTTTGCACCCAAAAGTAAACTGAATATCCCCCCGTACATTGTTATGTTATCAGAAATGAAATGACAGGTGGTGGATATGGTGCTTGATCTTTTACCTCCTGTCTGCTTTGAAGCTGTATGAAACTGGTGTGAATTCCGCAGAAATACATTTTCTCAGCCCCCCATCCTTATCTATCTGTGCGTGTGCGTGTGTGTGTCTGCTCTTACGTCAAACTGGCTGTTCGTCTTTTATTCTCAGCACCTCTGAGCCTCTTAGTTTCGGGAAAACCTGTGAGTACTCAGCTCAAACATGCTTGTGGTTTTCTCAGGTGTTTCTCTCTCTCTCTGTCTCTCTTTTCTTCTTTTCTTTCTCAGTGTTTTTAAATGAATGGGCTCAAAAACCCAAACATCCGCTCCTCACTTGTGACTTCCTCATTTACCGCTTTCTCTCTATTGCCTCTGTCTCTCTCTCTCTCTCTCTCACACACACACACACACACACACACACACACACACACACACACACACACACACACACACACACACATTTTCTTACTGCTTTCTGCATTCATGCATTCTCTCAGTCATTGAAACCACTTCAACTTGGCCTATTTTGCTTTTAACTCGTTGTAATCATAGTAATCATAACACAATCAAAAGACTTTAATGTATGTAGACATTAGTTTGACTTCAGTGGCAAGAAACCTGACCTTACATGTAACCAAGTTATTACTCGGAGTCAGGAGTCAGTACATTTATATGTGCATGTTAGATCTTTGATTCTAATCCGATGTCAATTAATCGACATCGTAATCAAATTTATAGACAGAACTAGATTAGATGAACAATATACTCTTACTAAAGCATGTAATCACCTTGTGTAAGCATGTTGAGCAAACGAAAACAAACAATGAAATCCTGTTAATTCCATCCATTTAAACAGCTTTCTGCAGTTTACACAGTACAGAGAATACTTACTCACTGACTCTCTCTCTTACATGTCCTGCTGTTGGTGTGAAGGAGTGTCTGTGGTTATATGGCCAGGCTCCATGGAAGGGCTTTGCAATGAAAGGGTGGTACGGGGTGAACACAGGTTCAGGGTGGTGTGTGTGTGTGTGTGTGTGTGTGTGTGTGTGTGTGTGTGTTTGATGGAGGCCACCCTGTTCGTGGACTGAAACCATCTGTGAAAGGGGCAACATCCCACTAACCCACTCACTCTTTCATGGATGCGACTGAGGTACTTGAGGCATTGAAGCAAGCAGTGATGCATAGGTTTCACTCACAAATACTTAACCCTTGCAAGCCTTCCCAAAGCTAGGAAGTAGCACCTCTCGACTCAAGGCATACAGGGCCTAGGTGTAAGTTCCAGTCCACTGCTCGGTGCCGTGTTGACACACACACACACTCAGACATCACCTCATAGCCCAGCTGGTTCACACACAACAGGATATGTTTGACTTGACTTGTATTTTGAGCTTTGGCTGTGCCCTCATGCTCTATACCAAACAGGATACCACATGCAACTTACGGCTCGAGTTTGTGACATCTTATTCGTTCTTCTGAACCTTCTCAATCTCTCACGGCCTTGCTTTCTCTCTCTTTCACACAAACACACACACACACACACACACACACACACACACACACACACACACACACACACACACACACACACACTGGGACTATCAGCATTAATGTGGGTAGCATGGGACTCCGTTTGCGTCAGTGTTGCAGTGCCTGGGGTTATCTGGGCCTGTGGTCTGCCCCACTTCCAGGAACTAGAGACAGCACAGTTTCATCTCAAGTGAAAAAGAAAGAGATGGATAGAGATAGCATAGATAGAGATAGAATATAATGTAGAGTATAATGAGAGAGAGCAGCAGAGACAGAGAGGGAGAGAGAGAGAGAGAAGGGGAGAGAGTGATCAAAGCATGATGGTGCCAATTGGGAAACAATGGCAACCCCATTTCATGTCATACCTGAAAATCCTGTAACTTTTGTTGACTGTGGATTTTAATCACTGTAGGGCTTTTGAGGCTGTGTGGCTCATTAAGGTAACTGGAGGGTAACTGATGGCATTAGTTACTAAGACAGAGAAGATCTTTGTTTACACTTATTTGTTCACTTTGTTGAGCTCAGTTAGAGGAACAGGGACCAACCAAGGAAAGAACCGCTGCAGTCTCATTTACGCATAAAGAACTTCTGTTTTTCACAGTGATGTCAAGAGAAAATCCGTCAATGCATATGCAAGCATTATGCAGGTAACTACTGCCAAAAAATGACATTATGTGAGCTATTAGATTATTCAGATAGATAGATAGATAGATAGATAGATAGATAGGTAGATAGATAGATAGATAGATAGATAGATAGATAGATAGATAGATGGATAGATGGATAGATAAAACTGCTACTATTGTCACTGACAACAGGAAGTGACATAAAACCCGTCTGCCTCTTACTGGAAGTTGCTTCTTCTGACAGCAAAAGACAGAAAAATGCAAAAAAAAAAGGGTATAATAATCTGTTTTGCATCAACCCATCCCTCCCTCCCCCCTCCCTCCTCAGCGTGTCTAGTCCTCTTCCCTGTCCTAAACTTTGGCCTGCGTTTGTTCTTTCGCTTCGTGTATAGACCTCAAATAGTGGTTTCCCCTTTACTCTTGATAAGGGTGCGATAAGTGGAGTGAGTCATGCATGTACGTCTTTGGAGCAGATCAGCATAACTGTCAGTAGGATCATTTAGTTACACAACTTACAACTGCTGATCAGTCCCAGAACGCACATTACACATAAAGATGATTTCTCAGATCTTTGTGTCTCTACTTTGACCAAAAAGGTATTTCCAGGATGTAGCATGTTAGTGGGTCACCATGTCACAATGAAAGTTTTCTGCACACGGCTGCTCTTTCTGCTCGTGTAGTAACAATCCTCGTGTCAATGTTTGTGTCCATTCCAGAGCTCTGCACATAGCGGTGGTGAAGGGGGAAGTGGCTATTGTCCACAGGCTGATCTACCTCCTGCAACAAGCCCGAAGAGGTCTCGATATCTACAACAACCTCCGTCAGGTGAACACATTCGCACGATTGACACCACACTGCTGCCACCGCATGAATACACACATGAAGGGCTGCACGAGTGCACACACACCTGCTCTCATCGCCCGCGCAAATACAGACATTACTGATCTAATCAAATGTTTCCTTGTGCAGTACAACACACTTTTTGATTTGATTTTTGACTGCCCAAAGATTCCCAATGGATATGAGGATCATGTGACACTCGAGCACCTCTGGAGCTTGACTTGGTTGAAAGGTTATTCAAGAAGCCCAAAAGAATTATATGAATTCCAGAAAAAACATTAGTGCCCTTGCTCATTTCCTCAACTTTTACAACTCATGTGTAATATGTTTGAAAGAAATCAGTGCAACACGATGAACGATCCATACAGCGTAGGTGTGTGATGGGGAGACTCCTGTCCCGTAAGCTACATATTTCCTGGCCTCAGCCTGCAGTTCAGAGTTACAAGGAAAAGAATGAAAGAGGAAGTTCCTCGGTTTCCTCTGTGCCTTGCCACACGTTCTCTTACAGTCAGTCTTACAGCTGATTGTTTGGCACTGGAATTCACCTTCCTGCTTGCTTCACCTGTAGACAAAAGCAAAGCCACTCACAATCGCACACTTTCCCGGTTTTGCAGAATTCAATTTCTCAATTCAATTTTTCATTGAATGCTTTGAAGCTCAATGTTGTTGTTTGTTTGTTTTATCTTCTGTGGTTGGTTTGTGCTGTATTTTCACTCCCTGTTCTCGCTGGAAGTTTGTGTTCTGCCTGGGCCCTGAAACTGGCAACACATCTAAGGGAAAGCATAGAAATGAGCGATTCGGGGTTTGGGCAAAAGGACTTTGGCTTGCATGGATTCTGGCATTCGGACAGGTGGATCCAGTGAAGTTTAAAATAGGTAGCAGTCTCGAAAACAATAAGGCCACTGAGACTTTCAGCTGTTACCTAATTACCTCAACATAACTTTCCAGGGGATTAGTTCCTACGTGTTTTACTGGAACGTGTTGATGATATCGACTCTGGGTGTTTCCCAATCCAGGGCCGTCCTAACCACTGGCCTCAAGCCAACACTTCCACATTCTGTCCCCCTCTTCTCTCTTCCTCCTCCTCCCTCCTCGCCTGCATTGTGGCCTGCCAACGATTCTATCTCTCATCCTTCACCAGAGAAAGCACCTGAGCTGTGCAGAGCTTTACAGTTCTCAGGGCCGGGGTTTCACACCAGGCGGGACACCACAGGCTCGCTTACCAGAAATAACGCCGATCATTGCTTGTTGTCTTTCCTTATTGCTGAGGCTTGACTGCATGTGTTCTGTGATATCCTGTGGCTGTCCTCTGTATGAAAATGCAAGCACGCGATAACTACGCGCATGCACACATACTCTCTCTCTCTCTTTGTCGCACCATCACACTTGCATACGTAGTTCTAACCAAGAGGGGAGATTTTTAAGCACAGGACCCGCCACAGTCATTTGCCTACCAGATTGTGTGGCTTAGCTGGATTGCGCAAATCATGTCAAACTCAAGTTCAGGAATTTTTTTCTCACAGCAGCACTGAACACTTGCGCAGACCAACTCCCACAAAGACAAAGAAAGAAAACATTGCTTTTCCTCATATTGATGACAAATCCTGTTTCGGTGGTTTTGCTCATGGAGTGTTACTATCAGTAAGGCATGTCAACAGTACTGTAAATGTCAGTGTTTGACTTGACGTGCTCTCCCAGTACTATGCTGGAGACAGCTGTTTGATACACCCACACTGTCCATGCTGTCACTGTGGCTAAACAAACAGATGATTCTAGCCCAGCTTTGGCGGCCCTCACCACAGCTGATGGCCCTGTGCTCAGGTCGTGCAGCATGCGGCCCTGGCGACTGCACGTTTGGGGACTGATCCTCCCCAGGGGCCACCCACGAGAAGAACAGGGCTGATGGTCATGTGCTTTGCACCAGCATAAGTGCATGTGATATGTTCTTGCCACAATGAAGGATGTAAATGATCAGACACACTTTGATTTGTAGCCTTTGACATTTTGCTAAGCTGCTGATAAGATGAATTTATATATCACTGTAGTTATGTAGTAACTTTGCATTATTTCAAACCAGATGATTCGGAAGATACTTCCTCAAATGATCACAGCCATTATGCTGTTGTAGCCTTTGTTTAAATTGCTAAACAAATATATTCAGACATGTTAATGCACTTGGGTTTGATTTGTGCATGCTGTTTTTTCTGTGTGTGTGTGTGTGTGTGTGTGTGTGTGTGAGTGTGTGTGTGTGTGTGTGTTCTTTAGTATCCGTGTTCCGAGAAGTCACATGACCCCCCTTGCTCTGTGCTGCGAGGTTCAGAGGGTAGTTTCACAGGGACTTTCCCTTTTCTCTCTCTCTCTCTCTCGCTCGCTCGCTCACACTCGCGTGCTAGTCACTCTTGTCTCTGTCTCTCTCCCTTTTGTGCTTGTGCTTCACCATATTTATGTTTTGTACCTGTAGCTTTAAAATTATTTTGAATTTCTAACCTTAACTGAACTGACTGATGCTATCAGTGTAACTGTCAAACAGCTGACATGAGAGGCAGTGTTGTTGTTATTCCTGCTTTATTCTCAAGTGTTCATTGCAAAAGCTGGGTCTCTCCCTGCATGTTGCCCTCCACCCATCTATGTGCACTTATCTGTGTTTGGCACAGCCTACAGCCCGGGGCTTTTCCTCATGCCCAGAAACCTCCTCTTTCTTCTCATCTTTTCTCCTCCTTCATGTTGATCTGCTTGTTTTACAGGAATGTGAGTATGTGAGGACAGACTCATGGGAGAAGCAAGGGGTTTTCCCTCTCTTATCCTGTCTTTCCCCTGGGCTCCCCTCCACTACTTCCGTCTGTTCCTCATTCCTCCCTCTCTCAGCTCCCCCTCGCTCCCTTCCCATCTCCCCTCTTATCTTTGCATGATTTTTGTGTTAGTCACTCTGCTTTGTCAACTCTGTGAAGTCCTTTTAGAAGGCCAGAGGAGGTCTGTGGCGTGCTTCATGAGCAGTGTGTGAGTTAAAGTAGCAGTTCGACTGCATTTTACATCAGTGACTGTTGAATATAGCAGGTTCATTGAACATACATTTTACATGGACATATGAGTGTGTGTGTGTGTGTGTGTGTGTGTGTGTGTGTGTGTGTGTGTGTGTGTGTGTGTGTGTGTGACTCACAGATTTCAGGGAAACGGGAGTGGAAAGGAGGATCATTGGAATCCCTCTAATGCTCTTTCTGTTTTTTTAAATACTCTTTGCTTAAACAAACCTTCACCATCACACGTGCGCAGACACACGTACACACACACAAGCACACACACACACACACACACACACACACACACACACACACACACACACACACACACACACACACACACAAAAACATTTTAATGGTTGATTTATTACCATTTGCTGTAAATGTGAAACTTGGCACACTGTGTGTTCCTGATTGGTGTGCTGATTGTGTAACATTAATAGCTGCTAAAAAAAATCCCAGGTTAAAGGAGTTCCCTTTATGACTTAATAGTTTCTGAACAAAACGATTATGTTTCTTAATCTAAACAAGCTGTCAGTGAACAGGGTTGACCTAGATGACAGAATAGCGCAATTTGATAATGTACAAAGCTCATTCATAGGAATATCCTGGATTGCTCAATGGATTTCACTTAGCACCAAATCATTTGAACCACCTTGAGAACAGCTAAGTATTTCCTGTTGCTGCAGACTGTTTGTCTCTCAGAACCGGCTCATCCTCATTTAAATCATTCATATTGTGTGTTAGGGCAGTTGTTTGTGGTGTACGTGCTTTGGTGCTGGGTATTGCACGTGGCTGCTCTATCTTGTGATCTTCATGATGTGTGGTAACGATAATGAAATCAGACACAGTGTCCCAGCATTTTGTAGATGCTGGCCTGACTCTATTTTCCTGTTGATATCTGTTGATGAAACGATAGCTTTACCGGAAACAGTACCATATCTTCCTTTAACCTCACATGCCAAAGAATATGGGTACCATTGATTTTATTGTGTTTAATCCATAATTGTCTGTTCATCACGTATCTTAACAATTTGTGTTTTTGGAGTTGCTTGTCTTTGTTACGAGAATATCACAACACATATTCTCGTCTTTCCATGATTTTTGGTAGACTTGATCAACTTCCTGATGGTTATCCAGATCTGTGATTTCCACCATTAGATCAGCATTTATTAGTCACAACAATGAAACTAAGTTCATAAAAATAGCCTGCACAGTGTCAACTATTTGCAACCATGGATATGAATATGGAACTATATGCTCTCAGATTGCTGCCTAGTGTGTACTGCAGTGTGACCAGTGAACCCCTTTTGAGAAACAGTGTTTTGTGACTAAGAAGTTGAATACATTGACTGGTCTAAACTGTCTCTGGTCCCCTCCTCTCCGCAGACTCCTCTTCATCTGGCTGTGATAACCCAGCAGGCAGGCATGGTGGAGGCTTTGTTGGGAGCAGGGGCCGACCCTACGGCCTTGGACCGTAACGGCCAATCAGCGCTCCACCTCTGCTGTGAATATGACCAGCGTGACTGTCTCGCTGTAGTGCTTTCTCTGTCCTCGCCTGCCACATGCCTGGAGCTCAGAAACTATGAAGGTACATTACGGTCCAGAAGATTCTCTTCCTAAAAGAAGAAAAGACATACAACGACTAATAAGCATCAATCAACTCAAATATTATGGCATAAATTAGGTATTTTGGGCCCGTGTTCTTGGCATACCAATGATCAAATAACAATGTTGCTCAAATCTGTAGTCTAACAACACAATAAGATTGATAATGACGTCAGTTGAATTTGTGCATGTGTGTTTGTTGGGGAATACTTGAAATGACCCAACAGCAACCCTAAACGGTATTATGTTAGTGGTACCGAGGGGCATTATGTATTTTTTATTGTAAGACATTCATTTTATCATTATTATTCAACTCATAATAATACATCCCATTCTTAGGGTTGACCCCTCTACATCTGACAGTGCAACGTGGCTGTAAGGATTTGGCCAGAATACTCCTGGATGCGGGAGCGGACATCAATGCTCTGGTAAGTTCTTGCACTGTGTTAACTGTACTCCTCAGTGATTACGTTTCACGAGGTCACATTAAGAGATGTATTGCACCAAACTGTCTGCATTGACTTTTTTTTCTCATGGTGCTATTTTCTGATCAGGACATCAAGAGTGGCCAGAGTCCTCTCATGCACGCGGTGGAGAGCAATAACTCAGACATGGTCCACTTCCTCATTGAGGTAATGAGGGTGTGTAGCAAGGGAGGAAGGAGGTTGAGGGGTTATGACTCAGGTCGTTTTGTTAGGTCTGTTTTGGTCTTTCCAGCTCATCAGTTGCATGACTCTACTTTACAATCACGCTGATCTCCCACAGTTTCCCTTTCCTTTTTAGATTACAGATAACCTTTACAAAGGAATGAACCAGCACTTTTATACTTTGTGATTTATTATCAGATCTCACAAATCACAATGTTACTTTGCCCAGACTTTTCTTCTCTTCTCTCCTATGTGATCAAATTTACAATTAAATTAATCAATTTCCACCTGTCTTTTGTTTTGCTTCCTGGCTTTCATGATGACGTTTTATGTCCTTTTGTCACAGAATAGCTGTGATGTCAACAGCCAGTCGTACAGTGGGAACACGGCCCTGCACAGTGCTTGTGGCAGAGGACAGGTGGACACTGTGCGTCTGCTCCTTAAGAGTGGAGCCGATTGCAGCCTTAAGAACTACCACAATGACACGCCCGTGATGGTGGCCAAAAATAAAAAAGTGAGTGACAGAAATAGAATGGAATGATGACGCAAATAATTTGCATACAAAACATGCCCAAATTCCATGCTTAGTGTGTCGTTTATTTATAGTTGGGAGTTGCGGTTTAGTGATAGGAAAGCTGTGAATCTCAAAGCTTCTTCCTTGTCATTGTCTCTCAACTGTTTCAACTTGTATTGCTCTGATGGCAAATCTCACCCATTTAATCAGAAAAAAAATCAGATGCAGCTCCAGTAAAGATACATGGAAGAAATGCTGGCTTGTTAAGAATGGAAAATAAAGCAGTTTCTCCTTCCATCTAGAGGCCAGACTGGAATGGTGCAGTGTATTTTCCACAAATGATTGAATGATGGATGATTGCAAAACAGTGTCATGTGTTTTAGCTCATGTAAACAAGAGATTGTAACATTTTGCAATCTTTTTCAGATAGCTGATGTGCTACGAGGGAGGGGCTCCAAGCAGATAAAAGTTCAAGATCAACCCTACGCTTCAGTGTCCCCACGTGGGAGCGTCTTAGCGGTAAATGGTAAATATGCACAGTCACATCCATCTTCACACTTAAAGGTAGTAAACTGCAGGCATTTCATTTGTTCTCTCGGCCTTTCTTTTAGGATCCCCGTCATCTAATCACAGTCTTGGATATTCGCCTTCAACCACGCCACATACCCCTCACCATAGCGCCTCCCAGAGTCCAAAGACCCCATCTACGCTTGCCTCTCCACTTTATTAGATCAGACGTAATGCCCAGTGTGAGATACAAGTACACTCCACACGGCCACACGAAGGCTCAACTTGGGCTGTGTCAGACTCCTTTTACAGAGAGCCCACGCCCAGCTGCTGTTGGATGTACTGACGGACCGATAGCCTGCCAGCCGCTGCAGTGATCAGCTGTGTGATCAGATCTACACAGATGTTTCTCAGTTGTGGCCTGGAGTCTACACACAAGTGGCAGCTAATTATATATATGTGTGTGTGTGTGTGTG
The DNA here is from genome assembly GCF_046128005.1 of Genypterus blacodes. Classification (NCBI taxonomy): domain Eukaryota; kingdom Metazoa; phylum Chordata; class Actinopteri; order Ophidiiformes; family Ophidiidae; genus Genypterus; species Genypterus blacodes. Next base: position 2,835,722 of record NW_027466869.1, on the reverse strand, counting down.
TGTGTGGCCCAGATTTGGAAGGAGCATACACCAGACTCAGGCTGGGGACTGAGATCAGAAGACACCAGAATCTGTTGTCCAAATATGTCCCAGACTAACTCACTGTCTGGGTAAGAAGCAACGATTAAATGTTACGGCATGTGATCAGGACAGAACAATGAGAGCTGAATTTGTGCTGAGTTGTGTGGAATCAACCCTGGATAGTGGACATCGACTTAAACTAAGTGATCTTGGACACTTTTATAATCCTCAAACTAATAATTTAGTTATAAAGACTTTTGGGGAAACTGACGTCTTTGCACTATCAAACATTTTCAAGACTGTAAAAGTTACGAGCAGTTCATTGTGTGTGTGTGTGTTTTAAAGTATTAAATGTTTGCTACGAAAGCTGTACATTTGTCAAACGTATCCAGCAACAACTGTCGTAAATTTGAAAGCAGCGCTGTCATTGGTCAATTCACACTCCTCCGGCCCAAAAAAGAGTGCGCGGCCATGTTGAATTGTCAATATTCCGAAAGAAGAGACAAAGACCCGACAACTCGGCGGATTTCTCCCAAGAGCGAGTTTCAACTTAACTTAATTAGACAGCGGCGATAATATACAAGTAACGTCAAAAGTGGAAGACTGCGGATGGATGTAACAAAGTGAAGGTAGCGCTTTTTCTCTCTTGAATCATAACACGGTTAATCCGCATCTGAAGCATATCACTTAATACACACGAGCTAGGCTAACGCTTAGCATGCTACACCAGTCGTTGTTTAGTCGACAACACAAACGATACGTCGGACACGATTTAAAGAGAAGCCACGCACTTGTTTTTGCGCCAAATGTGTTAACGCCGCGTATTTAGATACGTTGGTTAACTAAACCGGACGGTTGACGCGCACGTTTCTGGAAATGAATTTATCCACGGTACTTCTGGGGCATGCTAACGTGTCGCGCTAACCCTTCTGAAGAATGGCGAGACAAGACGAGAGCACGTCGGCGGTCGGAGCAGCGTTCAGGGAAACAAGTTCCCAGATTTAAAAAAAACACCAAGTTGAGCTGGCAGCGTCTTTGATTTGCGTCGCTGTTACAACATTAGCAGTCAAAACCCCAAACCGAGCGAGCGGCGTGTTTACCACAAAGCGTCACAGCCACAGTTGGTTGCTGATTACAGTAAACCCTCAATCTATTCCGTTGTATTTCCTGTTAAAGTGCGGCGAACGACACTTGATTAGAAACGTTTTTCGGCTCTAGGAAGTGGTAAGCGTCCGCCGTCTTAAGTGTTTGTGGCGAATGTCAGGACAACTTTCTCAACGTGGCGTCCCAGTTCCTTTGCATCCCCAGACCGGGTTTTCGCTGCCATTTATAAGACAAAACAACAACAAAAAGCGCAGCGGGAAATGAAAAGTTTTAAGCACTCTGTTAGGTGTTCTCGGAGCCCACTGTGCGGGAGAAGAACCGGCGCACCAGCTGCAGGCATCCCCGCAAAACTAGAGTGCCTCTTCCGTGGCGTCAGGATCTGGCGTCAGGTTCCCGTTTTTACGCCTTTAACTTTATTCGATTTGTTCGGTTACACACATATATATATATATATATATATATATATATATGTGTGTGTGTGTGTGTAACCATGTATATATATTCTGTCAATTTACGACCCCGCGCTCATAAGACAATAGCGCCGTCGTATTAAAGATATCTGACGTCATAGAAGTCGTGGTGTGCACGTCACCCTTTAAAGACACGCCCCTTTTACAGGAAGGTTGTCATCTGAGATCAGTGCCTGTCCTGGCAGTTTCGTGGTCATCCGACATGTGTGGTGCTCGATCTGGTTATAGTGGCCCAACATTCTGTCAAACGGTTTTACAACAGTCACAACAAGAGCAGGAAGGTGAAGTGCTCACAAGATGGCTGTCACATTTAAACCATCATTTATCACAAGGAAATGTGTTGTTAAAGTTACTGTTTTTTTTAGTATTTAATGCAATATTGTACAATTCCTTGTTATCACATAGTGTAATGGATTCAGTGTAAGTGTGGTTTTGCCAATGCAGCTGGGTGACGTGACTGTGGAAAAGTACATGTACAGCACACCGGTATGCAACATACAGTGGGTGTGTGTAAACCCTGCCAGAATAGCAAAGAAAACTAGGTAAAGTGCCCGTCCTTATAAATGGCGTTGATCTCGGGTTACTAGCTGTGTTGTGTTATATCGTTTTACCTGGTCTATATTAAAGTCTAAAGTGATTAAACATCCATGTTTATGTATTGTTTGACAGGTAACTGGATTTTCCTTTGAATGCAGATTCTCTCAAAGCACTTGGAGGCCGCCCTCTCAACCTTTGTTGCCCAGGACCTGGAACAATACAACTAAAGACATTTGAAACAGACTTTTTGAGCACAACAAAACCAATTAGGAACACTTTGATGCTTGATGTCTGAACGAATAAGAAGAGTCGTTTGTGATCTGAGCCAGCAAATATTTTGATACTAGTGGGATTGAATGTGAAGAAATGGCACTTGGACTGGAAAGCCAAGATGTTTGATACTTAGAGCAATGATAAGTCTACTTGGAGACATATTTTGAAAGAAAACTAGAGAAGTTTGTGTTGGACAGATTATTTATTCATATGAATGTTAATTTCTCCCTTTTAGGAGAGAGTCTTGTATATAGACACAAACAGAATTAATAACTTGGCCTCTTCTTTTCAAGAGGTATGACAGTGTTGTGTACACAATACATCCATTAAGAGGGAAAAACATGAGCCAAAAGTTTTTAGTTTTCAGGTTTTAGACATTTTTTTACACAAGGCATTAAGCACAAAGCAGATTGTCAAAAAGGAAACAAACACCTGTACACAGAGTTGGATACGTTTGCTTTGAACGCTCAGTTAAGCTATTGAAGCCATGGCTACTGCACGGACCGCAAACCCAGCATCCATGATCGGATTGAACAAAGCAGCAAATGGGCAGCTCAAAGGACCGCCCAAGACAGCGGCCCAGCAGTCATTTTCGCAACCGCCAGGTATCCCCCAGAAAAGGAGCAGCATTCCCCTGAGCAGTGGGGGCATCAAGTAAGATAATGTTACAAAATGTACTCCAATCATTTGACTTTTTTGGATTTCGTGTTATCTGAAATGATCTGAAAATCCCTTAGAGAGCTTCCTATAGGAACTATTACATCTAAGGCCTCGTTTGACTCTATAGAGTTCACAGTAATGAAGCTCCAGATCAACAAAAATCCTAGATAACTAACCATGCCACATTTGTTAATGTTTCAGCCTTTTATACTTAAGCACTACATAATCATAACTAACCAGAGTCAGTTTAGCCATATGTGTTTTGGTGTTGTTGATTTATCATCAGTCAACTCAAGAAATGCTCAAGAAGTGGCTGTGGGACAACCTTGGCATTTTTAAAGGCCATGTCATTGTAGTCTTTTGACTTTGAGCAATTGATTAAGGAATTAAGATTTTGTTTTTGGTAGAAGCATTTTGTTAATTTAGTTCCATCTCTTGTATAATCAGATTTGGTGAAGACTGGAAGAAGTGCCTGGAGCTTCCTCCAAAAGACCACAGAGTTAGAACTTCGGTAAGTTAACTCAAAGGAAAAACAAACATGCTATAGTCTACATATTTACTGGAGTGAGATTAAATAAGTCTTGTTTTTCCCAGGATGTAACATCGACCAAGGGGAATGAATTTGAGGACTACTGCCTGAAGCGGGAACTGCTGATGGGAATTTTTGAAATGGGATGGGAGAAACCCTCACCAATCCAGGTATGCCATCAGAGTTCATGGCCTCAGACTTAAGCTACCCGAATACCATCAATGGGGGTATAAGAAAATAAAAAATTGGACAAGTTGGTCTTTTAATACTATGTTATGATTGTGCAGTAGTTGCTTTACACATCAGGTGCATGAAATGTGTTATACACATGGCACTTGGAATGAATGCTGGTTTTTGGATGTTCTAGTCTTTTCCAGTGAAACCTGCACATTGTGTTGATTGAGTTTTTTTCTTTATGCCAAAAGGAGGAAAGCATCCCCATTGCCTTGTCTGGAAGAGACATATTGGCTCGGGCCAAAAATGGCACAGGGAAAAGTGGAGCCTACCTCATCCCTCTCCTGGAGAGGATAGACCTGAAGAAGGATTACATTCAGGGTGAGGAATCATTTGGGAACTCTTTCACTGTGATTTACATGTGATCTCATGATTTCAGTGGTGGTATTGTTAACAGAAATTCGCGTACTGATTTTTAGACATCACTAGTGATACTTGGTGTGTTACAAGACCTAGACGGTGTAGGATAAAGTGACAAAGTGTGCATTAAAGACAACGTTAATGAAAAAGCAGGTGGTGTTCTGAATGAGGGTGTGTGATGGACGTTGCAACGATGGTGGCTAAGTTTGACTGAGGCAGTACTCGCTACTGTGACAGTGGGTCAAAATATATCCCTTTATTCAAAGAACCTCTTAATTTAGTGTACAGACTGTTATCAATATAAAATGCATTAAAGCCAGGAACACTGACAACCATACACACCAGTCACTCCATTAATACACTTATATCACATGAGGAAAATACAATAATGGTAGATAATATGTTCATTCACTATAATGTTTAAGCACTGGGCATAATTTCAGTTGGCGAGTGTGAAATATAGATTACTATGAGATTATGTTTTTAAATGATCTTTAAAAGACATTTTTCAGTTCCTACAGGGATTGAAATGATCATTTTTTCAACCGCCACCATGCATTCCATCAACCCTTGCATTTCATCAGTCCTTCCCATTTCTGTCTCTCAAATCCAGCTATAGTAATGGTGCCAACAAGAGAGTTGGCCTTGCAGATGAGCCAGATCAGCATTCAGCTCAGCAAGCACCTGGGAGGAGTCAAGGTCATGGCTACCACTGGTGGCACCAATTTGAGGGACGACATCATGCGCCTGGATGAGACAGGTACTTATCATGCAGATAAATAAAGTGGTGTTTCCATTTGCAAGATGGACAAACTACAGCCAGGTTTTTCATGTTGTGTTTTTTTTCTTGAACTTGTCACAATTGGTTGAAAACAATTTACGTATCTATTGTACATAATCATACATCTGGCAATTTTGAATAGTTGAGAGTTGTAACTGTTATGGTACTGTTTTTTCTCAGTATAAAGCAGGTTTGTATGTACAGGGTACTCTCTCTCACAAAGCAGGAATACTTATCTGCTATCTTTTCATGATAGAAGCAGAATTGAACTAGAATCCGATCTTGAACATGGACTGAAATATAAAGAGGTGTAAGAGGACTTAACTGAGAGCAGTTGCGCTGCTTATTTAATAATCCCACTTTATGAGAAACCCCTCTGAGGATGGATCATCCAGCAGGTGATGCTTTAGTTTTGCCCATAAATGTGTCAATCTTGAGATGTCCTCTGTGTTCCTCTCTCTAGTGCATGTGATAATAGCCACCCCAGGCAGAATACTCGACCTGATCAAGAAAGGTGTGGCCAAAGTGGATAGAACTCAAATCATGGTGATGGATGAGGTGAGATGCATTCTGGTCACCACCTACCCAAACATTTACGTTGACCTTTAGTCTGCCAATCTTGACACCCATATGTCTACTTATTCCTGTATTCAGGCAGATAAGCTGCTGTCCCAGGACTTTGTGATCCTGATTGAAGATATTATCAGCTTCTTGCCAAAGGAGCGTCAGATCCTGCTTTACTCTGCCACTTTCCCAATCAGTGTGCAGAAATTCATGGTGAGAACATACAGCAACTATACTAACACTCATTTAGCGGTGAGCCTCTGTGTGCTTCATACTTCCAGTTTGAAATAATGGCAATTTGATAGGTGACTTTATTCAGTGTAACCACCTTAGCATGGAACCTGAAAGTACAACATTTGTGTTGTACAAAGTGAAAACTAATGAATGTGGTTCTGACTCATTGTTCAGAGATGTTTGAGTTCATGAGACTTGAATAGGCCTAAATCCAAATCTATCCCAACCCTTAAATTATACCTAATGTCCATCCAGAACAAGCATCTGAAGAAGCCTTATGAGATCAACTTGATGGAGGAGCTGACGCTGAAGGGCATCACTCAGTATTATGCCTATGTGACTGAAAGACAGAAGGTCCACTGTCTCAACACACTCTTCTCAAGGGTGAGTTCAATGCACGGATGCTACAGCAATAACAAGATTCTTGCAGGATACCAAAGTCGGCATAAAGCATGTGATGGGTCAAGTCCTTCAGTGATTGTAAATGTGTTCATTTCTTTTCTTGCAGCTTCAGATCAATCAGTCCATCATCTTTTGTAACTCCACCCAGAGGGTTGAGCTTTTAGCGAAGAAGATCACCCAGTTGGGATATTCCTGTTTCTATATCCATGCAAAGATGATGCAGGAGTACAGGAATCGTGTGTTCCATGACTTCAGAAACGGTCTGTGCAGAAACCTGGTGTGCACAGGTGGGTGGAGAAGCTAAATGCTTCAAGCTATGATATGGATATGATGACTGTTGTATTTTGTGGGAACTTTGTTGACTGGTGTTTTCCCCTCTTTTAGACCTGTTCACTCGGGGAATTGACATCCAGGCAGTGAATGTGGTCATCAATTTTGACTTCCCCAAAAGTGCAGAAACGTACCTGCATCGCATTGGCAGATCAGGTGAATATGGAACCTGTGTAACATTTTCACCACCGCAGCACCTTCTGTTTGCATCACAACTGTCCCTGTTTCACATGTATTCCTTTCCACTTATCACCACGTCCTACAATACCGATTTTGTTGTCCAAAGGGCGTTTTGGGCATCTCGGTCTGGCCATCAACCTGATCACTTCAGAGGACCGCTACAACCTGAAAGGCATCGAAGATCAGCTAGTTACCGACATTAAGCCCATCCCCGGCAGCATCGACAAGAGCCTGTATGTGGCAGAGTTTCACTGCGTTGACCCAGATGATGATGGCAACGAGATCGAAGCCAAATGAAAGGAACGGGGAGCAGCTTAAACGAATGGTGAGGGGTCTTCTTGGATAACTGCGTTTAAGACAATGTCACTCTTATCTGTTGCTGGCTTTGCAGGGGCGTACCATTTACGGGCGCTTCCTTCCCTCCAGTACAGAAATGCAGCTAATTTTAAATGGTTCAGCGTGTTTTTCCTTCCACTTGCTTGTAGATGCTGTAAGATTAGTAGAGGTTTTTTGGGATGGTTAATCCTCAGATTTGGAAGAAGTTGGTCAGCGCACACTGCCGGCTGTTTATTCTGCACGATTGCTCAAGCAGTTCATTTCACATGGTTCAAATCAATAGTCCTAACTTGGGTCTTGTTTTATTTTCCAGGAGAAACGAGGTGCCTGGCATTCATCACACTTTGTTGGCTTCACATCACGCCTGAATGCAAGTGAAGATATCTGCTCTCCACTTTATCGTCAAAATATTCTGGTTTCAAATTAATTTCCTTTCCATTTTTTTCAAATTTGTAGCGTTGGTCAAATCTATCACTGCATAGTTGAAACGCAGTCGAGAAGTTGTAGCAATTGCCCGTTGACCTGCATGTGCTGTACATTTTCATTTTCTTACTTTTTGACACAGCCAGTGATCCCTGATACACGGGTAAAGTGGGAAGTCCTTCTTAACTTTTTATTATGGTTGGATGGGAAGGGAAGAAAATGTGAAACCAGAGCAGACTTCAGTCATTGAGCCAATCACTGATCGTCATGTCCACTGCTGTGCAGACAAAGCCCTGTACATGGGTCAGTTCCCATCCTGCTGATATGCTTGAGTGGATGGTTTAAAAAAGGAAGTATTTCCAACTTTGTCCAACCTATATATGATTTTCTCCTGTTCATCATTCCTATCATTGATAACATTTTAGCAACTTCTTTGCATAGATCTGGCGACATTGCAAGCAACAAAAGCTGTCAGATGTTTAGGAACAGCTCCTTAGTTTAAACCAGTTATCTAAATTAAGTAATTTGGAAGTGTTGACCGCAGACATGCTTGGACTTAAAGATGGCAGTGACGTGTCTGACTCCAGTTGATTTTGTTTGAGGGACTATTTTATTGTTCAGTTCCACCCATCCCTTTCACCACTAGTAAGCATGCACTCAGGTATTGATATTTTTTATGTGAACCTGACGGATTGAAGGGCCTTAAATGACGCAAGTGTAAACTTTTTGCTCCCAAAACAAAAGTGATCAATTTGTCCAATATTACCTTATGGGGTCTGTCCTTACTACACTCCAAAAGTGCCTTAATCTAACATCCATCTACGTTACCTTTTTTTTGCCTCAACACTCATTGCGTGTTTTGTGGGTGGAAACGGCACATTTGCAGTGCGTCTATAAAATTTAAACTGCAGTTACGGTCTGATTTAACTTCCGGCTTTGTACCGAAGGCTAAATGTTACCAGAATCAACCACTGCTTTGATCTGGACGGAGACACAACACAACAATTACAAGATGCATTTCAAATTGAAAGCATTACTGTTACCAGTGATACTTTTTCTTGCAGGCTGAATGATTTTCTGTTTTGATTGCATTAGCTTTAGTGTCAAACACCAGCAGAGAGGCCACATTTGTGTCTGTCCATAAATCTGTCCCCTCTTCTTCTTCTGAGCAGATTGTCTATAACTTTGTGTTCTGGCTCTGGAGTGATCCTGTTGATGATGGATTTTTTGTTCCCCAGCTGGCATCAGTGAAAGTTGTTTTGAATAGGACTTGTCACTTGAATGTGATGTGTTTGTTTAAGAATTGTGGACCACCACCATCAGCAGTATTCCATAGCCATGACATGTTGAGAGCGGGGTTTCAACCTGAAGACATCTCATTTGTGGAGAATTAAATGTGACCTTTTGTCAAGGCACCAGATATTTTGTATGATAGATGGTGAGATTATTTTCTGTTAAAGTGTGTCAATGCCAGCACCTCCAAACAAAATAAAGTCCAATGGAGTCTTCTCTTTTTGTCCAAGCTGTTTATTCCTTTGCCTACTGTAAATGTTGCTGTGGTTGAATCTGAATATTGCAGTGAGGGGTCTGTTTGCAGCAGTTATTCGGTTGGAAAAATGCGTAAACCAGCCAACTACAGTGCAACCAATGCAACAAATGACCGTAATGCAACCTGGAACTGAACCAGCGACGGCTCCATTTACTTAGGCAGTCAACTCAATATTACTAATGTGTGAAGAAATCACCACAGCCTGATGTAATTGAAGAAAGTATTACTCAACATCTTGACATTCATACCCTTATGTCTGTCTGTCATTATTTAGCAAACAACGTGGATCTGAAAACAAATTCAATAAATCAAAGTTGCCCATCAAGGCGTGTACCCTTGGAATGTCATTCAAACCGATGGAGTGAACGAAGTTGTAGGCGAATGAAGCCGGAGACACGTGATCAGATATCGTTAACCAATGGCGAGGGAGTGAAATTACACACTAGCCAATCAGAGGATCCGTCATTGGAAATGGGCGGGTAGACGTCAACTACGGTCACGGACGTTGTCGTGAACTTTGCCGGTGTTGAAGTATCCCTTCAGCCAAACCAGCGACGTGAGTAATTAACCTAAACCTACACTACTTCACGTAAATAAGGCGAAACCGATAAATGCACCGTTTCCGCATCTGCATTGCGTAATAACTGTGCTTATGACCTGCTGACGGACATAACTCGTGCTCGTCTCCACATGGCTAGCTAGCTAGCTGGCTAACCAGCCGTGCTAATCACAGGTTAATTACTGCTAGCGGTTCGCGTTGCCGGTTGTGTCGGCCAGTGTGACCTCTGATATCACTGCAGCTACACGGCATCAGCTTACTGTGTGTGTGTGTGGTGTGAGCTGTGTGTTGACAGTTTGACAAAGTTGGGCCTTAGCCATCGTTAACCCGGGCAGGGGGAAAGACGAAGCTAAAGGTGGGAGGGAAGGAAAGGCAACAAACAGCAATATACACACGGAATACATTTCTTTTTGTTGCTAAGAAGAATGCAACAGTATCCTCAAACGCGTTGACCTTTAATTTTTACGTTTCCTCTTAAGGCATTTCTTCATTCATTCATTCAATTCATTTTCAAGAGTCCCCTTGTGTCTGTGTGTTGTATCAGAGTATGGGCAGTGTGTTGGCTGCCTCCTCCCCCAGTCCGGCCCCAGCAGCCCCAGCCCCAGCAGCTGGAGGCAGTCCAGGGGTCCCAGGCTTGGTGTCCGTCCCTCCAGGCTTCACCATGCCCCCGGTGTCTACCATCCCTCCAACAGATACACCTGCAGATGCCGACTCTGCCCTCCCCAACCCTGGCGCGTACGAAGAGTGCCACCGCAAGTGTAAAGGTCCATAAGTCACTTGTGCTCCGCTTGTGAGAGACATGCATCGTGACTTGAGTTAGATGTGTTGCATTACATCGCTCTGTCTGTTGTTTCTGTTGCAGAGATGTTCCCTCTACAAATGGAAGGAGTGCGGTTAGTGGTCAACAAGGGTCTGAGTAACCACTTCCAGGTTATTAATGCACACTCCTCTTACCTTTACTTCACACAGCTGACGATAAAGTGCTTTGGTAGTGTGACCAAACGTTCCTGTGTGTTTACAGGTCAGCCACACTGTCACACTGAGCACACTGGGGGACTCTGGCTATCGCTTTGGTTCCACTTATGTTGGGAGTAAACAGACGGGACCAGCAGAGGTAACCACTGTTTTCTATTCTCTCAATTAGTCTAACATTTGGTAGAACCTTGATGTGTATCTATGTCTTGTCTTGTTTGAGGTCAAAATGTTATCTGTTGTCTCATCATCATGACGGAGTCCTGTTATATGTGTTAGGGTGAAGTAAATTGAATCTTATCGAAGATTAACATCTTATCATCGAGCACAGCCACCCATCTTGTTTGCAGCATGTTTGTTCCTGTGATTTTGTAGTCTGTTGTCTATAACCCCATGTATTTCCATGGGTTTAAAGAATATGTAGGTGTTAGTTAAATAGTTCAAAATGTGTTTTCCTTGTATTTCCTCTGTGATTGCACCAGAACACAGCATTTTCATATTAAAGCCTTCCGTTGTATTATAGCCTCCTACAGTTTGTCTTCCTTTCTCGCGGCCTTTTCCCACTGCTCGTGAGTTTGCAGGTCTTTTTTCTTAAACAAATGTGTGTTTTGATTTCTTTAGTCCTTCCCGGTCATGGTGGGAGACATGGACAACACGGGCAGTCTGAATGCGCAGGTCATCCACCAGCTCACAAGTGCTGTGCGCTCCAAAATAGCCATCCAGGTACGCAGATGTTGAGGTTTAGAGTCCGATGTTCACTCCTCTGTTCCGTCACAACATTTTCATCCTTGTTATTTTGATATTGCAGACTCAACAGCATAAGTTTGTGAACTGGCAGTGTGACTTGGAGTACCGCGGGCAAGACTTCACTTCCGCTGTGACACTCGGAAACCCAGACGTCGTCGTTGGATCTGGTACGAGTATTATGTTTAAACGTGACAGTGGAAGCATGTGTTGGTGATTGTTCATTAAACAAGAACCAATCTGAGAACCAAAGTGCATTTCTATGAGCTGAAATATCAAAAGATTTCACACTGCAAGGCTGAAGATGATCATTGATTCAGTTCTACTCTTTTCTTTCAGGCATTCTGGTGACCCACTATCTCCAGTCCATCACGCCTGCTCTGGCTCTGGGTGGTGAACTTGTGTACCACCAGAGACCAGGGGAGGAAGGAATGGTCTCCTCCTTCCTGGGCAGGTACACAGGTAAACTACACTGGGTCTGTGTTGAACTGCACTCTTAAGTGCATCACGTTTCATTTTCCATTGAATTTAGTTATTAACATGAAAGTTGATTTCAGTCACTTTCCATTTCTGTCAGCATGTCCAGGATTGAGTTCAGTATAGTGATACTTGGTTTCAGCGTTTATCAGTTCATACATGTTTGTTGTCACTTCCCATCAGGTGACAACTATGTAGCTACTCTGACTGTGGGAGGGGCAGGAGCTCACGCTACCTACTATCATAAAGCCAACGATCAGGTACGTAACTAAACATAAGTGCACATTCTTCTCATCATTCTTTGAAATGATATGGTTAGCATGGATGTTTATAGTGTTTTGTTTAATGGACTAGATGTCTTTGAAATGGCTCAACCAATATTTTAGTTGTTAAACTCAAGTCCTTTGATGACATCGTTGTCTGTCTGGTATTGTAGTTGCAGGTAGGAGTTGAGTTTGAAGCCAGCACAAGGATGCAAGACACCACAACATCTTTTGGTTACCAGTTGGATCTTCCCAAAGCTAACTTACTCTTTAAAGGTAAATGAATGTGACCTCACAATGACAACACCAGGGAATTGATTTGATTTGAGCAGAAATAACATTTTTTTTAAACGATGCCCCCCTTTTTCCTCCTGGGTTACAGGAACAGTTGACAGTAACTGGATGGTTGGGGCGACCCTGGAGAAGAAGCTGTTGCCCCTTCCTCTCACGCTGGCCTTGGGGGCCTTCCTCAATCACCGCAAGCACAAGTTTCAGTGTGGCTTTGGCGTCACCATTGGCTAGACAGCCACTTGCTTACCGAGCCCACTCGCAGGCCTCTGCATGGACCCAAAGGGTCCAAAGCATGGAGACACACAGGGACCTGGACTAACTTTTAGACATGGGATTCAGAGACTCTCTTACAACTGTGATTTCTGGAACAGAGAGAGATAAATACCAAGGAGCCAGGACTGGCCAAGCCATGCCTATATACTGTAACACTAATGTCTTTCCTTCATGGTGCATTGGATATACAGGACGCTAGAGATATGACCGGGCATCAGATGATGCATGAGTACACATGTTAAAATCAAAGTAAATGATTAGACATAATATATGTTGATTACATATGATGGATTGAAATAAATGTGACTTCTTTTTGTAACACTGGAAGATTGATGTTGTCACCACTGTTATCATTATTAATATTTAATTTTACAGCCAGTGGACAGAACAAAGGCTTTACTACAATGATCAACATCCCTGTTTAGTTGTAACATATGTGCACAAATAACATTTGTGGCTCAGCTGGAGCACAACTGTCTAAACTGGAGTTATGGGTTGGAATCTTGGCCTCAACCTATGTAAAGCCTGCAGCAAACTTTATGCTCCAGGTTTCCTCTTGCTACTGGAGCCAATCCCTGCTGTGAACGGGCGAGGGCAGGATAAACCCTGGACAGGTCGCCAGTCCATCACAGGGCACACATAGACACAAACAATCCCTCACTCTCACATTCACACCAACGGACAGTTAAGAGTCACCAAATTAACCTGCATGTCTTTGGACTGTGGTAGGAAGCCTGAGTACCCGGAGAGAACCAGGGACACGGGGCGAACATGCAAACTCCACACAGAAAGGCCCTGGTCTTGTACTCACAACCTTCTTGCTGTGAGGCACAAGGCACTGTGCCGCCCTTGTATAGAGGTATAGTAAAGTAATTCTTAATAATAGGCGGTAAGAGACAAGAGGGACCCCTGTAAGAGTGAGAGAGGAGGAGTGTGGGTTTTCTTTGGGAGAGAAGGAATAACATTTGTCCAGGTTGAAATGTGATGATTCACTCAAATTTAATGAGATTTCTCAGAGAAGCAGGATACAAACATCATGCATAGCTGTTCTAACGCCAAGCACACTAACCCACACTCTTGAGGGGCTGACCATATTTGGTCATCTGATGGACCATGGGCAGAGATATGTGTAGAAGTAAAGTCAAACACAAAATATGAAATAATTGTTTTTTATTATAATATAATTCTCTTTAATCTTCTATTTTCGTTGTGATCCGTCTACCCAAGTTACACACACTTAAGGACTGGATTAATAGTATTCAAGCAACAGAAGCAATGAGGATGTTACTCAACTAATGCTGGGGCAGGTTGCATTTATTAATAGCAATAATTGGATCTTTACAGACTTGTGATTATGTGACGAAATAACAGAGTGTACTTTTATGATAATTTTACATACTGAAGACATACTTTACACAAACACACAAAGAAGCAAGATCCAATTATAGTTTGAAATTTGGTTGATTCACTAGCAGCATGGTCAGAACTGAAATCCTGAGGCACGATGAAAGGAAGTAAATGTCCAAAATGTGATCTGGATTCCCTACGACAAAGTAACACAGACATTGTATGGACAAATTACATTCAGATCAGTTTCACAACAAGAGGGAGGTTAAGGATAAGATAATATAAACTTACCATTACAGGTTTAGTCAGGGTTATTAAGAGTTGATTTAACTGGATGCAGCTTTTGTCTTCAACCTAAATAATCATAGACTTAGTGAATAGGGATTTAAGTGTATTTAAAGTATTTTCATGATGAAATCACCATCATTATGGAAATGGAAGAATTATTTCTTACCAGTTTAAATACTTACCCCTTTTGACACGGACCCTGGTCATAGCCGGTTGAGTGTGTGTCTGAGATTGCTGAAGGACTTTTTGGGCAAGGTAGAGTGCTTTCAGTCTGTAAACTGGAGATGTCTAGAGATAATATGTATGCATTTAAAGACAAGAGTTTACAAAAGACACAGGAATACAATAAAAAACTAATATTAGTACTTGTAGATAATATTCACCAATGTACTGCAATGTTTGTGCTGGTAACAAATCTGATTAGGAGACATAACAGCTCACCTTTTATTGAAACAAGGAAGATGGCAGTTCCCCCCTTCAGAAAATCTCGATCCTTAATTTGTGCGAGGGTGAGTAAAGATTTCATTCCAATGGAAGAATTAACATGTACAGATTTTCCATTTATAGTCTTGCGTCTTCCCACGACACGAGGGTTGTCAAAGTCATCTTCAGCAAAACAGAAAACAAGATTCCATTGACTGTGGTGTTACTACTTCTGCTCAACTTAAGTATTATTACATAAGGATTGTATGTCTCGGTGACTACTTTCTCAAAAACGGGACACTGAATATGTCTATATATAAAAAGGGCTTACCGCGTGTTGGATCTGTCAGTATAGTGGTTTGCTTGGACATCTGTTTCTGACCATGAGGATTCTGGTCAAGAATGCTGATGGTCACAAGCCTCCATGGGCAAGGCCATTCCAGGGTTGAATCATGATCACCTGATATTAAATGCACATAAACTCCAAAGAAAGTTTCTCGAAGAGCAATCACCAACTGAAAAGCATAACCCTTGTGAGAATACATCACGGGGCCGAACATATAGGTTTCGAAGTCTGTAGTAGTCAAAAGCTTCTCAAAGTCCTTAATTTGCCAGACGTGATGTGGACATTCCGTCTGGGACAGGTTGATGTCATCAATGGAAAAGCCTCCTGAAGATTTATCACTTCCTTTCCGTACCTCAAACACAACCTGGAAGGGCTTGGCAGCATTGAGGGACACCTGGTGGAACTGCCAGTGAGATGTTGGGGAACCTAAAAGGAGATTGATATTTAAGATTTGTAAGAGTTGATTAGCTTTTGGTACAGCTTGTTCCAACTCTGATAACTCTATTGAAGCGTGACAGCGAGACATTCACATTTTATCTGTTTGCATTGGCTATGGCAATTCTCACTTGCTGAAACATATTTTCCATCCTTCAAATTCAATTCTAGCTTGACATTTGGTAGATCATATAATAAATGAATATAACTCTTTCTTTTTAAATACCGTTTTGCCATACCTTCTGAATACATTCCTCTAGGAATGACCTTGTGCTAAATCTGCCACAACTGTTCAAAATTCAATTTTAAAGATGCATCAACTCAGAGAGAGTTTTCTGACAAATGTGATGTCATTTGGCCTGAAGGTGGCATTATAGTGGCTCAATACAGTGATGCTGATCTGGATTCAGATGTAATTTGCTACTTGCTGCTTGGGAAATGAAAATGAAAAGAAATGTTTTCTCCACTTTGTCGTATTTGTTTATCTTTGTTTTCCTCACCTGTGATCTGTCCCATGAGGCGGAGCTTTCCTTTAGTGTCCTTCTCATCCTGATACTCTCGAATCCAGATGTTGAGCCGGTCTGTCTTGCTCCCGCTGTGGTAGTAGTAGAACTGCATACACTGGACGTGGCACTTTCTACTGGGGGTCATCCTCTTAGTCTCCAGCCAGGCTGAGTGTCCTTTCTCACCCGACGCTGTACTGGCGTGCATGAAGTAACCTAGGGAACATTTCACTTTGACCATGTTGCTCAATAACAACAAGAGCTCATTGTTTGCAGAGAACAGAGGTGAAAGTGACCAAAGTGGTTTAAATATGGAAACACATGATCAGGCTCTACCTCCCGCTTTTCCCAGGCTGGTGTGGTCAGTCGAAGGCCCTCCAGCAACAGCAGTCACTCTCTTCCAACCACCGAGGAAACCTTTGGCACAGTAGCTCATTCCACACATGGAGTCTTGAGCGAAATCACAATGCTCCAGAAAAGATATCGATGCACCTGTGGTCACACAATTAAAAAAGAAGTACAATTAAACCAAGTGTTTGTTGACAAAGTTTAGGATATGGAATTAATTAATGTCATTTACAACATACCACAATTATAAAGGTAATTCAGCCTGTGGACATTAATGGGGCTCATGCCCATGCGTTGGCCGATTTTGTTCTGGTATTGTTGCTGTTTGGTGTAAATGGTTAAAGATGAATGTTTAGAGAAGGCAAATTTGCTGTAGTGCATTATTGATGTATAGTCATACGGAGAATTAGATGATATTGAATCTGGGGGTATTTTCTCAAAATTTCCCTTGTGTTCTGTGGATCAGATAAACACACACATATGACATTTAATTTGTTGCGTTGATATACTGATACATTGAATCTAGGGTAGAAACACTTTTACAATGGTAACGGAAAGTGATGAGGTGAGAAAAGAAAAGGACGTTACTTTGTGAAATGCTGTCCCAGATGATGGCTATATATTTATCTCTGTCATATCTTGATTGTTCATGATGGAAGCCCAAAAGATGAAGTAGCTCGTGCTCTATTGTGCCAAGATGATCACATCCTCTACCGATGGAAAGAACTTGACCACCTTTCACCATCTTTGAAACGAAAGAGTAACACCTGTAAAGAGGAGAGAGCAGGGAGAGACAAAATAAATCACAATGTGTGGCCACGAGGGGAATAAGGCTCATTTCTGTTTGAAGAAGTAAATAGATGAGAATTACCCTCTGTTCTTTCTGGCTGAAATGTAATATTCCTCAGACTTTCTGGGTTTGAAATCAATGCATGATTTCAGACGGAATTGTTCAAAGGCCTGCATCATGACTCCTTTAGCTCTTAAACCTGCACATGCAGGCACACAGCCATCATTAGTTTTCCTGCCTGTTTGATTGAAGCCTCATTAATGATGCCGGGAATTGACCAACACTTACCCAGGTTCTCCTCTAATTTATAAGGAACAGGGATGTCCCATAAGTGCTTTCGGCCCAACGTGGCACTCCTGGCAAACCTTCTCCGTGTATGAATGTCCTTGTGTGAAGGAAAGGTGTTAATGGATACAAAGACAATCTGATAGCTGTAATAATATTACACCAGGTAATACACATTGCTTACTTGCATAATGTCACCCTCAAATAAATGCAGGTCTGGAAGGTGAAGAGAAATATATTTACTATTGTCATTGTAAGCTAAACATAAAATAAGGATATTGCAGGATATTTAGCTTCCATTCAGAAGCAGCCTGTTGAATGTATAGATCTATACACTGCTATTATAGAGGAGGCAGTGAATAACAGCTCATTTAGATAATGATAATAAAAAAGTAAAATCTCTGTTTAAACTTACCTTTGTTTATATCATGTATGTCGTTCTCTTCTTCAATCTCTTAAGAAATAAAAGCAGATTGTGACATTACATGATGCCTTTACAGAAACAGGAATCTACTGTAAACACTGTGTGTAACGCAAAAGAAACGTCAGCATTGTTGAACACAAACACAACAAATTGTTCTCGCAAACAACGATAGCAGCTTGTGTTTGTATGTTTAGTGGAAAAGTGATTAGAAATTACAAATTGATCTTTTATCGTTTCTGTTGTATATTTAGAAGCAGTAGTTGCAATGGATGAACTCTCCCTCGTCTCTCTCGCTCTCTCTCTTTCTCTCGCTGTCACTGTTTGTGTGTGTGCTCAGTGAAAACACAATTTAGCATTAGCGTTTAGCACAGTATTATACAAAGCTTCACACTGGTGCTGCTCTGACACTCCAAGTCATTTAGTGAGTCATTTGACCTTTCGTAGAAAAGGTTCTTGTCCTCCATACCACTATGTGACAAACCGCCGGTTCCATCTATGCTTCTGCTATAACTGGACACATCATCATCGGCTAACATCATTTATAATGACAATGTTTGTCTTCTAGTTGGAAAAAAGCTAAAAAAGTCTCACCTCGTAGTATTGGCGTGAAAGACTGGAAAGGAATATATGAAAGAGCTCATGAGAACAAACTGAATTTGAGTCATTTTAAAGATGAGAACTGAAACATGTGTCACATAAAAACAACTTTACAAAAACACTTACCTTGGTGAAGTGCAGTATGCTCACCAACACAACAACACCCATATACATGATGGAGATTCAATATCTACAAAAAAAAAGACATGGAATAAATAGAAATACAACAAGGTACTAAAAATACATTGTTCACATTCTGACATCTACAATTCCTACTGTTTAAATATCTTCTACTCTTGAATACAGTCTTCGATCTTTGCGTCGCTTAACAGCCCAGAATCATCAGCATAAAAAAAAAGTCCAAATTACGAACTATGCGTCTGAAACTACTGCAAACTAATCTCGCGTCTTTAAGAAGAGTTAATCCAGCATATGTCAGGAAAAAGGAAACAGGTTGCTCCACAAACAAAGAAAAGGAAAACTCTAAAATTAAACATTTCAATCACACCCCCTCCTGTGGGCCTGCCAAGCCATTGACTGAACAAACATTACACTTTACTGCCTTGAGACAATTTTAGAGCTATTTGCAAATACGGTGATGTCACAAAAGAATGGATTTGATAGTGCTATAAGTGCTCTGTCGTGTGGATTCATTCATTTAAATACTGCATTAAACACAACAACACGCTGCCCATCTTTAAGCTTAGACCAACTCCTGGCATAACAAAATACACAATAAGCAATGTTTCATAGTGCTGTTTGCAACTTTCAGAGAATCCTGTGGGAGCCGTTTGGATGTTAGGAGCTTTCCCATTGTCTGAAATCATTTATCAAGAATTCAGGACCTTTAAACACTCTGACTTGAGAAATCAGCTGGGAAGTAATTTGTTTGACAAGATAATATTTGCAATAGCCCACTTGTGAGAAACATGTAAGACTAGTCATTTTAAGGAGATCATTGCAATAACACAGCTTTTTGGATGACCTGTACTTACTAAGCAGTACACACTAACACACACTTTTATCCATTACTGTATGTGTGAAAATCATGGTTAATATGCGACTAATCACTAACTTCGCCAAGTGCTTAAGTAGTAAATCCTCTGGGCGCAAGATTTATTGATGGGATTATTCAAATGCATTGAGTATGAAGTATTGGCGAAGCTGTCACTCATCCTGAGCAAATGGCTCCTGCACATCAACTGGTAGTTATTATAATGGTGGTAATAGTAGAGATTACTGTGGTGGCTGATCATTAGTAATGGTGCTTTCAAGGAACAGAATGGCTTAAAAACTATAAGAGTAAGATGGGGAGAGTGATTCACTTCAAACTGAGGAAAATATTCCTTTGAAATATAAACTTGTGAAGAATCAGTGTCAGTGCCAATATTCTAGGTAAGATGATATTTTTGGGCAGGATTTGAACGGAACACTATGTTGCCTGTGGTGCTAAAGAGCAAAGCATCGCTCCACGCTGTCACTCACAGCCACTGTGCAAAATGTTGTCTCACCTGTGAGAATGTTTGTCGATAAGGCTGCAAAAGTTCATGTAGCCCGCAGTGCATAAAAAATAAACATCACCTGACTGAAGAGAATGTGGCTGTTGTAGATGCTGTTCATCCTGTCAGAGCACTTGGCCTTTTTTTGAAACTTCTGGTCTTTTCACGTCCTTTGGCCTTCTTCAGATTGTGAATGAGATTATGATCGAGGAAATGTCAAGTAATTATAGCTTGTATTACCATAGGAACACTGAACCAGCCTGTCTTTTTCCTTGAGGACTACAATGTAGATTCAGGGATTGTAGTCAGTGCAGGTTTGCAGTAGTATTTGTTTGAAAGCCTGTGGGAAAATGCCTTCAGCATCTCAGTTCAACAAAGAGCAAACATGCAAAGACACTATGTTAATAAGTAAACAAACACTTCAGCACATTGTGTCCTCCATGCTTTCCTTCACATCTGAATGAACACACATGAACTTATCGTCCTGTCCCCGCTCTTTCAAGGCAAATGCTGTGTCTTATATAATGTAATAATAATATATTATATTATTTAGAAAGGATACACATCATAATGTGTGTCTGACAACTCTGAGCGTCAGGACCTTCGTTGTAATAACACTTTGATGTTTAACCCTTATAATATTAGAGAACATAAGTCACAATTCTACATCTAGTATATCTCAGCTATAGCTGCCTAAAAGTTACATTGTTGTTTTTTACTTAATTTGCTGCTTTGTTGCCAAAATCTATCATGCTATGTGCCAAAATCCATCAATAAATCATAATACATTTTGTGCACATTTGCACCCACTTCTTATGCAAAAAAAACTTTTTTGGCATTCAAGCAAAAAAGTGATTGTTTGGTCTGTAACTACTGAATCTTGGAGATCATTTTTCTATATAGAAAGAGGGGAAAGAGGAGAGAGAGATAAAGAGAGAAAGAGAGAAGGGAGGAAGATTGTGTTATCCCTACTATTGTTGTTGAACTATACATAGACCCTGAGGTAGAGTACAAGTGGACTGGAATTGCAATGATGTCATAGGGTACATACAGAACTTACAGGATTATGTCAAACAGCAATGTAGGCTAGTACAAATCGCATCATAGGTTGTGATAGAGAGAGAGAGAGAGACAGATAGGGGAGAAACAGAGAGAGAGAAAAAAAAGGAAAGAAAAGAACCAGAGAGAGGACATCCCACCCCGAAACCCCACCCAACCCCGCATTCACACAACCCCGTCCTGGACTGCCTGAAATGCAAAATAAAATGATAAAATAAAATAAAAAGGAACTGATCTGTGTTCTGGTATTCAGTCACTGGTCTGGCATAGCCTGTAGATCTGTGAAATAGGAGAGGAAAGGTTGGCATCTCTAAGTTCAGTAACTACTGAATCTTACATTGTACAATCAAAGCTGCATCTCTACAGTTTGTACAACACAACTACAACTGTTCAAATGTCTGAAGGTGGTGTGCGTGTGCGAGTGCGAGTGCGTGTGCGTGTGCGTGTGTGTGTGCGTGCACGTGCGTGTGTGTGTGCGTGTGCGTGTGTGCACGTGCGTGTGTGTACGTGTGTGAGTGTGTATGTGCAAGGTTTCTTGTGGGCGGGGGGCACCCAGACTTGCCCCTTGTACATCTGTTCCTTTGCTCCAGCAGAAACACTTATCACACCACAATAAACCCAACAAACCTGTGGTGTGTATCGACCTGTCACAGCTGGGATCAGGTTCTTCTTCTTTTTAAGTGGCCATTACACTTCAGCAATTTCTCCACAAAAGGTTATGCAGCCATAGAATTTCAACTGTCGACGGGCACACCAGGGTATCTGACAAAGGGCCGAGCAGTCTTTAAAAAAGAGCATGACAATTTTGCAAAGGGCGAATCTTTGTGATCTGTCATTTCAACGATGAAACATAAAGGCATCAGGGAAACGGAAACACATGGACGGAGACATGCACATGGATAGACACATGGACAGACGCATGGACAGAGACAGACACATGGACAGACACATGGACATACACATGGACAGACACATGGATAGACACGTGGACAGACGCATGGACAGAGACATACACATGGACCGGCACATGGACAGACACATGGACATACACATGGACAGACACATGGATAGACGCATGGACAGACGCATGAACAGAGACATACACATGGACAGACACATGGACAGATACATGCACATCTGTGCAGATACAGTTAAAACCTCATGGTTGTCCTGAGTGAAAACATGGATGACCTGGAAGATGCTCTAGTGGACATTGGACTTCCAACAGACTATATTGATCGGCAGAGACCGAAAATAGTTTTCACAACATCCAACCTCTCTGATTGACAGTACAGTCACATTTATTAAAAATCAAATGACAAATTCAACTTTTTAACTGCCCAGATATTGTAAATTTCATCATGTGTACCTCTGGTTGTCCAGATCACTCTACTGCTACTGTTCTAAATTCATTTATAAACCTTAGCCTGATTCAAGTGAATAGGATCCTGTAACATATACACAATTCCGTGCATGTGCTCTCCACTCTTATGTCCTCCATCCATCAATATAATACCATCAGCACTTGACATTTTCATTCTCTTGTGCACAGGCGCCATGGTGACAGGCATCTCTCATCAATGTCAGACTTGCTTTGAATGCCAATGAGGCTGAATGTGTCTCACCCTGCACTGCGCTTTCCCTTCCTTTGTGCTCCACGTACATTTAATGGCCCTGAAAATCAAAATTTTCAGTTGTGTAATCAGCTGCATTGTCCATTAAAAAAGGAGACAATCTGTACGCACATGGTTCTCATTACATCCTAAACACAGTAGCAGTAAGTGTGTGATTGTGTGCCTTTCTCTGATTATTTGTATCATAGCTGATCAAGTAGATTACCTCTGATTCTGGGAAATCCGTACATGCTTCATTATCCAGTATAAAATCTGGGAAGATGATCAACTCATTCATTTTTTACAATCTAAACAGAATTTATAAATTAATCTATACACATTTTAGGGCTACAAAATCGGCCTTCCATTGTATTATCTTTTTCTTATCAGTGTACAAAAGGAGAGTGGAGCAGGTTTTCATAGGTGCAACAGTGGGATTCTAACACAAGTCTGATTTTAAGTTACATATTAATAGATAGACCTGACCTACTTACACTGGATTTATAGAGATGAGAGGGTTGGCTGCTGCATGTGTGTGTACGTGATGTGGTGTGTGAGTTAAGTCGAGTGGCTTTTATAAGCGACAGATCAAACTGTGAACAGTTCAGTAGCAGTTTGATTTCTTTTTTTCATGTAATCCTCCACTTGTTACAATGACCGTTGAGCACTACTTTTTTATTTCACCTAAGAAGAATTAAGGATAAAGGAGAGTCAAAATGGTAACACAGTTCACACCCAGTATAAAGAACAAATTATAAACACTAATACAAGGTAAGAGTACAACAATCAGATAATGCCAAGTGTGTATTATGTGATGCAACACCGCCATAAAATACTTACATTTACACAGTCCCTCATGCTGCTGTGATACAGTTTGACCACTGGATGGCAGTGTAGCTCTTCTTTAATCACTAATATCATCTTGCTACTGGTGCCTAAACAATGTATTGTCATACTGGCCTCTACTGTGTACTTTACTTAAAAATGAAGTAAAATAGTCATAGGAAGACTTCACAACAATACAATACAACAACAACAGTCGTATAGATGCCATAGATATTACCTTTGTGAAGCCTATGCTTGTACACCATCTCTGTGAGTGAACCTATAACATTGTGGTTGGATCCTGGGATTTGCAACACTATATTTCTTAGGCATGTTTGTCATGTAATAAAATGTGCAGTTTGGTCTGACTGAGGGCAAGACAGGAAAGTGATTTATTAGAAGAAGACAAATTGTGACTGGGGTCGTTTGGCTTTGGTGGAGGTATCACCTCTACTGAGCTCACCCTGTGTTTAAGCTCTTATTGCTCCAGCCACGTCCACAGGGCAGAACAGGGTGGATCAAACAAAAGAGGACTTTCAGTCGTGCATTAACATGAGACAACAATCTTCTCTCTCTCCACAGACTGATCTGCATATCAAACCAGGAAGCAATCATCTGGCAACAACCTCTTATCTGCACCTAAACAAGACTGCGGCTGCAGTGAAAAAGGCAAGAGACGTCTTGTTCAAAGAAGCCCTTGTGTTCAAGTATTTTGTTTGGGCTCTCTGTATGGGCATCACGCTGACTTTGGATCAAGGTGTGATGAGGCTTTTAGACTTTTTTGCCTGATAATGTCGTGTGAATGCTCCTCCTGGGTGCCACATAAGTGTTAAACAGACATAAAATAGGCTGGAGGATGTGTGAACAGATTTAGCATTTGTTAAGTTCTCAAGAACCTTCACACATATCCTTACAAACCCCTCAATGAAACTACTGCAGATATTCAAAAATGATTCCCTTTGTGGCAGCCTCCTAAATCAGCCAGAACAACAGGAACTCCCTACCAAAATCCATTCTAACGCATCCAAACTGCATATCAGGCACCAAATGCTATAATCAAGCATTTATTAAAACAATGCATTTCTATGATACCAAACCAATCAATAGGAGACATTGTCCTGTTAGCTTTCAAGGTTTAAGAGTGTTTAGAAATGCTTAGAAATGCAGTGCAGAAGTGTGTGTGTGTGTGTGTGTGTGTGTGTGTGCGTGTGTGTATGTGTGTGTGTGTGTGTGTGTGTGTGTGTGTGTGTGTGTGTGTGTGTGTGTGTGTGTGTGTGTGTGTGTGTGTGTGTGTGTGTGTGTGTGTGTATGTGTGTGCGTGTGCGGGTGTGGGTGTGTGTGTGTGTGTTGTCGTCATTGGACTCTGACCCTCCACGTTGGATGCTGGCGTTGTAAACAGGGGCAGTGGAGGTCTGACATGTGTATATGTTGTATATTCCAGGCGGCATCACTTTGCAGTATTATTAAGGAAGTTGGTGAAAATATTTATGGTGTTAAATCAAATTTTCCCCAAAAAAAAAAGCCAAGAGTGCATTTGGCGTTTTTTAACAGTACATTTTTGTGCTGTGTGAATTCTCTGCACTTTACGAGGATAGAACGAGTGATGTGTGTCGGTGTTTCTCGCATTACAGTGGTCAACAATTCTTGAGGCACTCTGTCAGTTTAACTGTTGGCGCCTCTACAAAAGCTGAACTTTATGACAAGCATTGACAAGCAGGAGAGGAAAACAACAGTCTGCTTTTTGAGAAAGCAGAGACAGGAGCATTGACGGGACATGTAGGGACTTGAGAAGTGAAGCGCCTTCTGGGAAAACGGCAGCACGTGTCCTCTGACTCACACTGTGACTGGTGGACATGAAAGTCATTCCATGTCTTTATGCTGGATTCATGACTTCAGGACATTTGTGTCATTTCAGTGGAATTCCGGCTTCATTAGGGTCGAGACCCTGAGATAATGTCAGCTTATCTCTTGTCTACAAGGTTTGAAATTGTAAAAACTAGAGAAAAGACATTTATTATTATTTTCATTTATTTTGTATAACTTAAACATTTGACCAAAATGTTGTTTTCAACCGCAGTTCACAAGATAAAAACAAAGTATTTACACAATTAGTAAGTGCAGAGGTTTGCTGAGCAAGTGTGGCAATAAATACTGTGGGTGTGTACCCGGGTTAATAACAGTACAATTCACAAAGAACAGTTACTGCTGTGCATGTTGGACTGGAGAACAGACAGAGGTGGACCAACAAAGGCCTGTGTCTCTGTGAATGATGGAGCAGCTGAAGCTTGACTTAGTTGCTGTTGACAAAGGACTGGTAGAGGGCGCTGAGCTGGGCCTGCAGGTCCTGAGCGTAGGGGTCCAGTTTTTCCCTCAGGTCCTCGGCATAGGGGGCTACCATCTGTCTCACCAGCTTGGCTCTGTGCGCCAGCTCGATCTGGACCTTCTCACTCATAGGGGCCAGGCTCAGCTGGAAGTCCTGCAGATGCTGGTCCACTTTTGTCTTCAGGTCGTCTGTGTATGGGCCCAGCTGGGACTGCAGGTCCTTGACGCTCTGCTCCAGGTTCCTTTTCAGCTCCTCGCTCTTCTGCATCAGGCTGGTCCTCAGGGCCTCAGAGTCCAGGGACTCTGCATAGGGTGCCAGCTCCTGTTTGAGCTGCTCCACACTCTGCTGGATCTTGGCCTTCATATCCTCAGTGTAGGGCTCCAGCTTGCCTCTGACAGAGGTCATTTCTTGGGTCAGGCGCTCTCTCAGTATCTCAGCCTCTGTGGTCATCTGGATTATGATGTCCTGGGCTGCAGGGGGAAGCTGCTCCTGCAGGGTGACTGCATACTTGCTGGCCAGATCTGTGCTCTCAGCCAGACGGGTGCTGGGTGACATACCAAGTACAATAAAAGAACGTTAGGTCAGACCTATACTGAGAAAAACTGACCCCCCTGGCTAACAAGACAGCAGCTTCCCCAGCAAGCACAGCTCCAAAGGGGCTCCTCAAATCTCCCACCTGCCATGGTTGCCATGTTTGTTTTCACCAATATAACATTTGAGCATTTGAACGTTTGAGCTCAGGATTGGGCATTCTGGTTGGCCAGTTTGAAACCATTACATAGAATTAATAGCTGAGAATCTCAGTTTGGTATTGGTCTCCTTTGACAGTCAGTCTCTCTGCTAACACTCAGTATATTGACATGTACCAAATGTGTGCTTATATCTTACTATATCATAACTTACTTGACTTCCTGCCCAAGTTCAGACTTCCTGATCATCTGGAGGGTGTCATCAGCGGTCTGCGTTGCCTTGGCGATGTAGTCCCAGAAAGCATCAGTCAACACTTCCAGCTGTGGCTTGGGAGCGTCACCATAGAAGAGGTTGGCATTACAGCCTGCTGGATGGAGACAAAAGTGTTACCTGAGCTGAGTTGATTTTCAGCCATTCAAGCTTCTTTTTGTCTTTAACTTCTCTTGGTTGTGTTAAGCTATATGGAAGATGACAAAGGGTCTTACCAGACAGCACTGCGATGGCGAGAACCAGAAACACCTTCATATCTGCGTCTTACTGAAAAACAACAATGTATAGTTAACATCAAGCTGAAGTGGAAATGCCCAAACAGGATTCGACTTCCCCACAGTGTGTCTTAAAATATTTCATGACTCTCACCTGATTGTTGCTTGTGTGTGTCTCGGCGTAGAGTGTGTTGTGAGTGTGTCAGGAGAGCGCTGGCCTGTGTGCATATATAGCTTAGCCAGATGACAGGTGTAATATAAAGCCCAAAGTCCAGGAGTCCCTGCCATGTTGTCACAACCGCTTTCCTCTTGTTTCTATTGCTTCTCCTCACTGCGATCACATGACGGCAGAGGCTACTTGAGGCCACAAACACATTTACAAACAGAGAGAGGGAGAAAGAGAATATATAAGTGAACTGTTACGTTGCTTTTAGGAATATATGACAATTAAATCAACCCTACTCCATATATGTTCTACTGCTACTTCTGAGTACTCTGCATTTTAGTAAGTGTAAGTTATGAACTACATCCACGTAGTTCCGCCTGTAGATAATTCCAGATAACCTTGGTATGCTGACACACTCTGGACTTTGGAGTATTGGGGTCAGACAGAATGAATAAAAGAGCACTAAAGGATAATAAAATTAATGAAGGAGAATAAAATAAAGGGATAAAGTACAAAGCTTTTGACTGCCTGTCAAAGTAACAGAGTCATTTCTAATATACTGTTTATATTTATGTGTCATTTCACCACAAAATATGTCATAATAACGACACTTGTCCCATATAATCCTCTGATTCTCTTTGATTGTTGATCTGCCAAAAGACGCACAAAGAAGAAGAATGTGCCCAACGTGGAAATATTTCACTGACAAGAACATGGCATGCAGATTTCAGACCTTTAATGGAAGATTTGACATTAATATTTATTTTGTGAGTCTCTGTGGCAGCTGTGGTAATATTATGTCGATCAGGAAAAGTATGAAGCCTTTTTATGTCCAATAAGTTAAAATCAAATAGTAATGCTGTTCAGGTTTGCTTGAATTATAAAACTATAAAAAAAACTATTTCATTTAAATTATTACATTTCTTTGTGATGGATGTTTTCTGAAAGTTTCTTAACAAAAATAATTAATAGTTAATCCCTTAAAATTAGGCTTCTCATCCTCATCGTCCCTCTTGAATCACACAAAGCTTTGATGAATATTATCACAGTTTCCACTCATTCACTCATTCCATAACTCTTTGTATCAGGCTAATCAGTTTCCTCCCTGTGGACTCTTCATCACCATCAGCATCTCAGATTTCTCTCTCTTTGTCCTTTAGGGCTGCATGGAGCTGCTGACGTACCACCAGACTGACACATCAAGTACTGATGGACTTGACACAGAAACAGGAACTTCACCATTAATGACAGTGACTGTGATGTCAGCGGGCAGAATGTCAAGCCGACAGAGATAAAGCATCGCTGTACATCAGCTTGATATTGTAGACATGGAGAAGAAGGTTCAGTCAGCGTTACATGTTAGGATCAGAAGCCAGCGGCTGCTTGAGGTCATACACACAAAATCATAAACCTAACCTGGAATGAACCCTTGTCCTCACAGCTCTGTTATCACAAGCAGCTCTCACACTCTTTTATCTTGATTTAGTCAGGATCATTAGGGGGGAATACACACAAACTATGAAGGAAAACACGACATTGCCTTATTAAACAGTCCACTATTGAGCTTTAATGCTGTCCAAAAAATGATTTATGATAGTTTGAGAGTGTGTGAGTATAAGAGTTGAGGGCTGTGGGTGTGTGGATGTGATGATTCTCTGATGATTGTTTCTGTGACGGTGGCAGGGTGAGGCAGGGTGACAGCAAGGCACTCGCGACTGGACTTTGACATCATTACATGGCGGGTCACTATATAGGACAGTCCAGCGCTCCGGGCCTCACACTGCTGAGTGCTCCTGCTGATACACTTGCAAACTCAGGTAAGATGAGGAAATAAGAGGAAATGCCAAACTATCCCTTGAGAAATCCTGGGCTGTGTGCTCAGTGGGGCTGCTGTGCTAACTAACCTCCTCTCTTGTGATCATCTAATAGGTTCAGAGAGCCATGAAGGTCCTCGCTGTGCTCGTTTTAGCCGTGTTCACTGGTGAGTTTGACATTTATAACATCAAAGAATATTAAAACTGAGAGCTGCAAGCCTCGCAGACGGATCATTTTTTATACAAGTGCAAACGTCTTCTAATCTCAACACATTTTCCAACAGGCTGTCATGCCAACTTCTTCTACGCTGATGCACCAAAGCCACAGCTGGAAGTGCTGACTGACGCTTTCTGGGACTATGTTGCCAAAGCAACCCAGACAGCTGATGACACTCTCCAGATGATCAGGAAATCTCAGTTTGGGCAGGATGTCAGGTAGGTCATAGGTGATCTGAGGCCACTGGTGACATTCCACACACACTGTAATGTGCTATCAAACACATGAATCCTCCTAACTTAAACCCTTACGTTATGTCTTCCTTTAATTTCTGTCTCTTCATGCTCGCCCAGTGCCCGCCTGACTGACAGCGCTGATCTGGCCAGCACGTATGCAGTCACCCTGCAGGAGCAGCTTCCCACTGGTGCCCAGGACATCATAACCAAGGTCACTTCAGAGGCTGAGATGCTGAGAGAGCGTCTGAGTCTGGAATTGACCACTGTCAGAGGCCAGCTGGAGCCCTACACTGAGGATATGAAGGCCAAGATCCAGCAGAGTGTGGAGCAAATGAAACAGGAGCTGAGCCAGTATACAGACTCCATGGAACCTGAGGCCCTGAAAACCACCCTGATCCAGAAGAGCGACGAGCTGAAGGTCAACCTGGATCAGAGCATCAAGGACCTGCAATCCCAGCTGGTTCCCTACACAGACGACCTGAAGACGAAAATGGACCAGCACCTGCAGGACTTCAAGCAGAACATCACCCCCATGACTGAGAAGCTCCAGGCTGAGCTAACCCAGAGAGCCCAGCAGGTGAGAGACCTGGTGGCCCCCTATGCTGAGGACCTGAGGGGAAAGCTGGACCCATATGCCCAGGACCTCCAGACCCGTCTCACCACCCTCTACCAGTCTTTTGTCAATGCCAACTAAGTCGAACTCATGTTAATACAGAAGGAAACAGTATAACATGAAAACAAGAACATGTGATTGTTTTAACTGAATGAAGTTCACCAGCTTTAAAGCTTTTGTCCATAGAGTATTTATATATTCATATACAGAGTACACCTGCTTTTTTCAGTGTTGACCTTGTAATTTACTGGGCTGTCTCCCTATATTTTATATCGAATAAAGTAAACACAAAATCAAAACTTGTGAGTCTGCTTTTATTCGCAAAAATCGTTTCAAAATGAGCAGCTATCATGTCTGTGATCTCCCTTAAAAGCTGTGACTTCCAATTCTCAACCCATAACAATATGGATACAGTCCAGTTTCACAACATTTCCAAACTCAGCCTTAAATGAACCCATACATTTATCTCCGAGGCCAAGCAAAGAATGAGTGCCATCTAGTGACCCTATACTGGCCCTGCATAAACTGCAGTACAGATATGGGCGCCATGGCAACCCTTTTCCCTGCATGACTTCAAAACAGCTTTTTCTGCAACTTTCACAAAAATCACCAGCATATTCCATAAGAACTCAAAAACACAAAAACAACAGCTGAACACAGATGGCCTTGTTTATTTGCCGCTTGGTTGCAAAACCTCATCCCTTGCCGCTCCCCTTCAAGATTCAGTTGTGAGCATGGACGGGGGTTGGGGGGGCATGTTCGGGTTTGTCTGTGCAAGTCTGGGAGTTCACACACACACCTCCTTCTTCCAGCGTTTTTATTTGTGCTCTGGCACCTTCTGTCCCTCCCGGTGGATCGCTCCCACGCTTTCTTTCCCAGTGGCAAACAACATTCCTCAGCTCTGCCCCCCAACTGTCACAGACACACACGCTAAACCGTTCAAACACTTACATCAGGAGTATAGACAGAGAATGGATTTGATTTTCTGAATCAGACAGAAAAAAAGACAAAAGTTAGATGAGAAAAAACAGTAAAATGTGTGTATTTACAGTAGATCAGCTTTAAATGATGTACAGATGCTTCTTTGTTAGGATGTTAGTGGAAAATGCTGCAAGATTGTGTAGAAAGGTTTTACGTTTCGTGATCATTTGCATTGAAATGTCAAAGTCCAAAGCAATTGATTCTGGAGCTTTGTTCTTCTGAGGTGAAAGGGCGAGTGCTTGGTTCTCTTCTCCTTTCGTCCCGTTTAGCGTCCAGCATGTGAGACACACGGCACCGGCAGCTCTGATTCAACAATGACTTTCAACACGAGTTCTGCATCGCTCATCGCAATAACAACTGGTTTCAAAAGCTCAGCAGATCGCCGTGTGACTCACAACCAGATGATCACTGAATCTTGAACTCAAATATCCAGTTCAGCAGCCTTTAACCCACAGACATTAACAGTAAGTAGCAGTAAGCAGAATGACTCTTGTCTGTCTGGCCTTGTTTCGAGGTTGGAGATCATCCACGGGTAACCAAAGATCAAATTCTGGTTTGAGAGCATCAGCCTGGGGTTACTTTTGTTCGCTGCCCTCTCACTCACACACACACGCACACCGGCCTGGGGCAATGAGGTGATACTTTCGTTGTTGTGGAACAAAAGAGGAACCAGATAAATTTAAGTTGATGATGCCATTTTACTGTAATATGTGAAATCAGTCTTCTCCAAATCATCTCTCACTTCCCTGTCCCTGTCCCTTTGTCTTGTTGTCCCTGTAAGGTTCCTTTTTGAGTCTGGCTAGTGACCTTTGTTTGATGGCACCAGTCCTTCTCTCTGTCAGTTAAATAAAAGTAGAAATCCTTCTAAATGTTCTGCCAGAATATCTATAAATGCACTTCCCTCGCCAGTGTAAACACAAGCGTTTTTCACACTCAAACCTGGCAAAACTAAACATGTTCCTAAAATTCGGAATAAGGATGGAAGGAGCCTCCCACGGGTGGGATTACCAGATGAATGTGTAGAGAAAGGAGGCATGGCGTGACTCTTGTTTACCCAGAATGTAGAGATTGAATGACCGATCTTGATTTGTGTGTGTGTGTTGAGCCTGATTGAACTTGTTATCGTGCAGAACATAATCCTTATCACGCGACACGCCTACAACAGTGACACAGGACTGTGGTGGAATCCCCAGGACAAAGGTTGGTTCTGTATTTTGTCTGAAATGTGACACCTTCCTACTTTATTCACCTTTTGTGTTCAGATGTTGATTTCTTCGTCTTAAAGGAGTGATAAACATTTTCATTGATTACAGGCATGCTGAGCTGACGACTTGCCCCCCCCCCCCCGGGTTATCAGACATAGGTTATCATCCTATCTCACCATTACCACTCAAACTTTGTTCCTATGTCGTGTTTTCTCAGTAAAAGAACTGAGAAATGTGGTGGACTGACAACCTGAAGGACAAAGGTGACTGATTACACATGGTCAATTTACCTGGATGAACAAAGCTCAAGTTTGTTACTGAAGACCAATGCTCTGAAAGATGCAAACCTTTACTTTTGTCACAACAAAAAGAAACATTATAGGCCAAGGCTTTTATTTTTCCATTAGTAAAACTGTGGTCAGTCTTACAAAAAAAATCTGTACAATGAATACTGCAGCCTGAATAAGATCAATACATTAATCATCCTCTCACAAAGGTGCCTGAATCAGAGGCATGAGCCCCTCCAGTCCCATGACTGTACCATCTTAAACTATTTTCTGTGCACCTTGAAAAACAACACTCGTTTCATCCTTCATCATATAAGCAGACTGATGTGTCTGTGATGAGCAGTAGAGAGGATTTCTGTGTAAAGTTGTGGGGTGAAAGAACTCTTGATAAACATTGCCTAATGAGCAGAATTCAACACTTTTGCAATGTTAAACTTCCCCTTCAAAACACTAGATTAACAAAACAGCATATTCTGCTCTCACTAAAAATTGGTTCAACCTGTGGGGGGAATTGTCATTTTCTTACAATTATTATTTAGAATCTTGTCGTCACTTGTGTACATGTTTTCCATCCTTACAGTGGACTCGTTCTGCCTCATTGTTCTTACAGCCAACATGTCTGTGCATGTGCCCCACCTCATTTCTATTCATTATTACTGGAATTCCAAGGTATTTCACTGCTTATCCACCCTCACAGCTCAGTCAAGTGTGTCAATAACAGCTGATCACCATGCAGAGAAAAATATTATATTTCCTGCCTCTGTGTGTGTGTGTGTGAGAGAGAGAGAGAGAGTGCGTGAGTGAGTGAGTATGGGGGCAGAGGGGATAAGTGGTCATTAATGGCGCAGCACTTGAATTTAAATGCGAGGTTGTTGAGTTAATTAACATAAAGGCGCCATGAGGATTAAGTAAAGGCTGTGTTATGATAATGAGAGGAGGAAATAAAGAACCTTTACACGAGTAAAAAAAATCGAATAAAATGCAATCCTGGCGTAAAACATCGTAATATCAGTAAAACTTGAGTATTAAAAAACATAAACTACATCTTATATACTTTAACTGCAGAGATACTGTGAGCTGTATTTAGAAAATGCATTACAATAAAAGCAGCCTATAAAATGCATCGATGCAATTTGTAGTGGAGTTCTTTCAGTGTGTGTTATCTGTGCACCGTATTATTGATGCAACAACAAGCTTCGTCGTGACATCGTGCGTGGAACTTTCACCCGCTTATTCACGGCGATTTCTCAATCTAACGCGAACATCACGCACACACAATTCAGGAACTTCGGCCGCGTGGAAGAAGGAGACAGGATTGTGTCCAGACTACTCATCACCCCCCTCTGCCCCCTCCCCTGCCCTCCCCCTCCACACACACACACCCTCGTCCCGTGTATAAAAGCGCTCACAGAGAGTCCGTCAGTACGCAGGAAGATCAAACCCTCTCAGGTGAGCTGAACTCCTCTCCCTCCTCCTCCACTCTCTGCCCTTCGAATGCATGATGTTACTGAGTACTTCACATGCATGCGATGTTGTTCAATCTTGCTTTCAAGATGTTGATATCTATCTAACAATTTAAGTAACCTTTTGTCTCTCATGTCCCCAGGTGTCTCTGTCTGTCCATCAACCATGAAGTCTGTATCTCTGATCCTTGTTCTGGCCATCATTGCTGGTAAAGCCCTCAGCTACTCTTCCCAGAGTCAATGCAGCCTTTTTCTACATTTTTCTGTGTCTAACTCTTAATTTCTGGTTCCAGGCTGCAATGCCCGTGCCGTGCTTCAGGCCGACACTGTCTCTGCTGGCTGGGAGGTTGCTGTGGACCGTTTCTGGCATCATGTCGCCGACCTGAACAAGAAAGCTGATGCAATTGTGCGTGACGTCAGTGGCTCTCAGCTCAGCAGGGAATTAGAGTGAGTAAAGACAATCCTCTCCTTTGGGGGTCTATGATTGTTCAGCGAACAGTAGTGTCCAACACGTCCTCCCAATGTGTCTGCATGTCTGACAAACTTCCCTCCGCCATGTTTTCAGCACCCTGATCACCGACACCATGGCCGAGTTGACTGTGTACAGACAGGACATCCAGGCTAGACTCGGCCCCTACAGCACCACCGGTGTGTTGACCGAGGACCTTCAGCTCCTGGCCAACAGGCTGCAGAAAGACATGTTGGATGCCAAGGATCGCAGCTTAGAGTACCTTGGTGAGCTGAAGTCCATGGTGGAGCAGAACAGCGAAGATGTCCACAGCAGTATCAACACTTATAGCCACAAGCTGAAGAAACGCCTGAACAAAGACACAGAGGAGATCCGCAAGTAAGTGGGGTTCTAATTAGTCCCTGATCTAGTTCTGGCCTATGCTGTTCATGGGAAATCTAAACAAATGTTTTCTCTCTATCAGCACCGTGACCACCTACTTGGGTGAGCTCCAGTCCCGCACATTCCAGAACATGGATGCTGCTAAGGGGAGTGTTGAGCCCTACGTCAAACAAGCCAGTGAGGCCGCCAGCAAGAAGTTCACCGACATCTCTGAAACCCTGAAAACCCAAGCTGAGGGTCTGGGCCAGCAGCTGGAGACCCAGGCTGAGGGTCTGAGGGCCCAGCTGGCAGTCGCCACCGAGGACCTGCGCACAACCCTGGAGGGAAAGCTGGACGAGCTGACCGGCATGGTTTCCCCCTTCGCTGACCAGATCCAGGTGCAGTTTCAGGACATCCTAGAGAAGATCAAGGAGACCGCATCATAAACACATAAGACTCTGAGGGGCTTTGAAGGGTTAAAGAAGGTTGGTGGTCCAGTTGTAGGGTGGAGGAAATGTGTGAACCACTGACAATCTTTGACCTGGAAAAGGCAAAGGGGGGTCAGAGTTTCTGATCACCAAATCTTCTTTATGTGGATGCCCACTAGTTCAAGATGAGGGAAGTTCTCATCATCTCCCTTATTCACTGAACACCCACACCATTACCAGCCTTTGCTAGAGGAACAGGATACAGTTGTTGCTTTGCTTTTCTACCTAACTTGAACTCCAACTTTGCAGGTACATTTTCCTTCACTAAAAACAGGAAGTGGGAGTGACAATACCAACTCTAACAATCCCAGAATGTACCTGAATACAAGCTTTCATTTCAATATCTGCACTGATTGATAATCCACATATAGGAACATATAATGTGTCCTCTGGCTTCTCCACCATAAACTGCTGTGATGTATTGATTACATGTTGCATTTATGACAAATCGCTGAGTGAAAAATGCAAAGCTGCCTGTTTGTACTTAAGTCTGACTTGAGTGTCTCATAAGCCCACCATGCTGCTGACTGGAGTGTGCTGCTTGTGCTGCAGCGCGCTGAACAATGCTGAGTAAATAAAGACCATAGAAAAAAAAGATGCTTGTTTCCACTTGTTTCTGTAATCAAATATTTATAAGTCATGTATCATTCATAGGTGAGGTTCAGTTACATGATCAACAGGGCGACACCCTCAGCTGTAGGCCTCCTGCTTCATATTTATCATCATGAGATCTAAGCTCACAGATATTAACACAATCACTGACTGATTGAGGTCTTGAGCAACTTTTTCCCTTTCAACTTGTTGGAAGTTTTACGAGCCCGCTAAATTTCCCTACACACTCTTCATCACAACTGTTGAGTAAGAGCATGACCGTTAACCACATTATGTCATTAATGTAGTGCGGTTTGCCTTTAAGCATCTGTCACCTGCAAATCACCTGACAGAAGCCATTAATCTGAACAAAAACAAGGAACAGCAATTTGCTCAGCCCTCCCCCTTATTACCTTCATAGATAAGCAGCACACATCCCTACACACACACCTCCCTGCCCATTGGTCTAATTCAAACGTGTTCCGATCTGCTCCCAGCTCCTGCTCAAAGGAGGCAGTGGCTCAGTGGGTAGAGTTTCCGCTTGCAAACCGGAGGGTCGCTGGTTCGAGCCCCTGCCGAGGTGCCCCTGAGCAAGGCACCGAACCCTGAATTGCTCCCCCCTCTGCGAAGGGTGGTAATGTAATGTAAGTCGCTTTGGATAAAAGCGTCTGCCAAATGATCGTAATGTAATGTAATGCTCTCTCTCATCGCTCTTGTCCCCTGCAGGCGTCTTGGAATGTTGCTGTGCTCCAGTTTCAGTTTACATGCTCTGGTGAGGATTTTAAATCTTTTGTATTTAGATGGTAGCCCCCTTCAAAGTACATTAAGCACAGACATTAAAACTACGGTAATGTAACACATCACTACATGAAAAGAATATTAGTAAACCAGCGTACAAGTAACTATTGTTATAATTAATGAACTACCAAAACTTGTGTACAAAAAGAGAAACTTAATCACATATGGTGATTTTGTTAGCAGCATCGGTAGAAAATGTAAATGGAGAAAAAACTATATTGCAGTTTTTTTTTAAGCATTACCGAAACAGTTTTGATCTTCACAAAGTCATGTCAGAGTCTCTCTGAGGTGAGAAAGTTCTGTTCCTCAGACGCAGCAGTTTGTCCTCCTTTGAAGTGCAGAGCAGAGGCCAGCAGAGGACACCATTTGTCCCTCTTCCTCCTCTCGCCTCCTCTCCTCTGACCCCTCCACCTGAATCCTTGCTGCATGAGGAGACAGCTGTGTTGACTTTTTGTGGGACATTTTCACTAAGAAACTCTGTGAACCTCACAAACCAAATGACCGTTTTCAGACACATTTCAATTGAAGATTTGTGTCTGATACAAATCCTAAAATCATATTGAATCAAATAATAGCTTTAATTTGGTCACACATGCACACGTGTACAGATAGAAGTGGTTTCATATTGTTGACTCTCTGTTGGGACATAGTGTGCTCCTGGATGTGCCCTTTAGTCTGTTTCCATGTGTTCTGTGTAATAAGACAACATGTTTACTGTTTCTCTCCGTGTCAAAGAGCGTTGCATGTAAAATGAAACAATGACTCATAGTGAATCTGGCTATGATATCACTCCTCCACAAGAACTAGAGATTATTGAGCAACTCCTCCTTTACCAGTGAAACAGGAAAACCACAAGGTTCCTGCTGTAGTCGGCGCTTGTGCTTGTGTGTGTGTGTGTGTGTGTGTGTGTGTGTGTGTGTGTGTGTGTGTGTGTGTGTGTGTGTGTGTGTGTGTGCGCGTGTGTGTGTGTAGTGTTTCAGCATACTGAGCACTGCGCAGAAACACACACACACACGAAAGCATCATCGAACTAGCAGGTGCTGTCCAGTCCGTGACCTCTAGTGACCCCCCACCCCCTCCAAACACTCCTGCAGAGACTTTACCTCCCATCACATCTCCTCTCATTCCTCCATCCTGACAGAGAACATCCGTCACCACAGGGACCCTTAGCCAAATACAAAACAAGCCATTTTTTAAGCTTGTTATTGCAAATTTGGAGCATGAGTAGCTTTCTGTCTCATGTGCACACAAGTACGAGCTCATACATAAGCAAGTGGCCACTTCAGCAGACACTCAATGACAAAGGAGACAGCGATGAAGCGTTTGAAAGGGAACGTGTTAACGGCATTTGGAGCTTCCATTTGGTCTTTTGCAGCCGACTGCTTGAGTGTGAAAGTAAATAAGATTCAGCGTGATGAAGACTCAGACTCAGACCGACTGACTCTTACTCTCCTCACCTCGTAACTAGAGGTCACGGCAGGTCACCCGGCTGCACCGCTCCTCCTCCTCCTCTGCTGGGTGCTAACCAGACAACATGTGGTTTCGTCTGACCTGCTTCCTCTTTATTAAGCCAGAGTGAGCAAATTCCTCAATGTGTGTTTATGCCTCAGAAAGGAGAAACAACAGCAACAGGCAGAATCCAATTTGGATAAAGCTTTAATGTTTATTAATGCCAAAATGGATTGATTTCCTTACAAAAGAAGAAGAAATACTTGATGATGCAGATGAATCACTCGAGAGAAGGTGTTGCTCATTACAGCTGATGTAAACATAAAAGTAGGTTGGGTTGCACTGTACTTTAATCACGCTGATACATGCCCCATCGGGACAACATCAATCTGCAGGTTGTCACATGTCGCTGACCTCTGAACGTTGCTCACAGCTCGGCACCAAAGAGGCTTGACATGAGCCGCTGAGCCTGAGCAGCAAATGGAAGAAATGTGTCACAACACAGACTGTGATCAAAGATAAAGAAAGAAAGAAAGAAAGAAAGAAAGAAAGAAAGAAAGAAAGAAAGAAAGAAAGAAGGATAGAAGAATGCTTTTTATCTGCTTTGTTGTCTGCATTATCGGCATATCAGTGAATTCTGCACAGTAAGATAAGCAGTAGACTAAATAAATAACACACAGGATTTGAGGAATGGATGCAAAAACATATCAAATTAAACACACATTCTGTAGATGTTGTACTGTAAATGCATCGTGTACTCCATTTGCAATGAAACTAGAAGTGTGGCTCTCATGTTACTCAGGCTGTTCCAGTCAAAACATGTGGCAGCTGCATGACATCCAAAGCCTGATAACCTTTTGGCACTAAGCAAGCAGCTGTTTGACACAGAGCCTCGGCCAACACCTCAGGTCCAAAGGCGCCTCTAGATACCTGCGGGCCAGAGCGACGCTATCACGGCTGCACTCTATGTTCCCTCATGGCCCTCCTGATTTTACTGTCCCCATGAGCTCATCCCGTCATATTCACGATGCTCAGAGGAATTTAAACATGTCACAAATAAGGAAAGTAGATCTGGATGTGTGGTGTAAAACCTAAACTGAGACAATATGTGTCTTATTTTCAATACCTTGGAACCTGATGTGAAGCAGAATATAGATTAAGCATCATAATCAATCCTCATTAATCATTAAACAGCCTATTTGATTATTTAACAGCTGCACTTTTAGTTCTCAGTCCCTGCAGAACGTCTAACTCCTCTTTTGTTAAAGCTTAAAAAAAAAATTAAAAAATCACAACGTTTTTTTGGTTGTTGGCACAGAGTTATGAAGGCGCGTTGCCGTGGTGACGGATGTATGGATTCTCTTTGCGCGCGTCTTTATCGTAAGTAATGATAAACATTATCGAGCCCGACCACGTCAATCGGGGCTCAGACGCATCAAGGTCACCCCGGGTTATTGTTGATAAAGTCCGCGCTATTACGTCATCCTCCTCAAGCCGAGCAGGCCTATAAAGAGGAACAGCCAAACTTTTGAAGCTTACACACTCGTTTGGTTTCCTTCTGCGGCAGAAAACAGGTAGGTTTCCACCGAACTTCCATCACTCTGAGAAAATAAATAACTAATATTAATACTTTTAGAGTTCAAGATATTGGAATAAATGTTGGGTTTAAAATAATATTTAACCATACATTTATCTAATAATAAATAAACGGGCAACCTTTTAATCTAGACGTTTTTGTAAAATTTAGTAATGTGCTTTTATTTATTTTTTATTTTTTATTCAAATGGTATACAAGCCTCGGTTTAAAAGTAAAAATAAATGACTGAATCGTCTTCAATATGACTGTAAAATAAATATATACTGTGGATAATTATGTTACTTTGCTGTGTTCTGCTTGCTGGGTGATATTGGAGTTTCATGCATGCAGTTCCCGCTGCTGACAGACGGGGGCGCATTACAGAGATTGTGTAAACGTCAATTTTTCTTCCCTCTTTCTTGAATAAATGAGTGTCCCCTCTTGTTACAGAGTCCCAGCTAAGATGAAACTGTACCTTGCTGTCGCCGTGCTGCTGCTGGCTTTGGCCGCATACACAGGTACGTGTGTGTGTTCATTCTCTTCCCAGCTCCATTTCTTCTTCTTCTCTCTCTGGCCTGTTGTGTAACGGTTCGTCTCTCTGTCCCCCCTGCAGAGGCCCAGGATGCGGGAACATTTGAGGAAAAGGTTACTCAGCTTGGCACCCAGGTGTCCGAGGTGACCAAAGACTGGGTGGACAAGGCCAAGGTCGCTCTTGAAGGAATCCCCACCAGCGAGATCGCCACAAACATGAAGTGGGTAGAGACTGACAGAAAATGACACACACACACACACACACAGTGTGTTATTATACTGAGGTTTTGTGTGCTTTCTGTTGCAGGACTTGGGTGAATGATCAGATCAGCAGAATGAAGGCCTCCTTTGAAGAAATGACCCAAAATTAGACACAGTCTTGTCGCCATCTTACACCACCTGACTCTTGACCCCCCCCATGTTGCTGTGTCGTATACATTTTGTTCTGCTGACCAGACACAATAATTACATTAATATGAATTATTTTTCAAGTAATTTTTGGAATGGAAAGTTGTGAAAATTTCATTGATGGTATAATAATAAAGATACTTTTTTCGTAAATTCTGTGGCTGCATCAGTATTTCTTCATGGTAACAGGAGGAGACATTCTACACGACTATACAATACTGCAATAAAGCTGAATCCAATTCAGTCCTTAAGTGAATTACTGAGCACTTATATCTTCTTTGCAAACTGTCAGTGAGCTGAGATTCATTTGTTTCAAGAGTTCAGTTTCTCCTGTCAAGTACTGAAACTCTGTACATCCACCTAGTAATTAGGAATATAAAGTCATTAGTATATAAATCCATTAGTACATGTCCTTGTTCAACCCAGTTTGCAGTACATCATGAAAATATCCTGTCATGTTGGGATTAGAAATGAATATTGATATCAACCTTGATGCAATAATAACCAAGTGTGGGCTAATGAGGGCTAAGTCATTATTAATTACAGTAATTACAAAAAATTCACGTCCTACTTTGAAAAGCTTTTCTGTACTTAGAAATACATTTAAAAAGGCACAGTTCCATACAAAAACAGCATTGTGTTGTGAGCAGGTGTTTGTGTCCTGTATTGTATTCTATCATTGAATACAATGAAAATCAGTCCATTCACGAATCTCACTTAATCTGGTGCGTTCGAAGTACTAACGATTGATCTGAAGTAATAATTTATTTATATCTGCGTCAGCCAGTGGAAGAAGAATCGACATTAACGTCTGATTACTTCATTTAATAACAGCCGGATAGGTAAACTTGTACTGTCAATAGATGGTACCAAAGGGCAAGTGCCAACATGACTGGTTTGTTCTTTCATTTCACAAGAGCCGGGCTAAAGTCACTGTTTATACTTGTTAATAATCCACCAGGGAACAGATTCGGTGAACTGGGAAGAAGTCCCAGTCCCAGAAATCTGTTCCGACCATTCACTAGAAAGGACAGAGGTCACAGAGTGCACTGATTATGATAAGATGAAACAATTGATCATGATATTAAATCAACTATCTATCCGAGCACATTCAAGTTGCCAAGAGAACTGCTTTTGAGCTTGTTAATAACCGTTTTCACAGTGAAAACACTTAAATCATTCATTGGAAAAAAACGGTGTTTTGTACAAAACTGTCTAGTTTAAAGAGACCACAAACGTCCCACAAACCTTATTCTATAACACTTTATTAGTTTCAGAGACAGACCAAGAAAAGGAAAGAACAAAAATGAAAAAGTCAAATGATGTAATTCAATTCAATTCAATTCAATTCAATAGAGTAGAATAGAAGGAATATCCGATGTAATTCAATGAAAGCCAGTGAAGCCAGAAAGCCAGTCTTTCAACCATGAAAGAAAACAGAGTAAGATGATGGAAAAAGCAAACGTGAAAATAAAATATGAAATGTAATCACAAAAACAAATCATAACAAGTGTACACCAAGCTAAACGTGTTTGCTTTAAGTGTATGTTTATGAATCTGGACATTAGATCAGATGTTTAAAAAGCGGCACTGTGTCTCTCTGTTTGGACAGCTGGGAGATCAACTCAGCACACACTGTTGAAGACCAGATCACAAGTTCTTCAGATGCATCATCAAGCTCAAATCCCCTGTTCGGTTTTATTTTCTAATGGAAACTTTGACTCACGATTACTAATCCAAACTCAAAATCATTCCTTTTCCTACTTTGAACATGTCGCGATCGCTGTCCGCAAAGTTTCAATTGATTTAGCGGTGGACTCTGCCCACAGAAATGCTTTGCTTGGCTGAAATTGTTTATCTTCTGACCCTGCATCGCTCTCACTAACTCATATCTCTCCTGCTAGAACAGAGACTTTGACTGGCCTGGATACATATCAGCACCTGCCAAATGGGTTCAGGTATCTCAACCAAAGTGCATCTGGACAGGTATTGAACTCAGCTAATGTTGATCCTCACAAAGATACCAACAGTTGAGAAATTACATCAACAGAAAGAGTCTGAAAAGGAACAATTCTTCTTTAGATTGTGATCAGAAACACAAATGATCTAAGATGCAAACTGTTTGTAGGGGATAAAACTGATGATCACCATACACAACAACACAACCACACAACAATCGTGTAAAAGATGCAAAAATCATAAATGGTAGTTAAGAGGAAGTGCAAGAGAATTAAAGCACAGTCCAGCTCTGTGTATTCTATTAGAGTCATAGACCCCTGGTGTGTCCCAGTGTCAATAGCATGAATGAAAAAAAGAAAAACGCGAATGGTCATTCGATCGGGATCAATGTACGAGCTGTTGTGTAGTCCTAATACAAATAGAGTGTCTCAATAACACACAGTTAAGTCAAAACCTGTTGACCAGAGCCAGAAGGAAAAGGTAAAAACACTTTGTTTACACATTGTGTAATGAACCTGCAGTCAAATTGTGTTATGCGTTGTTGTGATTTCTGATATTGTTATTCATAATTTTCTTCTTCTTCTTGGTGACTGTTTGTCCAAGTCATCAAGAAGACATTCTAATAATGAATTTTGGATTTTGTGACTCTTTCTCTTCCATCAGATG
This sequence comes from Genypterus blacodes, assembly GCF_046128005.1. Lineage (NCBI taxonomy): Eukaryota > Metazoa > Chordata > Actinopteri > Ophidiiformes > Ophidiidae > Genypterus > Genypterus blacodes. The sequence continues at coordinate 2,792,599 of NW_027466869.1, read as the reverse complement.
CACAAGAGGTCATTTGTTCTCATCCTCCTATTACTCATGCAAGGTAAATGGGCTTTAGAAAACAGTTGTACACCTTCAGTCCCAGTGTTCGGTCCCGAGCTGTAACGTGCAGCTGTGTGTGTTGCAGCATGGGGGCCGCTTTTGGCCCAGACGCCCCCCAAGACGGCAGAGGGAACTGAATCGCCTGGAATGCTGCAGAATCTGGCAGAGAACGCCAGGTACTTGCGCAATCATACTGGATGGCTCTGTAAATGATTTCCCCTTGTTAGTTAGTGGGCGCTCTATTACACATTTGTCTGTATTCTAGAGAAGCAAAGCGAAAAATTGAAAGTGTCGGTGGAGTGCTGATGGACTTTGCTGGCGCTTACTATGAAGACAACATCCAGCCGGTGACTGGTGGATACTTTGAATGGGCTTCCAATGCTCGCAGGTCCTTTTGGGAGAAGCTCTGGACGACTGTTGACAACTACAACCGATATAAAACAACCAACACCACTGTTTAGCGAGGCTAAATAAACACTGATTATTGATTCAAAGTCGTACCTTGAGTCTTGCTGCTCATTGCCAAACCAATCAAGGGCTAATAATGAATAAAAGTCTCATCTGATCACAAAGCATTTTCAAGTGTCATTATGAGTTCTTCATGTCATTTCCTGAGATGTCAAAAGACCTGATAAGTCATAAAATTCTGCTAATGATAACTGCCAATGTAAAAAACTATTAATTAATGAGGAACCAAGAGAGAAACCATTAACACACACAGTCATGATGGCCACGCAGCATTTTAGCCTACATTCAGACTGTCATCAGGTGCAAGGGTGAAAGGTGAAGGCATTAATCCCAGCATGCATTGCTGTGGGTTCAGCTGGACGTCCAGACTGTCTGTCTAACTGTCTGTGATCTCTGTGCTGTGGCAGAAACGCTGATTGGCAGCAGTTACAATCATGATTGCAGTTTGCTGCACCAGGTGACCACAGTGTGTTAAGTGTTATGTTAAAAAAAGGAGTAATTTTCCATATGACACACGTCCATTATGACATGCACACTATCAGGAGGCTCTGGCTCTGGCCTGCATCACCATATGAAGAGATGAGATAAACTCACATTAAAGCTTGCATAACTGCTAAGTCCCATTTCCACATACTGTATTTAAAGGTTAATACCATGTACAGTGGACTTTGTTTAGGTGAATGAGTGTGTGCGCGTGCGTGTGCAGGCGCGTGTGTGCTGGAGTGTGTGTAGGTGTGTGTATGCTCATCAGATGACGTTTGTTTGCAGTCCCCCCCTATATCATCGCGTCCAGATGTGAGCGCTGAGTTACAGACAACTCACTTTCAGAGAAGACTGTCACTGCTTGGATCTGTACATCCTACACTGCAGCAGGTAAGGATCCAGGCCTCACAAACTAACACATATACACAACTCATATACTGCACTAGAAAGATATATTATTTAAGCATTTGTTATTCATTTTTGCATGTAATATCTGATTTTTTTCCTTCCAACTCATCAGACTCCAGTGCAAAATGTGGAGATGAAACACATTATAATATCTCATTCATTATACAAACTGTTTAATTTGCTTATGTTTTTGTTTCAGATATGAACGGAAAATACGCCTTGGCACTGATCCTCGCTCTGCAGGGTAAGACAATCAGGCAACAGTGCATGGACTCCATTTAAATCAAGCTAAACTATGTGAAATGCGAGCCACCCGAGGCATTTGATTTTGAATGTGATTGCTTTTTTTGTTGCATGGGCTATCTGTACTTTTCTACTGTAAAAATTACGTTTTCCTGCCATTGCATTGACATTGCACAAATATAACAGAGAGAGTAGCATTTGGGGCAAATTGTATGTAGAACTGTATGCAGCTTTATATCTGTAGTTACTTAAAGTGTCTGAAACTGATACCAAGGACAATAGCAAATAATTATTTAGACAGACAGAATAAGAAGACAAGGTCTGCAAAGCTGCTTATCTTTGGCCTTTGGGTAAGTAGGCAGTCAGTAATGTATTTACATAAATACTTACTTCTAATTAGCTTCTCCTGATAAGATTTGATATCAGCGGCTCTGTTTCTTGTCTTCATTCACTCTGTCTGGTGTGTTTCAGTCTCTATGAGCCTGTGTGAAGTCCCCGTGCCTGGGACGGAGCTTGTGTTGAAGTACAATACTCTCAAGGAAACCTTCTACAAGAAGCTGATGGTTTTACTTGTCAAGATGAGGGCCGTCGCCGCTCCTCTGGTGGAGCAGGTTAATCAGAACGAAGAAGCCCAGGTTGTGAGGGGAAAAATCGGGGAATTGATTAACAGGCCTGAGTATGAAGCCGCTGCCAAGATCGCCACGTGAGTATTCAGCTAAAGACAGTAAGCCTCCTAAATACCAAAACCTGGGAGATGTTTGGCAATCACTTTCTGGTAAAGGCTTTATCAAGCTTGAACTCTTTAACTTGTGAACTTTTAGTAAAGATGCTAATGCTAATTCATCTGCCATAATGAATAGTAATAATAAAGAAAACAGTTGGGCAGTGTGTACACATGTGGCTCGTCCAGGTATACTGAGGTATTTCCTGGATCTCTTTCTATCTGTGTTCTCTTCTCTTCACATCTCTCTTCCCTCTACTGTGCAGTGGTGTGGTCCAGGAGGCAACACCTCTGGTGGACAAAGCCCGTTCATCCGCCCTGGGTGTGTATGAAATGTACCTGCGCCCCCACTTTGGCTCCTTTCTGGATTCAGTCATCAACCACATCAAGGTCGACCTGGACCAGGCCCTGCCAGCCGAGTAAAGAAAACCAACTGGAGCAAAGCAGCCATCACGTCAGTCTGGGGCCGAAGCAGACAGTGATCGTATTACATCATAGCTAATAGAAACTTTACCAGTTTAGGCTGAGAAGAGCAATGCACAATGCAAATGCATCCTTTGCTTCTTTTCAAAGCAACATCAGCAAAGGCCAAACATGTCAACACCAGCTATGCAAAATGTGCATGTACAGTATTTGTGTTTGATACACTAACCAAAGTCTGTGTGCGTCTATGAATGTGCGTGTGTGTGTGTGTTCAATAAAAAATGAACAGGAATCTATTTGATGTGTGTGTGTTACTTCATGGAGCCTTTAGCTTTACACAGATACCAACACTCAAGATTGGGACTTAACTTGTAGGACAAAAGTGTTTCCACAAACCAAACCTGCATTTATTCTGCATCCTAATCAAGCGCCAATAATCTTCATTGAGTGACATATGATTGATATGTTTAAAGATATGTTTACAGCGTTGACGTAAGCACCATAAAGAACATACGTGTAAACCTAGCTAGATAAGATTAAAGCTCAGTTAGAGAACAGAGAAGCGAGGTCATCTCATATTTATTCAGTCATTTACTGCACCACTCAAGTCTTGAATCAGTACAATCAACTGACTTAGATACTACGTCTATCTGAAAATGCCGTACATTGTTCTCTACCCCAGAGATTCTCTCCTCTCTTCCTCCCAATGCCTTTATGTCTAATAGAGGGGAAAATGAGAAAAAGAATACTAAAAGATGAAGTGCTTGTTGGAAGATTGTCCTTCACAAAGTAATCCTTGAATGAAATGAAGCTGCTCGATTTCACAATAACAAGGTTTTCTGTTTGAATGTCGTTCCAGTTTATGAAATAATGAAATTTTTGTAATATTGACGCTTGGTGTATATTTAGGGTTTTGTAAAAGGCTTTCACATTGTTCCTCTGGTATGAGCTGCAGATGTCAAATGTTCTGGTGGAAAAGAACCAACAGAACATCACATCATTGGTACTAAGAGACATTAATCACAATAAAAATGCTACAAAAACAGCTTCTTTCCCCATTTTTACTCATTTACACAATTAGGCAACAATGAATCCGTTTGGCTCCTTTTAAAAAACATCTTAAAACAAGGCGTCTATCCTACTACCACCCACAGATGTTCTCATCGTGACCTGAATTCATGTCACAAACATCCTGACATGTGATGTTTACTCAGGAATAGAGCAACACAAGGGAGAAGTGAGCGCAGGAACTCACATTAGAACTGCACAGGACTTCAGTGAGATACTGCAACTGCACTTCAGGATATTCTGAGAAGGCACTTGACATTTAAGATTCAGAAGTTATCATAAGTAAAGATATAAAAAACCTTTGGCCTTGATTCTTGCAGCTTATGGTCTTGTGCTATAAGCTTGACAGCAAACAGCCGTGACTTGACCACAAAATATCATGGAGAAAAAAATATGTAGCATTTATTTACCAGAGGCAACATATTTAAGAGTTCAGCTGCAAACTCTTAACTCTTTAAACACATATTTTTCTACTTGTAAAAATATTTCTACAAAGCAATAATATCAAGTGGACTGATGTTGGGTTGATGTAAAACCTCAATGACTTAACAAAGCAGGACTCGGCTTCATATCCAAATGCTGACAAAACAATCTAAACCAACAGCTGGGATTCAACAACACAAACAGACATACAGCAGATAAATAAATAAAAGAATCTGCCACTTCTGCTCTCAGTCTAATTAAACCCCAAATCACACAATTGCGGAAGAATGGAAGAGTCGTGATTCAGCAGCTGCAAGCTCTGAGGATGAAGGCAAAATCAAATCATGTTCTCAAACAGATGCTTATCTGCTGACATTGATTCTGTCACACGCAGAGCTGAGAGAACTTTGATTTCTCCATCACAGCTTTGATTACGACTCCGCTTGATATCAATCAATCTAATCTACGTGCCCTAAATATTTCATAACCTCCATTTGCTGATATTTCCGACCCGCATGAGCCGGGATGACGTGTTCAACACACTCTAGACTTGTGATTATCTTAATAGGACTTAGGACTGTTGTAACACGTCATCACCATTATGCAAGTAACAAGTGGGCAAGGTTTAGGACGGCCCTGCATGTGTGAGCTCATTTACTAATCAATAGAAAAAGACTGAATGTAATAAAATCCATGATTGAGAAGGAATTTGTGCTTAATTCACCGTGATAACACACACACAGACGCACACAGACACACACAGACACACACAGACGCACGTACAACCACCCACCCACACACACACACACACACACACACCCCCACACACACACACACACACACACACACACACACACACACACACACACAAACACACACACTCAGATGATCTCTCTTTCCTGTTCTGGAGAAATCAAATCAGACGACATTTCCACACTGAAGCCACTTGACATTTTACCCACAATTCCTGTTTTTATATAGCTAGGCACATTGTTTGTTTTATCAAGGCACAACTCCACACAAACTCCCACAAACACAGCAAACCACAGTCTGGGTTTATCTCCTGCAGACTGCACTTTGACCCAAGGAGCGACAAGTCAACACACATACGTTCCTATATAAACTGGTTTGGTCGGCCGTGCTTTTTATCCTGTTTTCTTGCCACAGTCCTTTCTGCAGAGAGATACCGTGAGTACAGCCACCTTTTCTACATTTACTGACAATAGAATAGAGATAGAAATGCAAGATTGGTAATTGTGTTGTTTTGTGTTTGGCTTAAAGTTTCGTAGCGAGACGTTTTGTAGAATCTATGACAATGTCTCACCCTGGTGGATAAAGTGAGGTAAGCATTAAAATGTAAGTCTCCCCCCCTTCTCTCCCCCCTCCCTCACAGATCAACTGAAGCCATGAACAAGCTGCTGATCATCACTGTGCTGGTTGCAGTGCTTGCTTTCAGTAAGCTCACACCAAAAGCCTGAACGAGAGCAAAATCAACCAAAATTGCGGAAAAATCTCCATGTGACCTCTCTGACCTTGTTTGGTGCAGGTGCTGAAAGTTCCCGCTTGCCAAGGCAGACTGAGGAGGAAGTGGAGGAGGTGGAGGCTGTGGCGCCTGTGGAGGCTGTAGAGGCCGTGGAGCCTGTGGAGGCTGTGGAGGCTGTGGAAGAGAAACAGGATCAAGCGGGGACAGTGACTCGGTTCACAGACACCATCAAATCTTACTATGGCAGCGCTGTCGATACTGCCTCTGACTACATGGGGAGAATGAAGGGCCTGAAGCTGGAGGAGAAAGCCAAGTGAGACACTTTACAGCTCACAGTGTGATGGAAAAACCACAAATTTAAGTGATCATTCCTAAAAACGCTTCTCTTTTCTTGTCTTGCCCACAGGAATGCTTACGACGAGACTACCAAAGTTGTGGGCACCTACTTTAGCATAATGCAAGACCAGCTTTATCACGTCTTCTCCCAGCAGTAAACCGAAACCTCACCCAACATCTCTGACAGCTGCTTCATCTTCCATCGGCACTCTGAGTCAATCCCCTTAACATCTAAACACCCAGAATGTGATTTGACGGTCTGAACTTGAGTCCTATCTCACAAAACTGAGAACTCCTATAAAATATGGGACCCAGAGCTCCTTTCTGCTGCATTCATGGGCTACTGCAGCCGTGGTAAATCACAGTAACCACCCAGCTGAGACTGTTCTGCTGGACATAACAAGCAATGGAGTAAGAGGAACAAATCCCTCCAGAGGTCTCACACTTAGGAAATACTCAGCTAAGAAACCGATGCAATTAATGCAACGATCTAACGCCACCTAGTGGTCTTAGTTTCACACAGCCCCGGTCAGCCCACTTCTGAATAAATTAAAATATTTGTATTGCAACTCTTGAAATAAAATATTTATACAGAAACAAGTTGATAAAATGTCATTTCTGCTTCTGATTGTGGAATATTGTGTTTGTGCTGTGTTGACCTTTGCTGCTTTGGTGCCAAGTATCACCTGTGTGTGTGTGTGTGTGTATGTGTGTGAGTGTGTGAGTGTGTGTGTATGTGAGTGGCACAGGGGTTTCATCAGCTAAGGAAGCACCAGAATTTAGTCTTCTGTTGCCATTAATAATAGATGAAAAGAAACAACATGTAACACGTAGAACCAGCAGAGATGAAGAAACAACAAATTCTGTGTAGAGGTTCTGTTGATTCTGACGAGCAGTGATGCAAGCGCCCTCTCTTTTTTAACCACGTAATGTTTGCATCATGTGGTTTCCTCTGAAGCTGCAACCAACGCAAACAAAATTTGCTTTCTAATGTTTTCTTGTTTACCAAAGATTTGTAATTTTGTGGGAGCCACAGGGGGAAGAAAGTAAAAAGATGGAGTCAAAGGAAAACTAAAATCTGCCAATTGCATTCTGATCAATTTTACAATCTCACTCTTTGGTGCATTCATGGTAATATATATGGATTTACTTGGAGCTGCATCTGTTAGTCTATCATTCAAAATTAATTGTAGCTCGACACCTTGACCAACTTTGCGAGACAAGTTGCACTTCTGAATGTAGGATAAGTAGTTAAAGTGATCCACAGTGATCTCAAAACAATTTCAGGGATGTGATTAGAATGTGGTTGTTTTAGTCTTTTATAGTTTATAGTTATTCATTCAGGTCACATCTAATCCAGGCTGACTGAGAGTTCCAAAGTTTGGACCTTGGAGTGATATTAGGGCAAGAATTGCAACCCACTTAATGAACAAGTTTCAACATCAATGGAAACAGTAATTGCTGTCTTATCTCCTTTATCTTTTCCTGTCTTTGTTCTCGATCTGTGTTGGCAATTCATACAACCCAGATCAAATTCCTGCCGCAAAGGAATTGTTTGAATATAACAAACACAACAAAAACAATCTCTCTCTGTTATGACTTTTCATCTCTTGTGTTACATTCCAAGGCGTCTGAGGCATTTGTACCTTTTTCCTCTTTTGTCTTGCTTAAGCCGTCATGATTTACAGTAAATAAATTGTGACACACTGAGCAAGGACGCACTGCAAATTCCTCTGATAAGGTTAGATTATAACAAAGGTTAATGCTGAGCAGGAAATGATGCCTGTGTGTTCCTCCCACGCAAAGAAGAAACACACACACATACACTCAGATATAAATAAAGCAGATTGACCAGAACACACCCCACTTGATCAGAAATACAGACAAAGAAGCGAACTCCGCCATGAAGCTGCTGATTCTGCTGCTGGCGTTTGGCTTCGCAGGTACGTTGTCAGCTAAGTGAATGCGAATGATTGTTGTTAACACATTGTTCATTTCATGTTATTTGGTGTGTACAGGAGCCGGACCTATCACGGACAACAATGTGTGTGAGCGTCACTCCAGGCCCTGGCAGGTCTACTTGCATGCTGAGGGTGCGTCGTCCTGCAGCGGCGCTTTGATCAACGAATGGTGGCTGGTAACCTCCTTCCTGTGTGCGCACACGTAAGTTATGTGTTGCAAATTATTTACCTTTTACCAAAAAAACAAAATGTGAGCCAGGCACTGGACAGTAGACCTGGAGTTTATCCCTGTGTTCAAATTGAATTCCAGAAGTCTGTGAGGATGGATCAATGAATAAAACAACCACATTGGAGCATTTGTTTGCCCTTGGAGGAGGTATGGACAGTAATGAGCGTCCCTCCAGTTTCTATCCTTAAAAATGCAACATGTTTGTATTCGTTAGTTTCTCCCTCACGGACACACGGGCCGCACTGATTGGCTGATTTCCATCTTGTTCTGATGCTGCGCTCGTACATGAAAATCTCTCCAGCGCGACGGAGTTTTAAAGTGTTTGTTTGTGTGTAAGAAGATGACCAAGCATTTTGTGAGTGTGTGTGATCTGTGAGGCTTTATGGGGTCAGCAGTACGACAGTTTGGCTCGTCTGATTAAGGCGCACACACACACACGCACACACACACACACACGCACACACACACACACACACACACACACACACACACACACACACACACACACCAGCATTCTGTTGGTGTCAGGCTCTCGCTGTTTGGAGGTCATGGTGTCATGTCTGCCTGAGGCCTGCAGAGTCTGTTTGAGCTTAATAATTCAGAGCCTGATTTCGATGCTCCTCTTCACCTCTATTCTATTTCTGTCTCCTCCTCTCCTCCTCTTTCCTCTCCTCCATACAGATACGACTCCAGGACCATCGCGTCTCTGGGGGAGCACAACACGCTCGAGGAGGAGGGCACCGAGCAGCACATCGGCGTGGCGGCCGTGGTCCTCCGCAGCCCGTACCGCTCGCCCCTGCACAGCCTGGCCTTGGTGCGGCTGCAGAAGCCGGCCCGCTTCACCCGGTACGTCCAGCCCATCCCTCTGCCCACACGCTGCCCACAGCCCGGGGAGACCTGCCAGACCAGCGGCTGGGGCTCCACCATCCCATCTCAACAGGGTGAGTGGATTTACAGGCCCTGGCTTTTACAAGAACATCATTAAATCAGAGACCGTAAGCCAGTGCTCCCTAATCTACTCCTCAGCGTCGTTCCATAAGGTTTTGCTCCATCTTTCTTATCTGAACCGATAATTGGCATCATCTGATTGGTTCCACCTTCTCCTCCTCTTCCATGCAGTTGGGAATTTGCAGGACCTGAAGTGCTTAACTGTGCCCGTTGTGGATGACCAGACTTGCAGGGAGTCTCTGCCTGAGTACGTGTACTGGGGCCAAACCATGTTCTGTGCCGGACAGAAGAACAGTTACTGCATGGTGAGTGCGGAGGATTAATCAGCGTTACTTATGGGCAGGGCAGCCATACTTGTCCCGGTGTATTTATGTCGGCCCTGCTGCTCGCGGCTCATCCGTCACCTCAGACTCATTTTTCCTCGTCCTCTCACTCTGCCTCTCTGCCATCACCATGTGGTATTAATGAGCCGGTTGGCAGTGGTTAATGAGCACATAGATCAGAACATAGTGGAGGTACAAATACGCCAGTGCCCCCAAAATACCTAAGTAAGGGAAAGTCACACATTCAAAAATACTTCCTCAAACTCTCTCTCTCGCTCTCTCTCTCTCTGTCTCCCTCCCTCTTTCTCACCCTCCCTGTTTCTGTCTCCTCTCCTCTGTCTCTCCCCTCCTCTCTCCCTCCCTCCCTCCCCCTTCTCTCTCCCTCCCACCCTCACCTCTCTCTCTCCCCACCTCTCTCCCTCCTCTCCATCCCTCACCTCTCTCTCTCTCTCCCCCCTCTCTCTCCCACCCTCACCTCTCTCTCCATCTTTCTACCTCTCTCTCCCCTCCTCTCCCCTCCTCTCACTCCCTCCCTCCCTCCCTCCCCTCCTCTCCCCTCCTCTCCCTCTCTCCCCCTCTCCAGCGTGATGGTGGCAGCGTGTTGGAGTGTGGCGGCCAGGTGCAGGGCCTGCTGTGGTACGGCCACAGTTGCCCGGCTGACCTCACCGTCTACACAAAGCTGTGCAGATACACCGACTGGATCTCGGGTGTAATGAGCGACTACACTCCTCCCACCGTGCTTCCTACCACCACCGGCTTACCGTGAGGCCCCGGAGGATCTGCGAATACGTGTCAACACCATTAGAATCGCCTCTCCTGGCTCCTGGCCTCCTCGCAGGTGCAGCAATGCCGGCATTAGGAAAATCGAGCTGGGAATGAAAGTTTAGCAAGTTTACAAGTTTGCATTTGTTAAAAGTTATGAATCACATAAATATTTACAGGTGTCACGCAGATAAACCTACAGGCAAAACAGGAAGCAAGATTATACAACAGGAGAATGCCGATACCAACGAGAATAAATATAAAATAACAAGGTAGAAAAGCGCTCCATGTTTTATTCATTGTTTGGGTCACATGTTGCTTCTCTTATTTACTCATTTGTCTCAGTAAACACTTTCACAGCTGGCTAATAGCTGCTGCTAATGAGTTCTGATTGTTTCACACTACGTCATACCTTCACGCACGCTGCTGCTTACTTCCGTGCGTGTGTGTGTGAGAATGAAATGAATGCAAATTAACCCACAAACTCAAACTATAATGTCAACAAAACCGAAATATAACTCTGGAAAAGTGTAGAATGGAGCACAGTGGACCTGCTGGACCTACAGTGACTCTGAAATGATAACAAATACTTTCAAATGAAATCTACTAAATTGATAATACACCATAAATGAAGAGAAACTTTCTCATCTGTGTCTTTTTAAATAATACCCATTTACTGTTGACTATCAAAAAGCATAAATGATCAAATGATTTGACTTTCTCAGCTTACATCATCACAGGGTTTTTATCTTCCTCCCTGCCATCATCCTGCATGTTTTTATTTATTTATCAGATGTAAAACTCCGAAGCTTTGTTGTTTCACTAATTTCATTTAATTCACTGATATTTAATAAAATGCGATCAAATCTGTGCTGGGTGAGGATGTGTGGTGCCACTCAGGAAAAAGATGAGAAATATTCGCCTGTACCACCACTAGATGGCGGTAAAACCTAATACTGACGACACAATGAACTGAAGTCAAAAAAAAGAAGGAAGAAGCAACATCAACAAAAAAGTGCAATGAGAAAGATATGCAATAAAACGCACATGTTACATTACCAGCACAAAGGAAGTGAAGATGACAAGGGTGTGTTAAAGGCAAACATTCATACACAAAGCACGGACACGCACACACACACACACACCCCCACACACACACACACACACACACACACACACACTTCCTCGCACACCCCCCCACACACACACACACACACTTACATATAAAGTGACTGACAGCTGCGTCCATAATCACCCAGGCAGTATAGAGGCCATCCTACCATCTGTTCTCTGCATTTCTCTCCCTTTGCTCCCCCCTTTTCTCCTCCTAATACACCCAGCGGGAGTCCTACACCCCCCCACCCCACCCCACATACACATACACATACACACACACACACACACACACACACACACACACACACACACACACACACATTTGAGTGTTGCGTTAATGCCGCGTTACGAAGCAGTGTGATAATAATTGCTTTGATTGTATTTGTTGTTTTGTTTGGATATCCATTAATCTTGGGGGATATGAGTGAAATCAGTTTCATGTAATAGCTGCTGTTGTCAGTAATTAGAGCTTTTGTAAAGGATACAATAGGCACATTCACTTCTTCCCTCAGGCTGGATATTCCATACTCCAATCCTGTGGGATTTCCCCTGAAAATGCATTCTAGATGTCTTCATATGCCAAATCTCTGATGATTTGCAGTTTGGTGCAGCCTGTGGTATGTTGGCTGGCTTCCTGCATGTCACCACACCGTCTCCAGCGTGCTGAAGCGGGCGGGTCGCCAGGTTTGCCAGTCTGCTCAGGAGAGCTAAAGCATCTTTCTTGTTATTTCCACCTGCCCTCCCAGGGAATTGGAATTAGGCCCATCATCTGCTTCTGCAAACACTGCATCCCATTTCTTCTCGGCGGTTCACGCTGATGTTTTCTCTTCAAACTAGAAGGGTGGCGGAAATGTTATTAAATCTAAAACTTTTTTAATATTGAAAGATCATATCACACTGGGTTCACACACTGGAGCTTAATAAAACCAGATTAGAACCAGATTTCATAGAAGATTGAATGATTTCTTCCTGTTGGTTCAACACCCAAGCAACCCACCAACCACACAGGAAACCAATCAACCAGCTATGCAACCAACTAAACATAGAACCAACCGTCCGTCTCATTGATGCGGGCAGACAGGAGCCTCCTTGGCAGAGGTATTAAAGGGAATCCAACAGGTGTGTGTATACAAGTGTTGTTTGGATGGCGTCCATAAGATCCAAATGCCGCCAAAGTGTTGTAAGTAACTGAATGTGAAGCCCTTAAAAACTATGATTCACCGCTATAAAGGTTTATAACCCCTTAAAAAGTGTCGTTAAACTCCAATAAAAGAGGATGATCACCTGGGCTCCGGACGATTTATCGGCGACGTCCGAGCCCACAGGTTTCTCCTCCTAATGACTCAGAGGGAGGTTTGGGTTTTGCGTCCGCTCGGTTCCTAATCCGTCTCTGGAGACAAAGGTGCGTGGAGAGCGATGGCTTGTTTTCTAAAAGTGTGTTTGTAATTTGTGCCAGTGGAGGTTACACGAGTCTCCAGAGTTCCCAGCCGGACACAATCACACGCTGTAAAGATACGATGACCTCAGCGGGTCAGAGGGACTTTTACTCTCCCGTCGTATCTCTCTCTCTCTCATTTGTCGTTTCTTCCCTTCGTGCTGTATTATCATTATCTTCATTATGAGCGTTCGATTCGTCTTTCCTCCCCACTTTCTCTCTGTCCTCCCTCCTTCCTTCCCTCTCGCTCTCGCTCTTCTCACGCCTTTCATAACTCAGGCCCGCCATTGTCCAAACAACGCGCGTGCTGATTAATGAGGGGGAATTAAAATGAATGATGATCCATAGGTGGAGATCTTTTCCTCAGCGTGTGAAAGTGTTTATCAGCGGTCGGTACAATATCTGTGAGATAGACGGGAGGAATCTCTCTCTGCTTACCTCCGTCGGCCTCCGTCGCTCCGCTTCTCTGGCAAACTGTCGCCATCACTCATTGCCAGCTTACATTCCCAGCATTCCCTTGTGGCAGCTGGCTCATGAGCATGCACGCTCGCTAAAACGCACATTCATAAACAGAGAGAGAGAGAGACAGAGTGTGCACCTAACCTACACACACACACACACACACACACACACACACACACACACACACACAAAATCACTCCTCCATCCTATAGTTTCTTAACTGACAGGTCTTCTCTCTGAGATGTAAATGGATGTGGGAGCGTTCTTCAAGTACATTAACAGTAATCTGTGCATGTGGGTGTGTGCGTGCATGTGTGTGTGCATGTGTGTGTGCTAATGCTCTACCTGGCTAATGGCTCTTTGCGAATAGTGTGGGCCAAGTCAATCACGGCCGATCTCTCCCTTCTGTCCCATCGAGGCTTCTGGCTCATCAGGGGAGATAATTAGTCTGAAGAGTTTTAATGATACGGCCGTAATAGCTACAAGAGCACACAGAGAGGCGGCGGTGTGTGTGCGTGCGTGTGTGTGTGCGTATGTGTGTGCGCGTGTGTGTGTGCGCGTGTGTGTGCGTGTTTGTGTGAAGAGACAGTGGGCGAGTGAATAAGTGTTTGATATCCTTTTTTGATATTAAAGGTGTGTGTAGGATAGTACTGTAACACACACACACACACACACACACACACACACACACACACACACACACACACACACACACAGCGCAAAACAAAAACAAAAGGATTCATGCATAGATTCATTCGTGTAAATACACATTGCACTATAACCCTCATGTACATATTTACACTCATGAGTATGCAGCACACACACACACACACACACACACACAGCTCATTTATACTCTGTACTATGAATTCTCTTTGGAAATGTATGTGAATTTCAATAAGCTGATGGCCTGAAGCGGTTGTGGAACGTTTTGATGGAGTTCAAGTGTCTGACAGATTTTGTCCTCTTACCTGCTGTCAAAGCTTCCTAATGAGGACGACCAGAAGCTACACGAACCTGTGCACTGATGAAGATGAAGGCCGGGTATTGATCTTTTTTTTATTCCTTCCAATATGCTGAGTGCCGCCACATCGTCACATTCATCCCGCTGCTCGGCTCCAGCGTTTGAAGGACGTTCTGGGCAGCAGAGGATGACGTAATCCCTCCCCCTCCTCCCCCCCAGGTGGAGGTTCTGCTTTCTTCACGGGGAGCAAAAATGGAGAAGAAATAATAACGAAGCTGCATTGATGTGTGTGCACTGGTACAGTAATGGAGGCGTATCGATCCATTCCAAATGTTTTGTTTTGAATCCTACATGGAGGAAGGAGATCACACACACACACACACACACATGCACTCTGATAATGCATTAGTATCGACAATGCTGTGTTTAGGAAGATCAAATACACACACACACACACACAAGCACGCACACACGCTCAAAATATCCCCCAAACTCCCAACAGCACACACATATGTACACACACACACACACACACACACACACACACACACACACACACTCATACAGTTGCAGTAATGGCTTCCTCCTTTAAAATGGGCCCCAGCTACAAAGATGTAAGGCCCACAGGGAATCCATTTGCCGTTGTCTGCAATCATCACACACTCCTTTAAAAAACACCATGGACCAGCTCTGTTGCCAAGGATACACACCACTCCATCCCTCGCTCTTTCGCCCTCTCTCTCTCTCTCTCTCTTTCTGCTCTCAGTGCTTCTGTTTCTGTCTCGGGATGATTTCTAATCCCTACGGACTGTTTTAACACCTCAGCTACATACCAGAACATGTTGTTTCGTGTATGTAAGCAAGTCGTCTGAGAAGATGTTATTGCTGTGTGTGTGTGTGTGTGTGTGTGTGTGTGTGTGTGTGTGTGTGTGTGTGTGTGTCGGAATGCAGTGAGGAAGTTTTACCCGGGGCAGCTCTTCCTGAGGGAGACAGAGAAAACAAACAGCGAATGCTCCCACGCAAACAAATGTAAAATATGTAATGCTGTTAACATCTGGCCAGCACTGTACACACACACACACACACACACACACACACACACACACAGAGGAATGTTGCCCCCTCCTAGAGCAGAACAGGTCTCACTGTCACAGAGGGGAAAGAAGTTGTCTCATCTATCAGCACAAACCTGGAAACTCCCTGCCTGTAGTCAAACCTCATCCACAGAATCCAGCACATAACACACACAGGCACACACGCACACACACGCACACACACGCACACACACGCACCCACACGCACCCACACTGATTTGTTACTGAAAGTTAACCCGTGGTATTTTGGGTGCTTTATTTAATCGTATTATTCATGTTGCAGCAGACTAATCCTGCTTTAAATCCAGCCCGTAAAACCTGTGTGAACCTTGAAGGCCGAGCACTGGATTACTGCAGTTTGCCGATAAAAACACATTGGAGTCAGATTTGTGTTTTAATTCGGTCATTAGGAACAAAGTGTGTGGTTCCTTCATCAAGTTCCTAACCCACATTGCCACCATGAAGATGAGAGGGAATTAGATGGCAAAACACTGCGAAATGGCTGTGATACTAAAATGCAAATCCAGGAGCTAAAGAACCTCCGTTCAGTCCAGACCCCACAATTCACACTGAAAGACCTCCAAGTCCCTGTGGCTCAACATTCCGAGGCAAAATCCTGTTTTTCCCGTTGACCTCCACTAACCAGAGCTTGCTTTGCCTTATGTTCAGAAGGTGAAAACACATCGGAAACATTCTCGCCTCTTTCCAAGACAACCTCCTGAGACCCTGCGTCCTCATATGTGGACGTTCCATTATTCCTTCCCTACACCTTACACATTGTTGTGCTTAACTTAAACCTGTTGTCCTCTTGCCTGGATATCTTCTGCTGCCCCCTAGTGCTAGGAAACATATCAGACATGAAGAAATGTGTTATATTCTTCTTTGTTTTAGTTTTATACTTATTTGGTCCCACTAATCCCAAATAGCAAAGATGCATTCAAAATGTATACAAAATAAATGTCCGGGTCTTAGAAAGTTAGAGCATTCTCGTTAAATTTGACCTCCAGGCTGTGATGTCAGCCGGCACGTCTTTCCTCTTCCTGTGGTTATCGTCGCATCTCAATTTATTCCGCACAAACTGCTGCCACAGGAGTAGAAGGTGTCATTCCCAGGAACGAGACGAGGCCTCCGGGGGTCATAACAGCAAATATAAAATCTTTCACGAGGCAGCTATAGATTGAATCGCCGCTGCGTTACGTCTACAGGCAATAGCGCAAATGTAGCAAAACCAATCTTCATTCATAAGGGAAACGCCACCGATGATTATTCGGGAATTTGCAGACACGTTTGGACTGATTTGAGATCACAGCGGCGGCGGCAGAACGAGCGCTCTTTGAAACGTTAAACCTCAGCCTCGCCTCTGACCTTCCCTCGTAAAAGGTCAACCTCACAAACGTATGTCTCCCTGGTGATTTTCCAAAGTATTCTGCACCATGAACAGACACACGGACTCATGGACACACACACACACGCAGACCAACACAAGGAGGTAGGGAGAGGCGGGATGGAGAACACGTACAATTACAGAGGAATGTTGGCCCCTGCTGCCCCCTCACCCTGCGGCATGTGGCCAAAAAGAAACACACCCTCACTCAGCTTTTCATACTGTACAGGTTGCAACTAGTGTGTGTGTGTGTGTGTGTGTGTGTGTGTGTGTGATCAACATCCGCTAGGAGACAGGCACAGCCAGGTAGTGCAAGTAGGAGGATGGCATGTATGTTTGAAAAAAGTAAACAATTTACACTACAACACACGCTTACATCGGTTGTGCGTTTGAGACGATCGACTCCCTCAAATACTCTCTCACTCCTTCACACACTCACACTCACGCTCAGGCTCCACTGAAAGGCGCGCGTGTGTGTGTGAGGTTTCGCAGAGCCCTGACCCTAATCTATCGTCAAATAAAGTGAACACACCTGATAAGCTGATAGGTCGATACAGTGTTTGGATTCAGCTGCGCGCACGCACACACACACACACACACACACACACACACACACACACACACATATCTGTTCTTCATCACTCTTTATCTTTTCTCCTCTTTTTACATGAACCCTGTGCTCCTCCTGCGCTGCCAAACAAAGTAAAGAAGTTGTTTATTAAAGAGTTTGTACTTTAGAGGAGTATTTATATTTAGTTTGACTTCAAACAAAACATAGACTTTAACTCCTCCGCACTTGGCAAAACTCCAAGAGAACTTTAGGCCCACTGTTGGACACAAAGAGAGATATTAGGATAGATGAGTTTGTTTTTTTGAGAAACAAAAATCGAAATACTACAAGAATAAAGGCAAAAAGACTAAAATCACAATAATTGTGGTTGCTGTATTGTGTTATTAGTTTGACTGTGATGCATCAGATCAGATAAGTGAGCGAGAGACAGAAACAAGGAGGAAGCGATGAGACGGCAAAGCTCCATTAGTGAGTTGCTGGGGCGTGTGATGGTAATTATCAGGAGCACTCACAGGCTGCCCCGAGTCACTCTCACTGCCATCGCTATCACCGTGACAACACACCGGGGAACACACACACACACACACACGCGCGCGCCTGTCTGAGAATGTGTGTAACGTACTGTGTGCGTCCAGATCAATGAATGAAGAGAATAGAGACATAGATAGAGTCAGATGATGAAAAAGCAACCAGTGTTTCTTCTAGTCTATGGTGTGTGTGTGGGTTTGTGTTTGTATGGCCTCAGGCCGGGCGCGTGTGTGTGTTTACAATAATGTGTGTGTTTGAAAGTGAGAGTTGGCGACAGGGTCAAGTGCAGAGAAGGCGTCGTCCTTTCATTATGCTACACATCTCAGCACACCTCCAGGTATGTAAGTCACATCAGGGAGCGAGTGTCAGCACACACACACACACGCACACACACACACACACACACACACACACACACACACACACACACACACACACACACACTGTCCTCCACACAGCTGCTGTGTGTAACGTTAGCTAATGGGCGGAGCCTCCAGCATGTACAGAAGCTCTCAGAGGAGCAACAGTCAACAGCTGCTGCACGGCTCCTCTGGGCCCTTCTTCTCCTCTTTTAACTCTAACTTTCTTCCCTTCTCTCTGCCCTCCCCCAGGACGAGAGGGGAGCGTTGCCGTCAGCAGAGCTTTAAATGGAGCGTTTGGTGAGCCCGTCAGCAGCCTTTTCACAGCGATGTGCAGAGAGCTGCTGCGGGTGAAGAGCTTCCTACCACTCAGCGTCACGCTCGCACATAAACACTTCAGGTCCACTGATGTTCCGGTTAAAAGCTCCTTTTGACTTCACTGTGTCGGTTTGACACCACTAGCCACGCAACCACACACTCAGAACCTCCTAAGCTCCTTCACAACACGACGGCCGTCTCTCAAAAGACGCAAGAATTGGGTTTAATTTAACAACATTAAGTCTGAACGAAGACAGCTATTTCTCTTTGATAGATGCAGAAAAATAAACAAAAATCCAAATGTTTGTGACTGTTTTTCTGCTTCTATGTTAATTTCCAATATTTTGACAGATCTTCTCTGATGGCTTTTCCCTGAGTAACTGCTGGGTTTGATGTTATAAAGAAGTCTTTGAACCTAAACGTCAGTCTTCAGTCATTATTGAGCTTTTTTGTGGGACGTAGCTCACGTGGGCCAGGACCCCCTGGACCCCCTGGACCCCCCCGCCCCTGATGAAACCACATCAATCCTGACTTCTGGATGGTTCACAGATAAAGAAACTTCCTAATGCAGCACTAAAAGTTTAAGTGATTCCGGTAATTCGCTCGGCCAGTCACGTAGGATTAGACTGACCTTTGACCTTTGGCCGTTGCGAGAGATTTACACATCCCACATCATTCGGGCAAATGAGTTCAAGGGGAGTCGGAGCACAAAACGACTCCCCTCCCGCCTCTTCATCCATCTATGAAGAGGCGGGATTACTTTCCAATTTCGAAACAGCAATATGACATCATCTCTCAGGGCTGAAATGTGTTTACCAGTAAGTGTTCTCTCACACACATACAAAACACTAATCAGCATAACAAATTAAAATGATGAACACATCCAGCTGTGCTATAATCACCAAACATCTCACATGTGGTCTGCTGCTCCTGTGACAGACGCTCAACTCACTGCAG
This sequence comes from Genypterus blacodes, assembly GCF_046128005.1. NCBI lineage: Eukaryota > Metazoa > Chordata > Actinopteri > Ophidiiformes > Ophidiidae > Genypterus > Genypterus blacodes. The sequence goes on along the minus strand of NW_027466869.1, from coordinate 2,773,090 downwards.
CTCAGGTGTGTGTGAGTCCACCGACGCTCCCACATCCCAACCACGGGACTCGTTTTCCACGCTGAGGGACGCGTCGGAAATGTCAACCAATTTATGCAGACTCACACACGCTCACACTCACACACACACACACACACCTGTGGCATCATCACAAGCTCGGCCCTAAAGCAGCAGACGCACTCAGACCACACAGGATATGAATCCCCTGGACTGAGGCGGATAAACACATTCATCACACAAAACACTCTTTCAGTCTTTATCTCCAAACACCTCCACTCCCTCTGTCTCTCTCTCCCTCTCCCTTCCTTCCTCTCCCTCTGTTCTCTGCCACTCTTTATTTATTGCCATCAGCATGATTATTCCATTAAGAGCCCAGAGCTCATGCAGATTTATAGCGTGGGTCATCCTCCGTTTTGTTTGTTTCTCTCCCCGGGCATTACCAATCATTCTTGTCTTCATTTCCTCTCCTCCTGACAGAAGCCACGCCCACTACACCATCTCCTCCACCAGATTGCATCCATCCTCATCCCTCCTTTAAATCCATTCCCGGTCCTCTGTGTCCAATCCGTTTCTTTCTTCCTTTCCTGCTGATTTTCGTTTGTCTCTCTTGTCAATGAGCCTCCAGCTCCTCCATGACACTCCTCTGATAATCTGTGCATCTATAGTGATCTTCGCTTCAGTGCTTTTGGGGTCAGACGTGCAGAATTTAGTGTGTATGTGTGTGTGTGTGTGTGTGTGTGCGTGTGTGTGCTGATTAGGCAGGATGATGGAGCACATATTGTCATCCTGGCTGTCACTAGAGTCTTGTTCGACCTGGATCTATCTCAGTGGTGCTGGATAAAGAGAGAGACAGAGAGAGAGAGAGAGAGTGTGTGTGTGTGTGTGTGTGTGTGTGTGTGTGTGTGTGCGTGTGTGTTGACCTGGCTGCGAGCCAACAGCTACTGAGTGGCCATCAGAGCCGGGTTGAGGCAGGCGGGGGGCAGACATTGGCTGTCATTCCTCAATGGCCTGACGCTAAATGGCTAAATCAGATTAAAGCTACTGTAACTAAACCCTGGTGGAGGCAGGAGGAGCCGCAGTGGGCGAGGAAGAGGAAGGAGAGGACGCTGGCAGGGACGACACTAATCCCCTTTATCGTTCGCGATACAGAAGAGGAGCAGCCTAAGTGTAAAACAAAGACGAAGAGGATTTGGCACACACACACACACACTTTCAAACACTTTCAGATTGCATGTATCCTCTGGAGTCACCTGTGCAATGCTATCCAATAGGTCAAAGGTCAAATTGGAATTGGAATTATGGACTTTTGGAAGTGGCATAGGATTAGTGTCATAGAGATGTCGCCTAAAGGTCACATGTTGTGTTGTTGTTGTTGTACTGGACGAAAGCATTACAGCTGAATCAACACAGAAATGGAACATGAGGAGCGAAGCTAAAGCTTTATAGCATAAAACAGCTGCATCTAATAAAATGGCGTCCGTGTGTATAAGCACAGGGTCCATCTTCCAAAACAAGCTGCTTTGAGTTTCACGGTTTGGCACTGACGAGTCACCCTGGGCTGATTCTTATCTTTTGTGTTATATTTTGAAGGTGCTGGGCAGTGGGTCTTATTTTGTAGAGGCGCTTATGAAAGAGCTTTCATTTATTTGCATTTTTAGTTGAAATCACGTGACGTAGACGTGCTGATTCTTGCAATCTGCTGTGTTATTTATGTCTCCTATAAATTCTCCCTCCACGCCCCGGTGCTGCGGCTCGTTTCCTCCGCCGCTGCTCGGGATGCAGAGCACAGATCCATCCCTGCAGGTCACATTGATGGGACACTTTTAATTTCCTAATGGACAGTAGAATAGGGTGTGTGTGTGTGTGTGTGTGCTCGTGTGTGTGTGTGTCAGGACATTGGCTGTGATGGGCCTGTAAGCAGAGGGGCGAGGCTGATGCGTGATTGCAAATGCAGCACAAGGTGAGGAGCGGAAGAGTTTTTTATCCTTAACTTTTCTTTTGATTTACACCCGGAGAAGATGTCTGAATATTAAATGTCCCCATTATAATTATGGCTGCCATTGATAAGACTCATCCCAATAACTGTTATTGATCTATGCACATGCGACACACGCTTCGCTGATTGATTTCTGCTTCGCTTCATTCAGTGCATTTCTAAACATCAAAGCCGGTAGAGCAAACAGTAGATCATCCTTTAAGTACTTATCCATGCAAAACACAAGCTTCCTTGACGTCTGTTCTGTCACAACAAATCATCGGATGAATCAATGCGAGGGGAATTTACATAATGCGGCTGAAATCAAAGAGATTCAACTACGATTCAAGCAGGGAATCAATTTCGATGTCATTTTCTGGGAATTGTTAAAAAAAGGAAACGCACAATCTCATCAAAAGCAATTTCATTCCTGATAGCTTTTGCTTTGGTGTGTGAAGCATTTAGACGTGATGCTACACGGTGAGTAACGGTTTCAGACGCCTTATCACGCAGACAGATACACTTCCTCGCTTCCATCCTTCATTGCCACACCTCTTTGTGCATCTAAAGCGGCATGAACAGTCAATTTCACAACAAATTTACTCTCATTTGTGATCACGACGACGATAATTAGTGACAAAAACCATTTTATTCCCTAAAGGAAAACACAGAAAACAGCTTCAATTACCTGCCACACAGATAGGAATGAACACACTGAGGATGTCAGAGGGTGATTGGTTTTTGTGGACTTTTTCATTATAAATTCTACACTGAAACAAACAAAAAAAAAGATACATCAACACACCACAGAGGTCACAACAGCGTACCACAAAATATACAGTATACAGAGAGAAGTAAAGCACTGAGAATATCTCAAACAACAACATCCTAAAGAAAAACATCTCTCTCTTCTCTCAGAGTGGAAAAGTGGAAAAATGACAACTCAGTAGTTCCAAAAAAGTAAGAATCCCCTTTAAAAAAACATCTTTTATACCACAATATCTTATATAAAACATGAAAATAAACAAAACGATGCAAGTGAAGTTCACTCATCTCTCCTCACCTGCCAGCAATCAAAAATATTAACAATCATTTAGTCAATAGATTTATGGCAAGATCAGCAGACAGACACAGAAATGATCCCTGTGAGCAGAGACAGTGGTTGGAGGCGACCTTTATGTCTATCAAGGCCCAATGGTTCCAGTGTACAGCAAAGGTTAAAGGTCACATCGAGCCGCTACAAACAACGCGCATGTGTGTGTGTGTGTCTGCCTAAAACAGCGAAAAACTCTTCATCTTATTTGGTAAAAAACGAAATTCCCTCCCCTGATCCCTTCCATGCTTTCCCCTCCCGCTCCCGTTGGTATCAAACCTCAGTCACTGTGCCTGTGTGGTGAAGCCGGCGGTACGTTTACAACCACAGGCAGATTTTGAGCTTTAATGTGCATGTAAAGGTACAGCCTGACTGCTCTGCTGCTCTGCTGCTCTGCTGCGGCTCATTTCCTGGCCGTTTGTAAAATGACGACCCAGCAGTCCGGTGCTTCGAAAATTGTCAGAGGGACAAATTGTTTCACCAGATTACCTCAATTTTCCAGCCAAAGACAGTAATTGGGGTTTACTGGGTGGAACCGCTGTGTGTGTGTGTGGGTGTGTGTGTGTGTGTGTGTGAGCGGCGGCTCTGCCACTGACAGAAGCTGGAAGATGAAGGTGAAACGATGGCGGTGATGATTTGAAGCCGCCAGCCAAGCAACCAACAGAGCAGAGTGCACCTCAACCTCGGCTCAGAATTAAAATTTACAGGGATAAACAAGAGGAAAATGAAAACAAACACCAACGGATGTACTAACACAATATACAAGCATGTTGGAAATAGTGGGAATGAATTTGTAAAAACCTAACAGCTTGCTTGTTTCGTGACTTTTTGTGAGCATTTTGAGAGTTAATGGTGGGATTACGAAAATACACGGGCTGCTGCTGCTGCTGCTGCTGCTGAAAAGCTAATTAGAAACATGGAGAATATATCAGCGTTCACAGGCGGTAAAAAAAATGTAATTATACAAAACAAAGCACTGCACCTCTTTGAGCAGAATACTTCAGCCACGTGTGCCAATCATGGCGTGTTGGCGGGCTTAAACGTTGTTATTGACGTGAATGAAACAGCATGGAAGCTGGTGATTATCCCCCCCAGTGTCCCCAAGTGAGCAGAGAATTTTGGTAAGTGCCGACTCCAGGGCAGAGGACTCGTTTCAGTGTAACACTCAAGATGCAAAGAATAGAAAAATATGGATATTCACATATACAGTGTTGTGGCGGTGGCGTCAAGGTGTGTGTCTGCGGTGGATTCGGAGCAAAATGATGTCAGCCGTTGATGTCGCACGGGTGCAGTTTTAAAACCTGCAACAGCTCGGCTGGGTGGAGTTTCATCTGGATAAGCTCCATCCAACACGCGTACTCCAGGTTTTAAAACAAGCGCACCTCACCCGCCACCAAACCCCACTGCCACCACACGCCACCTGTGTCGCCCCCCCCTCAGTCTGGATTCACCCCTTTGTTGTAAATAAGAATTAGCCCTGTTGTCTTCGTCACTGCTCTCCTCCGTCCCTTCATCCCTCTGTCCCATACTTCAATCGTCTCAGTTGATCACTGCCAGAGAGGAAGAGAGGAAAACCAAAAATCAGCTCTCCCATTTTCTTCTTCTCACCTGTATCACAGTGCTTAAACATGTTTGACACAACAAGAGTTCACAGGTAAGAGCACTGTTGTTTTGTTTCATACACACATCCGCTTTATGAACAGAATACCTCATACCAGACTATTATACTCCACAGTATTACCCTGTATATGTGTGTGTGTGTGGGTGGGGGTGTGTGTAGAAAATGTCAGCTGTCAAACATTGGGGAAAGGTTAAAGCGTCTCTTAAGAATTAATTTGGAATCAAATTAAATCTGTCAGTGGCTTGGCTGCATCTTCTGAATGAGACTTTTAATGAAGTCTCAGGATACATCAGTTCATGGTATTGAGACAGATTATGTAACTCCTCCCTGCTATATTTGTTTCAAAGGCAAAGCTAAACTCGGCTGCAGCCTCTCAGCAATTCTAAAATCTGTCACAAAGTTGCAGGAATCATATCAGACCAAGTTTTCTTGAAATTAGATTTAAATGTCACATCAAATATGACACACCATTAGATCTCCTGTTTGACTTTGGCTCTGGCAGCTTCTGATGATTCTGTACACATCAGTGCCAGTGATGTCATTCTAGCTGCGGCAAAAAAATCTAATTTGGACACTGTGTCTGCAGACATTACTGAGGATTTTATTTTGAAAAATCCTCCTCATGTCAAGCTGATCCTGCTCGCTATGAGAGATCTTCCTCCTCAGCTTCGTCCTGACATTAATCAGGCACTGTTTACCATCATATTCATAACTATCCAATCATTCAAGAGCCCTGATTCCACATTCACACAAACAAACCCAGAAACTCAAACACTCCTGATGACAACACTGATGGTTTAGCTCGCCAAGAACATCACAGGAAGTCACTCTTAAAACCAAAAGGTCAAGATCATGACCTTTAACCCCAGTGAGAAATGCTCTGACCTGATCTGTTGTTGGCCTCATGTTGAGGAGTCCGGCCTCTTCGTTGGGCTTATCGGTCTTCATCTCCACCACGATGTCGTTGTTCACCTCTCGACTGGTGCTGCACAGATCGAGACAGAAGAGAGCGAGACAGATGAGACAGTGAGACAGACGTGTGTGAGTGAGACAGGTGAGTGTTTGAGCTTATGGTTGAGATGGATGGAACATGTTGGCCAGTCTCTTCTGTCTTTGAGCCTTTTCAGTATTAGACCATTAACCGCGGAACATTCTTCCATATTGGATGTAAATACAATTTTCATATTTAAAATGAATATTGAAGTTAATTCCCTCCCCCTCTCCCTCCCTCCCTCCCTCTCTACTCACACTTCCATCTTGTCCTTCTTGTTGCAGGGCAGCTTGCCCTTCTTGTTCAGGAAGTAGATGAGGGCCACCAGCAGCAGAAGCAGCAGAACACACACCACCACGGCTACCACCACACTGCTGGAGCCTCCCTGCTGCTTGTCAGCTACAGTGCCGCAATGGAGGGACACATGGAAGGAGGGGTGGGGGGTGGAAGGTGGGGTGGAAGGTTCATGTGGAGGAGGAGAGCGAGGGACAGAAGGAGGCGTGGAGGGGGAGTGGAGGTGTGATTGGAGCGGAGGAGGACGGTGGAGGAAAACATGAGTTGTTGATTTGCAAAAAGGGGAGATTGGAGGGCAGGTGGGGGGAGGGCGCATCGTGAGGGGTGTGGGGGAGGGGGAGGTGTGTTTGATTTGAGGGGGTCAGGAGGAGGAAAGTGATTTGAAGCAGGGCACCACAGGGAGGGGGATTTGGGAGTGAGGGGAGGGGGAGAGTGGGGACGGGTGAGGTCCGGATGGATGGACAGATGGATGAATAGGTGGGGGTGGGGGGTGGAGAGGAGAGGAGAGGAGAAGGAGCAGGGGGGGAGGAGGGGGTTGGGATGTGGGGTCAGTCTAAACTTTGAATGCAATTCGTGAAATGTGATGGGACCCAAAACTAGGGCCTGAACACTCACAGATAAACACACAGCTGAGCGGAGCCACACACACTCGTATTACTGTACTTGTGAGGACCCGGCATCGATTCTTCTACTATAATTATAACATTAATCTAACTCCATTTAGAATAAGCTCAAGCATCGATCCTTTGGGCTAAATATCTTCAATTCTAACTTTTTCATGCGTAAAATTACAAGCAATCAATGTTTCCACCAAATAGCTCCTCTTCAGTCGCCACTGAAGCCCCGAATAATTCAATAGTTCTAATGTGACCGGCCCCTTAGTGTGTGCTGATCGATAACATGCATTAAATTCTGGGGAGCATAACAGTTCCTGCCTCTGAGCAAATAATTCAACTTATCTGAACGCACACTTGTAAATTATGGAGTCATTTTATCCATAATTCAGTCCAGTCTAGTGAAAAAATATAATATCCATACAATACAAAATTGTTTTAAGAATTTTCTGGGTTAAATCTTCATTATAGTGAATGGATTTCTTTTGTAACACTCAGACACTCAGAAAATCATTGGACCAAGCAGGAAAATGAAATGTTTAAGGCTAAAAAAAAGAAATTTCAGGACAAATTGCTGTGTGAATGAAAACAAGCGACCATCAAAGTAAATATCTTCCTCATTTCAAAGGTGTCCTCACAACTATGGTAATACAAGCAAACACACGCTGGCTCTTGTGAACACAACACAGTATACCCTTACCCATGTGTGCACACACAGACATTAAAACACACACATGGTGACTTACAGCGTTTAGAACGAACACGGTACAACACACCAATAGGGTTGGTTAGCGATACAGACCTGAGGTTAGCACAGGGTTTCCAGAGAGCAGCACTTAGAAAGAAAGAGAGTGGCTCAGTCCCATGGCACAGCGAAGCGACAACACACACACTCACACTACTAGAGGAACGCACAAGCACACGTACGAACGCACAAGCTAAGGTTAAGGCGAGTGGAAAACGACGAGACGGAGAGACGGAGAGGTGCAGTCGGAAAAAGAAGGAGACACTGAGTGAAGACATGAAGAGAAGAGAGGAAGGAATAGAATAGAATAGAATCCTTTATTGTCCCCAAGGGGCCACAAAAAAGTCTTAGTAGCATCCACAAAATATAGGACAGACATCATACAAAGGTGACAAGAGAAGAAGAGTAATATACAATATCCACAGTGTTTGGTAGCAAGAGGGCAAATATACAAGATTACAGTACAGTGGAGGTGTGTGTGTGTGTGTGTGAGAGAGTGTGTGTGAGTGTGCGTGTGGAAGAGGCTGGGGCGAGGGGGAAGACAGGTGATGGGTGGGGGGGGGAGGACGGGGTGGGGAGTTCTAAGTTACAGGGTCTGTACAACAAAGAGTCCTGAGAGAAGGAGGGAGGAGAGGAGGAGGAGGAGGAGGGAGACGGCTCTACCTCTGTCGGCGGCGTTTTCAGCTGTGGGAGGAGAGAAGAAAGAGAGCGACGGAAGGGATTAGAGCACAAACTGACCAAACAAACAAGCAAACAAGCTACACATAAGGTTTTTGCCCTTTTGTGATCATTTAAAGCTTAAATGTGGCTTTTTTTCCCCGGACCTTTTTTCACGACTACGCTGAAGGCCTTGCTGTCGGCTCCGTGCTCGTTGGAAACCTCGCAGGTCACGCCGTCCTTCATGATAGCGGCCGTGGCCTCCAGGGTCAATGTGCTCACCACCTTGTTGCCTTCTGCTACTGATAGAGCCTGGGGAGGGGGAGCGAGGGAGCGAAGGAGCGAAGGAGAGAGGAAGGAGGGGCCAAAGACACAGAGAATAAGAACGCGAGGACTTTAACTTGTACTTTGTGTGCACATTTCTCATTCATAATCACACACTGACACTTGTGTAATATTTCAGTTTTAAAGTGTTACTCCGTCTGCGAGATTCTTTAAAGTTGTTTCCTGCAGAGCTGTCGTTCCAAATCATCACATCAGCATGAGAGATTAGAATAAAACATCACTCTCTGTAGCTCGCTTTGCTGTTTCCTTTGATGTTTACAGCCAGAAAGACGTTCTTCAGAACTTTTGAAATATTTTACACATTCATCCAAACATCTACGGTGTTCTTTTTGAATATTTTACAAGTAGTCCGAGTACAAACCCTCCCAGGAAAGCAGCAGTGACATCTCTTTAATAAGTGATTCCTGTAAATTGCACATTGGGAAGAAGGAGGAAGCTCTTTCATGTGTTTGTGTCTGTACTTAAACTCCTGAAGCTCCCAGCTCACAGCATATGTTGGGTGGTCTGTGTTTATATGTTTCTACCTCTTTTCCTGAGGGCTTCCAGGTGAACTGAGGGGCGGGGCTTCCATGGGCGGAGCACTTCAGAGTCACCATGTCTCCTTCCTTCCCCACCTCTCCAGGAACGGGAGTGTCGATCATTGGCTTTCCTGCAGAGGAACACACACACACACACACACACACACACACACACACACACACATACACACACACACACACACACGCTTACATGAAACAAAATCCCATCCCAAACTTCCACAACCGATTTAAGACCTCGACTTCCTTCCTCAGAATGAAACAATACCCGGCACACCCTGACCATTTACCATTGTTATGACCACACACGTGTGTGTGTGTGTGTGTGTGTGTGTGTTACCTTGGACAGTGATGCTGATGCTAGCCTCAGCTTTCAGTCCTGGCACTGATGGCACAGCTCCAACGCACATATACTCTCCAGCGTTGTCATAGGAAACATCTTGGAACGACAGCACACCAGTCTGAGAGAGCACCTCAGAGCCCTGGAGCATCACGCACACACACACACACACACACACACACACACACACACACACACACAAAACCAATTAGATTCACACAATTTCCGCTGCATTCCCTTTCAATTTCAGTCCCAAGTGGGCTCTAAGAACGCGAGCAGAGCAGAACAACACCTCTTGTTATTTTGGGTAAACAACAGGCTGATAACGGATCAAAGTCGGCCCTCCATGATGAAGCTGTCTCTTACAATTCTTGGTCTTGGTCTCATAGGAATGCTTCTTTCCACAAGCAATCACTCTCTCTACCCAGACAACTAGCAGGCAGTGAGTTTCTATCACACACACAGACACACACACACACACTCACACTCACACAGGCGCTCACACACAGACTACACTGCAGGCCTGACACCATAGGAACACAACAAGTAGAGGAGCATTGTTGAGTCCCAGAAGCTCCAGTGCTGCTGTGAGTTTTCATCTTAGAGAATCAGAAAGTATCGGCTGCTTCAATAGATTTCGGGAATATATATATATTTTTTAGCATTTGTATTTGAGAAGACACATTTAGGATAGAAGATGATGCATAGAAAAGGCCCACAAGAGGGGCGGGGGGGCTCTTATCACCACCACACACAGAGCATGCTGCCTGCAAAATGATACTAATTATCTTCTGGCACCAGTCTTGATATGAATTGATATAGATTAGGTAATGTAAGATTAGATGATGAAAATGTGAAAACCATACTGTGTCTGCGGGTGGATTTTAAATATCACTTTACAGCGGTTCTCAAACTGCGATAAGTGTACGACCAAGGGGTGCTTACAATCAATCATTCCTGATTAAAACACATTCCATTAACAATTAGTTTGATATTTATTCTTTTTTTAATTAAGATTGATGATTTACTCTGCTGAAAATCACCCAACTTTTGCGCTACATTTGCGTCGGTAACTTTTGGAGCTTAATTCCTGAGCTGCTGGCTTGGTAGTGAGGTGCTCCGTTTACCCAGAAGTGCTTCTTAGTTTAACAGAACATTTCTTAGGATTTAAATGATCAACAACCTTGCAGTATCTCACTGCAGACACGCGGTGTGTGGTGCATTTTTCTCATTCACAAAATGGAATGGAGGCGAGTGTCTGCCCTCCAGTTGCTGCCGTCAGATGAAACATAATGCAGCCAGTGTAGCAGAGCCAACTGTCTGTCAGCCTTACAGCCACAGGCTCCAGTGTAGTCTGGCAGCTGCACACCAGTGAGAACTCAACAAAGAAAGGTAGTATTGTTAAAAAAGATTGCATCAAATGTGAACCAGAATCAAACTAATGTATTGATTCCAAGCCAGCGGGAGGAAGATCGCTCAACATTCAGTCGGTGTTCCATGCACAGATGAAGAAGGGGAAAAAAAGCCTTCTGTGCATAGTACAAGAGAGGGCGATGTCATGGCACACACCTTCTTCCACTGGACAGTGTGTGCAGCAGAGGCCTTGGTCTTACACTGCAACTCCACCATGTCGCCGAGCTTGGCAACAACAGGGCGGGCCGGGGTCACGCTCAGTGGGTCAATGTCTGAGAGAGAGGGGGGGGGGGGGGGGGGGGGGGAGAGAGAGAGAGAGAGAGAGAGAGAGAAAGAGAGAGACTCAATAATTAAGGTATAAATGTGATTAAGTTGTACACATGCATTGAATCAATGGGAGTCTGCTGCTTGACAAGTAAACATTCCGTGTTGTAATGGCAGTATGAGGCTGTCTGCACACTACGATAAGGACGTTTGCATGCTGTAATGAATCAATTTACAGTCTCGTAGGTAATGTCCGCTACTCGGAGTAAGCATACTTTCATATATGGCAATTTCATTTGCATTGAGGTGTACAAGTGATGTTTGAAAAACAAAAACAACAACAAATTGTTGCCCTAATGGTCGTGTAAGTGCATGTATACTTAATGAGTGGGGACAGAGGCTGCTTCAGCTGCATGAAACCTCTATATATTTAGAGGAGACAGGAATTGCCAGTTAAAATAAAGCAGTTCCTGATTGATCTCTTAAATAAGCATGTAATGAAGCTCTGAAGAGAACTGAAATGAGCAGAAAATTTCATTTTTGGATAATGCACTAAGTCTGAGGTTTCCATCCTATTTCTAGGCCATCTGTCCAAAAAGTATGTGATAAAATTACATTATGGGCTGTGGTTGGGACAACATTAAAGAAACAGATGAACTGTGAGGATGTGAATTGGATTTTGCCAGGCTGAAACGCTTCCACTGCAGCCTGTTCCATTCTAAACCTTTACCGTCTACGATTCACAAATGAAGAGATTGGCTCATTGCTAAACTACGCAATGCAGGAGGTGAGTTGTGTGTGTGTGAGAGTATTTCCTCTATGCGGATGTGTGTGTGTTAGTCTGTGGCCCACTCACAGTTGACAACAAGCTTAATCTCGCCGTTCAGGTCAGCCTCCAGGTTATCGAAGTCAATGGCATTGCACTTGTACAAGCCGGAATCTGAACGCTTGACGGGTTTCAGCGTGAGGAGTCCGCCCTGGCCAGTGATGTCATTGTCCTGGACGAGCAAGGCAGAGGGAAAGGGAGAGGGAGAGGGAGAGGGAGAGGGAGAGGGAGAGGGAGAGGGTAAGAATAGAGTAGAATGTGCTTTTGGAATAGACAGAACTGCAGTGCGGTACGTACGTCTTTCCTGAAGTCAAAGTCAGGCTGAGGGTTTCCGTCTGTCTCACACCTCATGGTGACAGTGTCGCCCTCCTTCACGGGCTCAGAGTTCACCAGAGTGAAGGTCGCCTTCTCTGAGGGATCTAGATGCACCAAAGGAGATGAGGGATAGTTAGAAAAGGAGCCATTTACACACCCAAACACACACGCACACTGTATTTTTCCCTTTATCTTCAACCATTCACACAAACACCTTTTCACAAACAGTGGCACAAGGCCAAACTGGGGAGCTGGGCAATTTCTGTGGTGGGAAGAATACAAACATAATCTCATCTCATGGAGCCATAAACTATAATAACATTGCAAACAGCACGTAATGGCACATCTCTTCCACCTCATATCCTACAGGCCATAGAAGGACCCGAGCCGAGTCCCCCTCTAATGGATCTATTGGATGAATTCCGCTCCCTCCTTCCCACTCACAGTTAAGGTTGATGGCGATGTTGTCAGACTTCTTCTTTTTGATTTGGTCCCCTGGCATGCTGTACTCCACAGTGCAATGGAACACTGAGTCCTTGTCTGCCTTGGTGGGTTGCATGTACAAAGTGATGGCGTAGGTGAACAGACCCGAGGCCTCCTTCACCACCGAAGGGATCATGTAGGACTCTGACAGAGAGGAGGAGAGAGGGGGAAGAAGAGAGGAGGGGGGGAAAGCTGGAGTGACTTCATCTCACTGGGCTGGTAGATACAGGAGTCCCCTGGTGACCCTGTCAGAACTCATTGTCACAATTCCTCTGGGGGAGACCTACTCTCTTTCCTGTCCTTGACCTCAGGCAGAGGCTGTTCATCTTTGAACCAGACGATTCTGGGCTGCGGGTATCCGTTCCTTGTCACACAGGTGCCAATCTGACAGATACAAGCCAAGGACAAAAATAAGGGACTGGAAATGGGTGTTGTTTATGTTTATTATACAGATTCAGGAAAGCTGGAGTCATATACACACTCCACACACACACACACACACCTCAGAGCTGGTAGCCGATCCCACAGAAATGGGTGTGGACTGCCTGTGGAGTTCTGGCTTCTCTGGAGCAACTAAGAGAGACAAAGAGAGAGAGACAGAGGAAGCCTTTAACACTCAAATGAGCACACATACACACCACACACACAGACTCACATACTACCAAGGCATGAGCATGTGCGCTACACACGTGCTTGTTTGACCTTGTTAAAGTTAAGTTGAACAGTAAATATCCTGCTTCACATTTCTCCACTGTGAGCTGGTTCAAATGAGGTTGATAAGCGTCAAATCTGTCTATCTCTCTCTAACACACACACACAGCTACACAGCCACAGGTGTGAGTGTTTGTGTTTCCCTCCCTCCTTCCCTAACTCACTCATTCACATACAGGCTCCTGCTATCACCGCATGCAGCTGTCGACGGTCAAAAAGAATAAACGTTGAATGAGTAAAATCATTGGATGTCTTTCTTCCTTACTTTCTGCTCCCCTTCCACATTCCTTTCAGTTGTATGTTTTCTTCGTTGGCCAGATTCCAGATTGTGTGGTTTAATTTGCCTAATATGTCGGGTTGGCACTGAAGAACAATCAATAAGCGGCACAATCGATAAGGGGCACAATAGCATGCGTCACCCCAGACATCCATTCATCCTCCAGATCCATTCCACATTAGAATCTGAGTCGTGCGGAGATGAAGTACAGGCGAAAAATACAGGGAAGCTGATTAGCGTGAAGTACAGTGGGAACCTCTCTGCTGTTCCATGATATATGTCTGCCACTGCACTGTTTACTCTCCACTGCAGACCCCCTGAGAGACACGCCGGGCTATCACTGCTACAACTTAAAGCTCAGGAGACGTCATAACTCAGGCCTATTAAGTGGAGGCTGGACAGACCAACCATAATTCATCCCCAATGAGCGGAGCAGCCACATGTAGACAAAGAATAATTGCTGTTTTGTGGGATGAGCTGTACTCTCAAGACTGAGACACTAAGTCCTTTGTCAAACAGCACTTCATTGAGGTATTGTCCACACAACAGAGTGCCTCATTCACAATTAATAGCTCTTTTTATGATTGCTTTTAACTCCACTGCCTTTCCAGTTTATAAATGTTAATGAACAACTTGCGAGCCCCCCTCTTTTTTTATTTTGTTTTAACACAGCAGCTTGGCTAAGGAAGGACTCCTATCACTGTTCTCCACAGCACATTTCCTTCCTTTTAAGAGTGATTGATCAGTCCAATCCAAAATGCAAATGATTCCTATTCATTTTAGAAAGGTCATGCAAATGCTAAAAGTATGATTGATGTCTGTTCAGAGAGGCTGTGTGTGTGTTGGGGGGAGGGGGGTGGGGGAGAGGATGCAGCAGTCTCAGCTCGCAGCGCCATGGTGATAAATATGGACAGTTATTAAGGTGAGATATATGAGACATGACAGGTGTGATTGAACTATTCATCAATTGTGTCAAGTGTGATTAGATTTTGGTTAATTGACCTTAGAGGAACTGCGTGCTAACAGACTAAAGATAAACCCTTTGAAGTCACATACTGCCATTTTATGACAAGTACATTGCACGAGTATCCCCGCGTGACAAATGATTTTTTTCTCCAAAACTGTCTTGCATGGTGTTACTATAAGTACGTACTAAATGCAACCAGCAAAATGCATTTGCTATAATTAAGCCACCTCGAAATTAAAGTATGCATGAGCACACACAGATCTGATTAAAGCTGTAAACCTTTAGTGGTAGTGAAAGTAACAAACTAAGTCATAAATTCCAGAGCCCATTAACTGATTAGAAAGTGAGGGGGGGAGGGTGAAGGGTTCTCTTTCCAAAGGTCACATTAAGGTCAAAGGGCGTAACTCACAGAAGACTTTGAGCACGGAGCTGGCTTCTCCGAGCCCTGTAGGGCCAGCGGTGACCTGACAGTGGAAGGAGAACTCATCGGAAGGCTGAACGTTGGGGATGGTCAGGGTGAAGTCGGCCGCTATGGAGGCCCTCCCAGTCAGAGGGGTGCCGTCATCGATTTTCTGCTGTCCACCCTGGGCGCTGAAAGCCACACGCTTCCTGGTTCCCTGCTCGTCCTGAATGGGTTAATGGGAGTGAAGGAGAAAAATGTAGCTGTAATAAGATTTGGCAGACCTTTCCTCTTTCAGAGTTATACCTTCAATATGGAAAATTCCAAAAGTCGATGTTAATAACAGTAATAATAACAATCATATAATGAATCACATTAGAGATGACTTACAATGAACCACTCAACAATGGTGTTGCTGGATGCAGTTGAGGGGGTGAAGGTGCAGGGCAGAGTGGCAGTTTCTCCTTTGATCACCTCCACCTTGGGTGTCACTTTCACATCCACAGTCCCACTGCACACTGGAAAGAAGCACAGAGAAAAGGCAACATATTTCAATTCATTTATTACTAATTGATGTAATAGAGTAGAAAGAACGTGTTGACAAGTTGTCAAAAGTGTGATAACTTTGAGGTTCAAGCCAATAAAAAGTGCATCCAGTAAGAAAAAGTTAGGTACTAAAAGAAAAACAAATGTCAACGTGGACAAAAATAACAGTAAAATGTACAGACACTGAGCTTTCTAAAAGACAAGTAAACGCAGCACAGTACACACACTGTACCATGCAGTGCCGGGGTAAGATGGACAGCAGGGAGTGAGGAGGCCAAGGACGAAGAAGGAAAAACAAATAATAAAGAGGCAGTAACTATAAAATGTCTCTTTGTTATTAGATTAAAAGCCTGTGTGTTTATTTTATACCCGCCAGGCTTCCAATTGTTTAAACAGCATGTTAAGAGCCCAGCGGTATCCGTGTAGAACTTTATCAACACTGGAGCACGCCTTTTCCTGTGATGCACAGGGTAGATAGCGCACATCACTCGTCACACACACACACACACACTGACAGATAGACAGACAGCCACAAGAGACAGTGTGTGCGCTTACCTCATGGCTTTACAGTAAGTATAGTGCACTCACACACATTCAGGTACAGACCTGCACAGCCTGAAAACATGATGACTCAGAGGATAATCTCTATCACACAAGCGTACACACACAGGCTGAGGCATCTATCATGATTACCACAGTCCTCTGTGAGGTAAGGTAATACATTGAGTGTGGAGTTGTTATGTATAAACGTAAAAGGTGTATGTAAAAAAAAAAGGGAGGGGAAGCTAGAAGACCCTTCGAGGCTCTCCTGGCTGGCAGCGACTGTGGTGTCTATTCACAGGAGACATTAGGATGCACACGGTGTCCTGCACAGCAGTGGGAGAGGATGCAACTGGGGCACAGGATAGAACCACAGTCCAGCTCCAAGTCTCTGCACATATGCTGGAGGTACGGAGGGACAGCGTGAGAAGGAGATTACAGAGTGGAGAGAAAAGACTGAGGCGTGGGACTGAGGGAGGAGAGATCCATTTCAGCTAATGGAATCACTGCAGCACGTACAGCGTCATAAATCCTACGGTACAGCAACACATGAAGGCACCGGCACACACGCCGGAGTGACTGGACCGTGGAGCAAAACACAAAATAGCTACCAAGAACAGGGCAGCAATGTTTCCCTGCTGAGGTTGAACTGGCAGACCATTTCACTATCTCTTCTTGTCAAATTAAAAACACATATATCATACACACATTGTGTACTTTGGCAGGCTTATGTGGAGGATAATCCTTGCCAAAGAATGATAAATGCATATGATAGGAGAAAAACACTGGATTACTGGAATGGAGCCAAATGTTCTTGTACTGTAGTGTTGGGGAAAAAACAAGTGAAAAATGGAGTGAGTGTGTGTGTGTGTGTGTGTGTGTATGTGTGTGTGTGTGTGTGTGTGTGTGTGTGTGTGTGTGTGTGTGTGCGCGTGTGTGTGTGTGTGTGTGTGTGTGTGCGCATGGAATAAATAATGGATGCACAAGGGGAGCTACAAATACATAACCCATGACTAACGTGACCAAAAATAACCTCTCTGTGCTGCAAACACTCCAAAGTTTGCTATCATTAAAATCAATACGTCTAAAGTCAGACTAATGTTCACTATCTGGACGTTCGGTATAAATTGCTAATGAGCAAACCCAGACGCATACTGTATATCTGTTAACATCAATTAATAATGTAATCAATCTGGGAGCTACAAAGTATTCGCTTTAATAATTCATTTGTTGTGAAAGGAGACGGAGAGCACGTCCGCCTGGGACTCAGGCCGTCTGACAGGCCGGCTTTAATAACGGAGAGGAAAAATGAAGACGGGGAAGAAAAAAAGGATGTTTGCTGGTGTTTAAAGAGAGACGAGCAGAGAGGAGAGACGGCTGCGGCGAGGAGGCCAGAGAGGAAAGGAAGGAAGGAAGGAGGGAGGACAGCAGAGTTCATGTCGAGGAGATAAAAGGAGGAGCCGCAATGGATACACACTCCATTAAGAGAGCAGAGTGCATATGTGTGTGTGTGAGGGAGAGACATTCCACCGGGGTGAGACCCTGAGAATCACCATGACCCACAAGGGGCACAAAGGTCAAGGGTCAAGTCAAGTGTTGACATGTGACGAGACGATCTCACTCCCTCCTCTGATTCACTCTTTTGCTTCCTCTTCATCTACTTCTCCTCTTCCCGCTGCTCTATCTTTATCCCATCTGTGGCCTCCCTCATGTGTCCTGCTCTTCCTCTCCGCCCTTCATCTTCGTTCTCTCCTAGCGCGTTTGTATCATCTCGGGAGCTCTGGAGCGGAAACCTTGTCTCATGTTCTGAGTTTGAAAGAGCCAAAGTGAAAAGCTAAATCCTGTCTTTTTGTTTCTGGGGCCAAGACAAACAGCAAAGGTACAAGAATGTGAGCAATCGAAGCACTTGGTTTTAGGCAGCGGGCGGGATTTTAGAGTGTTGTTAAACGGTGCCTGGGAAAAACACACACACACACACTCACACACACACTTACACAGAAACCACAAGTGACTCACTAGCTCAGACATTCTTAACACACTAACTCAAGTCACTTGTTTTCAGAAAGGTCGAGGGGTTCAAACTTCACCGGGGTATACCGGGGGTCGGATTCGCGCCACGTGCCACAGTCTAATACCAAAGAGGTAACCATGGCGATGGAAACACCGGCGTTGTGATACGTTTTCACCATCTGTGCACGCTTATGGGAACATTATCAATACAACAAATCTAACTGAAACTACTCAATAAATTTTTTTCTTCTAAGTAATATTTACAGAAAATAAAAAATAAAAAATAAATTCAAAGTCATCTGCTGAGCATTACCACCTGTCACATTCACAGCTGTTAGTGCCCGAAAAATGGAACAATCACTTCCACCAAACTGCCTCAAATTGCAGGCTGATGTTAAAATTACAGCGTGTTTGTAAAACTTTTAGGTGCCTTATTTTCCGCCTCATGACACATTGCTCGGCAGCCGCTGTCACTCGTGTGTGCTGCAGTGTGACCACCGAACAGGATGTATGTTGTCACTTTAAGCTCTACCTCATTATCTGTTTGTGCCAGCAAATGTGGCTTTTCCTGATCCATAGTGCACAGGTTAGTGTGTGTGAGTAGATCTGTGTAACTTATGGCTCTCTCTCTTCCCCTGACTCCTTAGCCTGTCACTCTCTCTCTCTCTCTCTCTCTCACACACACACACACACACACACACACACACACACACACACACACACACACACACACACACACACACACACACACACACACACACACACACACACACACACACACACACACACACACACCTTTGGGTGTCATTCACAAGGCTGTTTAGTTGATCAATGAGGCTGACGTTTGGTGTTTTACCCACGAGGCAGCTGGACGGACAGACCGGGGCAATTAAAGCGTAATTAGGGAGTCCTCTGGGTGTCGCGCAGTGTGTTTGTGATTTTAGAGACAGAGGGTGCTGCTGTCACTCGGTGTGTGTGTGTGTGTGTGGGTGGAGGGGGGGCAAGCTTCACGGGGGTCTCATTAACTGACGCAGCCCAGATAATCGGATTTAGAAAGTGTGTGTGCATGAGGTGTGTGATGGGGAGCATGACTGGGTAGAAAGACAGATGGGAGGGAGATGGTCAGACTGACCTGTACACACACACACACACACTCTCACAGTATATTTAGCGTGATCCATGCAACATTTATGAGCAGCCAAAGCGCTTGCACTGAAAGGCTGCGGTTAAGCAGAGTGTGTGTGGGGAAAAAAGAGCTTCAGTCAAAGCAGAGTGGCAGAGAGCAGAGACGTGTCAGTCCCACATCCACTAAAAACTTAATGTGAACGCACCTTTTATACTCTGTGGCTGTCTCTTTTTGTCTATATGTCTCTCTCTCTCTCTCGCAGACATACACAACACAAGGCCGGTGCCCCTCATGATGAAAAGAACCAGCTGGATCTCTCTCTCTCTCTCTCCCTCTCTCTCTCTCTCTCTCCCTGTCTGTCTGTCTGTCTCTCTCTCCTGTCCTCTTCTCCTCTGTTGTTCTCTCCCCCTCACCTACTGTCGTATTCTGGACATCAAACTAGGAGAGAGTCTTTCTCTCTCAGACTCAGCTTTTTATCCCTCGTTGTCAAAGAGCATTCTTGAATACCCGGGGCACGCACGCAATCACACACACGCGCGCTTTTTTTGTGTTGTCTCGTCTGTGTGTGTGTGTTAGTCTGTGCTTGGGGGAACTACAGGAAGAACATCGAGAAAGGATCAGAAAGAACGCAAAGGCCATAAAGGAGGGAGGAGCCACATGCACATGTAAAGCTTTGCCTATATGAGGCCGTCATGAACCCACTTTCACGCTTAATGCTCATCTGTCTCCCTGCTAACCCAAAACAGCCCCCAGTTAGAGTGTGACGGATGTTCCGGGTGACACAGTACAGTTGGGTCGGATGTACCGGCGGTGATGATGGTGCTCAGGGTCGTGCAGAGGCGTGTCAGACTGTAGACGCCGCGCTTTGCTCATGTGTGACAAAGATGAGGTACCAGCACTGAAGGTAGAGGACTGGATCAATGGAGTGATTGTGATTGTGAACCTGATAAGAGCTAAAGAAGTCTGCAACGTGCCGCTTCATGGACAAGGAACGCTTTAGGATGAAGTGTGTTGCCAAAGCAAACAATGTCTGTGGAATATAAACACTCGCCTCATTATATTGTGCTTCACCTTATACTATAGATTCCAACGCTTTGACTCAGACGAGGTCTCAGACTGCAGGCTTACCACAACCTTTGTCTTATCTATAAACAGACAATACTTTCTCTTTTTCATTTCCCAATGCAGAGCTTCTACTCCCTCATCTCTTATCTGTAAAACTAACAACTTCTTACTTTCTCACTGAAGCTGACCTTGGGTGAACGTGCAAAATTCCCCTTCCTTTCTCCCTCCCTGATTTTTTCAAGCAGCTCCCAATGACAATCTATAACCAATCGGATCATTATTGACGACCAAAGTCCAGTATAGACACTTTACCTTCTGAGTTTCTCTGCAGATAAATAAATCAATTATCCAGCAAAGTTTCAGTCGATCGACTTTTATCCACGAACACTCAAGAATTCTACACCACGCCTCTAACGCAGGGAACATACTCAATGTCACAAGCAATGACTCACAAAGCGCTAGAGGACACACACTCACACCCACACACACAGCTTTTTTTAACAGAGTTCTTTCACTTCTTTGTTTAAAGTTCATCACTTTGCACCGATCAGCAAGTTTACCTCCATGTCTCACCATGTAGCTATGCTGAACATCATCACAGCAGAGCCAATGCAACAATGAGGCATAATGAGCCAGAGGGCCTGTGTGTGTGTGTGTGTGTGTGTGTGTGTGTGTGCGTGTGTGTGTGCGTGCGTGTGTGTGTGTGTGTGTGTGTGTGTGTGTGTGTGTGTGTGTGTGTTTGTGTGTGTGCGTGTGTGTGCCCGTCCACTCGCTCTCACTGATAATGGTCCGCAGACTGGATGTGGCTGGAAACTCCTGCTTCCAGGCCTTTCACCTCTGCACAGTGCTCACATTAGACTTCCTCTGAACATTTACTTTGCTCAGTGAGTTTCTCTTTCACCATGAGGAAGGTGGAGCTTTCAGTCTGACTGTAAGCAGGATGTCTCAACTGGTTATCGGTGGATTTCAGCAAAACTTGGGTGGGCAGGTTGGACGTGATTCAGGGAGGTAAACATTAGATATAAATTGGATTATTATCACTTAAAATGGTGAAAATCCAGGTGCTTCATGACTGATTGACTGACTGGCCAAATGGGATTTAGAAGGTAAAAGGCAAAGATGTGCAAGAAGAAAATCACAGACTTTTAATGGGGCATCACTCTAGAGAGAATTAAAATACCTCTAATGAATTCAGGCCGCGTGTTGCATCATCTAATGCAAGGCAGCGGTAGAAGATTGCGATGGACCAGCAGAGGCATAAATAGGCATAATGCATGAGGAGCATTACGTCAACTCATGTTGAGCCGGAGGAAGCTGGGATGAAATTTCAGTCATACTGTATATTTGCTCTTCCCGCCTGCATAGTTTGAATAGCTGAGATGAATGGCCTGCACATATGTACTAGTGTGTGTGTGTAGAATGTGGGTGAGTGTGTGCGTAGAGGGGGGGCGTGCAAGCTGGATCAGACCGCCAGTGTCAGGGTTCCATGGATCCATGTAAGGTCTGGAGTCCGTCAACGCCGGCCTGATGAGAGGAGAACAGGTGCGGCACAGCTACAGCAGCTGCAGGAACACACACGCACACACACACACACTCTCTCTCTGTCGATCACACACAAGCACGCAACTGTTCCCCAACAATGAAAGTCACTTAAAGACAGGGAAAGAGAGAGTGAGAAAGACACATAAAACTAGAGAGGCTGAGAGAGACGGAGAGTCTGGCAATTAGTAAGCATTGTTGTGGCTTCCCAAAAACAAAAATGGAGACGCAGCAAAGTTTGGAGGAGTAAAGCGATTCAACGAGCCAGGGGCCAGAAACACAGCAAGACAGTGAAAACCAGACAGAAATAGACAGCGTGTTCTCAGCATGTCTCCCCGTCTGCCTCTAATGGTGATGGCTTCCGTAGCTCTACAATGGGAGCCTAAGTGCTGCGATTTGTGTGGGTGTCCTGCTAAGTGTTGACATTTAAGAGCAGAGTATTGATATGAATCCGACGCTAATTACAATAAGTGACATTTGCCCGAGAAAACAAGGGGAGGACAGGGAGAGCGAGGCGGACATAGGTAGGGACATAAAGACAATTAAAGTGTAGACTGTTTCCCTAAAAGCCTGCGCTCTGTATGAAACTGCTGCAATGAGTGTGTGTTTGTGTGTGTACACAAATCTTACTATGCCACAATTGTACAATAACCTGAACAACACAAATCAATCAACAGGAGGACATTAAAATTCCCCTGCCAAGAGAAATTCCTGCAAATTCTCGGCAACTGCAATCTTCGCCATGCCGGCTTTCGCAAATAACTTTTGCCTATCCGACAACGTGCGGCCGGCGACGCAGCTCCCGGAAGGCAATTACGCACAATCCGGGAAGCAGACAAAGACTTTGGGAGATCTGGTCTGATTGTTGGCGTGTCAGTCGCCAGCGTCTGCAGTCATAACTCTCCAGTCGATATCGGAGGTCTGCTGCGCGTTCTGAGATGATATCTGGGACTCTAATTGGAGTCAAGCACAATAAACTCTTATCTGTAGTGCTCGTGTTTTATTTCTGGGTGAAGCCAGGCGCCTGTTTTTAATGGCTTACCTGTGTTTTATGAGGGTTATTTGTGTACATGTTGGGGGGTGTCATGATTCAGACAGAGATAGTCCCTCATCCCGGATGTACCAATGCCACATTTTAAGCCTTTGCACGGCAATTACAGGATCTAGACGGGCCTGTCTGTCTCTCTGTCGGGGCTTGTGCTGATGTGCCACCTGAGCAGAGGCTGAATTCACACCTGGGACCCTGCGGCCGCAAGCGCACGCACCTGCTGGTTACAGCTGGTGGCAGAGGGTCGTCTGAGTCTAGCAGAGAAAAGGTTGTGTTTGCCAATCTGTTTATTTATTGCCATTAAAACCAGCTGCTGTTGTCCGAAGGGGCGAAAGCAAATACGCCAAATGGAAATCAATTTTATTACGTTTCTGGTAAAGGCTGTAACTGTTGATTTGTCTGTTCTAAGCCCTCTAAAGTGCTTGCATTAGTTTGTCTCTTCTTTCAGAATGTATTTTTGTAACTAACATCGATCCTTTTACTCGCTTTATGTAATTTATTTCATGTCTGTTGCCGCAATTGAACTATGATTGAATCTGACATGATTTGCGCTTGGAGCACTGCGGACGTAATTTGGATTCTTAAGTTGAACTTCATCTCAAATGAGGATAAATAGGACAGACGGAGGACAGAGTAGGAAGGGGGTGGGCGGGGGTTTGGAGAGGCTGTGATGTTCCCTGGGTTTGATGTTGACGTAATACAGATGAATCAAACAGAGATCTACTGGCCATTATCCTGCGTACACATCAGCCATAAACCCTCTGGCTGCACTGACAATGTCACATCTGCACAGATACTCAATGCAATCAAATGCAAAACTCAAAGTCATCACAAAGTGCAATGACTCGGCAAACACCATCAGCCTGCCAAACTGGATGTGTGTGTGTGAGAGATAGGCATCGCAGTGTGTGCAGCCTTAATAGATAAATCACAGCTTTACTGGTGAGTGTGTTTTGTGTGTGTATGTATACGTGTGTGTGTGTGTGTGTGTGTGTGTGTGTGTGTGTGTGTGTGTGTGTGTGCCATCTCCCGGTAGTTTAGAAGCTCAAGACAAACAGTGTGAAGTGGCCCCCTTACACACTCTTTTGTCTACCAGGAGATTCCCCCTCGCAAGCCATGTTGTCTTGGCAACGGGGTGAGAAGTCAACCCCGTTCAAACAAGAGAATTTAGAGTGTGTGCGTGTGTTTGTGTGTAGGTTCGGGAGCGTTTGTCCTCATGGAAAAAGAGCCAGTGAGTTACTGTAGTGTTAGAACACAGGGACAAGGAGAGATGGAGGCAGAGAGAGAACGAGCAGAATCAGAATTCCTCAGGTGACATCGCAGTCTTTTGCTCTACTCTACACTTCTTTATTCTACCCTTCTCCTCTCTACTCTACTGTACCTTACTCTACTCTAGTTTATTCTAATCTACTCCACTGTACCATACTCTACTCTACTATACTCCAATCCAATATACTCTCCTCTCCTCTACTCCAATCTACTCTACTCTTCTCTACTCTGAGCAATGGTTTGAGAAAAATACAACAAAGACAAATGGCGGGTTGAGAGATTATGAACAGAGCTCTGAATACACGAGCCGTTTTAGTGCTGTGTAAGTGCCGCTGCAAAATCAGCCTTGATATATCATCTCTTCCATAAACCAACGCTTCTGAGTGGCCTTCCACATTACAGTGAGCTGACTCAAATTGAGCTCATCTCTCATGCAGAATATCGACGCCATTTATAAAGCTAATATCTTTCAGCAGACAGGATCCAGTGCCATAATAAGCAACCCATTGAATGTGACCTAGTACGCCAAAAGCCGGTGTCTTGCTCCGATTAGAGCTCATATTGGAGATTTCCGTCTAAGGCCACGCCGCGTGAGTGACACCAAAGACTGGATCAAATATCACATAGAATTCTATTAAAGTTTAAAATCAAAGGGGCACAAAACGGATGGAGTCTGCAAATTACTGCACCCCGTCTCCTCCAGTGCACCTTTCACTTACAGGGGGAACTCAATTTGTTCATAGAGAGGAGAGAGGAGAGAGGAGAGAGGAGAGAGAGAGAGAGAGAGAGAGAGAGAGAGAGAGAGAGAGAGAAAGCCTTTCAAATTGCAAAAGAACCCAATCAGTGGGTGTTACCATCGGGCCAGAGATGAGAAGAGGCGTTAATATTTAATGTTTCGAAAGCCCCCAAATCTAGGCCTCCTTTTCTCTCCTCCCTCTCCCTTCCATCCCTCTCTACCTCTCTCTCTCTCTGTTGCCTCGGGCAATCCAATTAACAAACCCTGTCCTTTTGTACCCCCGCTCTCTCCCGATCATACACTATGTTCCCTCCGCCCTTGATATGAAGCCCTGAGCGCTGAAGAAGGACGAGCACACAGTAAAGCAGGAAAGAAGAGGGAGGGATTTTTAACATGCAGTCTGATCGGGAAGATGATGAGAAGACGGCCTGATGGGCAAGACGAAAGTCCTCGTACATGGACAGTTAAAAGGGGTGTCTGTCTTTACTCTATTGGCTGCATAGATATGAAGATGTGAAGCAAACAGGAAACAAAGCAAAAAGGAGAAAAGGAGAGAAGGAGAGAAGGAGAGAAGGAGAGAAGGAGAGAGAGAGAGAGAGAGAGAGAGAGAGAGAGAGAGAGAGAGAGAGAGAGAGAGAGAGCAATAGTCCCTTGTGCGTCATTTCCATTCCCCCCCTGCCTCTCTCTATTTACCTGGCTAAATGACTTGCTTTAATGGGCCAAAATGATATGCACTGTTTGGCAGAGGCAATCTGCTTGTATATGTGCTGCCGCTAATGTCACCAGCAGCCATAATGGCCTGTCCTGATGAAGTGCATTCAGTAATGAAGGAGGTGGAGAGGACAAAAGGGAAATATTTGCATGATGGCTGCACAGACAGAGGGACTCATAACCGTCCAGAGACGGAGCTGACTGCAGCGTTGTGATCGCTGCCCTTATCTACACATATTTGACGTTTTCCTATGGTTGACTGGGCAGGAGGAAAACGGCACCAATCAAAAGTGAGGGGACATAAGCTATGGTGTAATGGATTACATCTCCATTAGACATTAAAACAAAGACCTCCTGGTGTTTTGACTGATGTACTGGGCTCTACCTATTGCAGTGTGTTGATATTTCATCAAGTCTATTTCATTCGGTGATGTTTTCTCGCAGGGACGCTGTAAATTGGACGCCTGACAGTCTTCAACGACTTTATTTCAAATTGCATAAAATGCTGAGCTGAGTAGGTTGTGCAACTTCAATATTTATGACTTTATGTTCTTCATCGGCGGTGCCCTCAGGGTTTTTGGTAAGCCTTGGTGGTCCGCACCTACTACAGTGAATGTTCAGAGGTGGGGAGAGAGAGGGGAACAAAGGAAGGGGGCCTTAAAGGGACAAAATTCTCTTCTCGCCCTATTTTGGTTCTTCTTAATCAAAGGTAAAACTTATGCAGTTGCTGGGTTACTATCACTGCGGTTATGTCCGTGGAGTTGCTATTGTTCGATCCACAAGTCTCCCCTAGTAACAGGGGGGTACTAGTCCAGCTCTCCGTTTAAAGGGTCTGAATCCGTATCCACAAGGTCTTACCTCAGAGGAATCTTACTGGCGATTAATTAAGCTGGTGGCGAGGAGACTCGCCTAGCTGCTAACTGCCCTCCTCCTCTGAACGTCTACCCTCCTTCCCCCAGCTGACCCCCGGCCGAATAACCCTTGTGGGCCGGTGACCGTAGCTGGTCGCGTTCATTCACGGCAGCTCTCCTCTAAATGAATCGGTGAACTTGGTAGATTGCTAGGTTATGTTTTAGTGGCTCATGTCTGAGGGAGCCCCAAGGGTCTGTTTAAGTTTGCCTTTGGCTAGAGTTAACAGGTTAGAACCTACCTCTCACTCGTGTCCTTTCAGCCTTTCCTTGCGCCTTTACTGGTCGCAGAAGTGTGTATGTATGTAGACAATTTTGTAATTTGATTTTATCAGGTTTTTATTAGCAGAGGCAAAGTTTACAGCATTGTAGCCAATCACACGTCACATATATCCCTATGCTAATCATTAACTATTAAGAGAACATAGACTATTATTAAAACTGTAAGAAGACATTCCACTACTAAATTAACTACCTGTTCTGATCTGATTCAGATTATTGTTACCGATCACTACATTCCAAACACACACACATACACATTACAATTAACTAATCTTGTTCTAACCTGTTTCTAGTATAAATTGTGAGCTGAGGTCTAATTTCCCGATCTCAGGGCAGTTACGAGAAATCTCTCTCTCTCTCTCTTTAAGCTTTATTTCACGGTTATACCTTCTTTCGTAAGCTACACTTCTCAGTTATTCCTTCTTGTGTAAGCTCTACTTCTCGGTTATTCTTTCCCTACATCCTCACACAGGATGCAGGTGTTATTACGTTATTTGAGTACATGCAATCATCAACATTTCTAGTTTCATAATCATTGTACATAAGCCTAGTTATCTTCTTGATATTCTTAACACATTTTAACTCCTTTATCACTTGAAGCGGTTTGGGTCTTTCGCAGAGGAAAATTAACAACCATAAGGGAATTGAGATGAAATCTTTGGCCCTCAAGACAAAACGAGTGTGAGACGTGTCCACTGCTGGCCAACGTATGACGTTTTACTCTGAACACAATATTGGACGCCAACAGAAACGTAGTGACCGAAATCCACAGGAACAGGAAATGAGCAAAAGATTAGCGATTCAACGATGACGTGAGTTTTGTTGCTGCATTAACATTTGTACCGTGCTTTCAAAATAATAACTTGTCCATACCTCTGGACAGACAGAGAAGAGAGAGAGAGAGAGGGAGAGGGAGAGAGAGGGGGGGAGAGAGAGAGAGAGAGAGAGAGAGAGACGGATGAGGAGATTGGCTGACTAAATAAGAGGAGAGATATAAAGACTGGAGCTAATCTCCCTAAAAGGGTTTGAACAAAGTGCTGCCATCTCTCACTCTCTTGCTCTTTCTCTCCCTCTTTCCTTGAATCAACTCATTCTGCAAGTCATTTCCCACTGTGCAGATAAATAGTCAGCATTAGGTAGCACTTACGCCAGTTTACTGCAATAACACTGGCTGGAGTGTGTGCATTTCTCTCCAGTGTTTGTGTGTGTGTGTGTGTGTGTGTGTGTGTGTGTGTGTGTGTGTGTGTGGAGTGTATCTTTGAGGAAACTTACCGCATGTTTGATTAAGATTTAGAAGAACCTGGTTTGTTCCGGGGAGGGGAATAAAATTGGACATATGATAAGTAGTAAGTAAGGAAAGGAGAAAGTAGGCAACTCACACACGCACATATACACAGTATATACACACAGACAAACATTATTGACGTGAAACACACCGTCCTGCTGAGTGTATTTTAGTGCCAATGAGCCAAGCGATGGCTTTGTCAGGTTCTATTTACAGTAGCCTGATTACAGTACAATGCTGCCGTCACACACACACACACACACACACACACACACACACACACACACACACACACACACACACACACACAGACTCACACGGACAAACACACCTGCTTGCCCTCCACATCTCAACAGCCCAACAACTCAATTCCTCAAACACACCGCCCCCTTCTGTCACCATTCTCTAAGCATCATCTCGTCCTTAATTGTAGCACCCAGGTGTTATGTTGGTCTAATAAAGGGCCTGCCGCTGGGTGGACGGGTTACACACACACACACACACCCACTCCCCATGCTGGGAGTAAATACAGCAACAGTAAACAGAAAGGCCTACGGGTTAGTAAGGTCCAGATGTTAGCTCGGTCCTGTGACGATAATATTTGGCGAGAACTCTACTTTGGCTCTTCCTCATTTGCATACACTGAAATGATGAGGCTGTTCTTTTGCTCCTCGCGGGCAAACTCCACATCTGCAATCTCCCAACTTTCTACCTCTCCCACGTCTGTCTCTCTTCCTCCCTCTCTCTCTCTCTCTTTCTCCTCTCTCCTTCATCTCCCCAGGAGTGCTGAGTAGCACTCTGCCTATCTCGTCTAAAAAGCAGCACTCCCTTCACTTCTAATGAGGCTTCATTTTGGCATGAAGAGCGAGCGAGAGAGAGAGAGAGAGGGAGAGAGAGAGGAACTCCATCTCCACTTTTTCCACTGACAGCAGTTCTCTCTTCAAGCCCCCTTTTAATAGCCACATGGGACTTGAGAAGAGAAAAGAATGGGGAGAAAATGGTGGAGAAAAAAAAAATCTATCCTTTCTCCTTATTAGCCTCCATTATGCATCATTTTATAAATACCAACTAAAAAGCTTTCTGTGCATCTGCCTGGATCCCTGCTCACGTGTGTCTATGCGTGCTGAGTTTGAACACACAAATCTGGTGCCGACAGCTCAGAAACCGCGGAGAATCGCCCTTCTTTGTGCCCGAGCTGAAATACGAGAGCGCTGGCTGAATAAAGGGGGTCTTATGAGGGGGCAAGGGTGATCCTTAGGGGGCCGGGCAGTCGGGCGTGACAAGCCGGTACCACTGTAATGAGATAACAGGCCACTGGTGTATGCATTGATTCATTTCTCTTTTCCCTTCCTCTCTTATCCAGCCGTTCCTGGGTTGTTTTTTTTCCAAATCCAGGCCACCGTGCTCAGCAGGCCGGTAAAGCCTGTGTGTGTGAGGCAGATAGAGGGATAGAGAGGAAGGGGGGGTACACGCACCGGCACAGAGATAGAGCAGCGGAGAATAGAGGGCACGAAAGTGTGGCAACAAAAGCCTGAACAAGTGTGTCTCTGCCTCTGCCTGTGCCTGTGTGTGTGTGTGTGTGTGTGTGTGTGTGTGTGTGTGTGTGTGTGTGTGTTTGAGAGACATAAGTGGAGCTTGTAAATCTCGGCTGAATTCAAGCAAGGTCGCAGCAGCAGAGAGGAAGGAAGAAAAACGGAGCTAAGGAGGTAAAGCAAAGGCAGGGAGAGTCTGGGCACGGGTCAGCGCCTGCAGACGGGCGGGGTGAAGCCCACCTCTGCTCCCCCGCCGTCACAAAATTACCCCCTGCACCTGCCCTCTAACCCTCCTCCCCCGCCCCTCCTCCCTCTTGGACAAACAGGCTTACAGCGCCGGTGTTGACAGTGGCAACAGTCGCTGGGAGGTATGGCGATACGGGAAATCCTCGCTAAAAGGTGAACTCACTCACTGTTTGCTCCGCGTACGTGACTTCTCCCCCTCGACTGCTGCCGCACCTTTTCCCTCTTTCACCAACACTGCTTCATTGTCGCCCGCTGACCTCCATATGTCAACGAAAACTGACACGTGTCCCGCTTATCTCCCTCGCCTCCCCGTACCCCCCTTGAGGAGCCTCGTCTCCCTCGCACTCGCTCTTAAATCAGTCGCTTTCCTTCTTGTATTTGCGTAGATTTACGGTGGCGATAGCGTGACGCCAAAGCCATGATTTCATCTGTGTGACACGAGCTGTCTGCCTGCCGCGCCTATCAACACGTCGCCGCCCCAAACAGCATATAAGCCTGGAGATTTAGAACGGCCTGTCTAGCTCTAAATCCACAGCCTTTTGGCTGGCATACCTCACACACACACACGCACAGAGAAACACACACACTCACTACCTTATGATGCCCCCCCTCCCCCTTCTTCTCTTCTACCTACCTCCCACACTCCTGCACTTTCTGTCTTTTTTGCCTATTATGGCGGATTAACTTATAATGCTTGGATGAACTGCAGTAA
This sequence comes from Genypterus blacodes, assembly GCF_046128005.1. Lineage (NCBI taxonomy): Eukaryota > Metazoa > Chordata > Actinopteri > Ophidiiformes > Ophidiidae > Genypterus > Genypterus blacodes. The sequence goes on along the minus strand of NW_027466869.1, from coordinate 2,742,668 downwards.
GTAGGGTGTGTGTGTGTGTGTGTGTGTGTGTGTGTGTGTGTGTGTGTGTGTGTGTGTCTGTGTGTGGAGGTGGGGTGGGGGGGTACAAAGTCACACATCAATACACACAGTCACTAGTTGGCTGGCAGGCATGGTCACAAGCTAACTGGCACAGACACACGCACCTTCTGGAGTGCACACACACACACACACACACACACACACATATATACACACACAATCACACATTCACATAGAGGAATCAGACTCCCATTCTTGAATCGTCTATTAATCCCTCTGATCCCTTGGAGATAGAATAATTCCATCTTAATTACTCTTCTCCTACATTTCTCCCTTTCTTCCTCCTCCCCTGCAAACCTTCCTAACCTCGCTCTCGTCCTCCCTTCATGTATCTATTTGGGAAAATACTGTGTATCCCTCCCTGCTGTGGATCCGTTTCAATCCGTCCTCGCCTTCACCTCCTCCTCTCGTTCTGCTTCCACCCCTGCCTCTCCGTTGCACTGGCAGAATCTTCTCCTCACTTTCTTGACAGAGGAACATAAGTGATAAATATGGCTATGAACCTTTCCTCTATCTCTCTCCAAGCTTCTCTCTCTGTGACACACCCACCCACACACACACGTACAGGTCTTGGCAGGAGCTGACATAGAGTCTGGCATTGAGGTTGTGTCTTTCTGGTTGGAGTTGGGAACCACATTGAGTTTAATTAGAGTGGAGACGGACCACATGGCTGCCTGACTGACTGACTGACTGGCTGGCTGGCTGGCTGGCTGGCTGGCTGGCTGGCTGGCTGGCTGGCTGAGGAAACTGGGAACTGAGAACTGGGAATCACCTCCTAACAATGGGATGTGGAGGAGAAACTAAACTCACAGGGAAATATACCCACAATGCATTTCCGGGTGTAGATACAGTAGCTGCACTATCATTTGTATGCAGAGGACGTCCTCCAGTATTTTCCTCTGTCTCACACAAACACACGCACATACCAAACCCAGTGTACTCACGCAGATCTCATTACAGGAAAGATCAAACACCCAGATGATGAGCGGTTAAAAGCCTCTGACTCTGGTTGTCCCTGGTGTAAGGTGCACGCAAGAAAAAGCCAGTGAGCGCATTCCTGCAAACTAGTTTCTATTTTCTGCACTGACACTGTAAGACAGGACGGCAGATAAGCTGGAGTTGAGGAGATAGCGAGGGGCTACACTCGCCCATACATGGGTAGGGCGAGGAGATGGAAGAAGGCTGCGGTATGCACACACGCACACACACACCCACACACATACATACACACAGGCGCACACCCAGCATATTTCACATATCATTCAGCATATGGACAGAGTTGGCATGGAGATCACGTAATACGCTGCATACGCATTTGAAAATAAGCGTTGCACGCATCTGAGTTGGCCGCCTCCCCTCCTCTGCGCTAACCTCCCAGCATTCCTTGCTAATCTGCAACATAATGGCACACCTGTCTTCCCCCTTTTCTCTCTTGCCTTCAGTGAACTACAGAGGGGCGTACAGGGGAGCCAAGGGGGCACGGGGGTCCACTAAACATATTCATGAACAAACAGCTCATCCATCCTCTCCTTTAATTCTCTCCCCCTCCTCCCTCTCTTTATCTCTCTCCCTCTCTTGATCCCTTTCTGTAGGGAACATGTTTTTCCTAAACAAGAAGAGTGGTCGTTCAGGACCGGCTGGATGTTACCACAGCAACAGCCGTAGCGATTATTGCCGTAGCTGGATAGACATTACTGGTAAAAGTGGGTAGGGCGGTTGCACAGGAGCGGTTCCATTGGGGCAGGGGCAGGTCAGAGATTGGAATGGTTCAGTCCGGGGGGTGGATAACTAAAGCGGTAGGCAAGCAGGGTAGGTAGGTAGGTCCCATTATTATTGATTGCCTGACATTATGTGGACAGCAGGGGAGTCCGCGGAGACAGAAGAATAAATTGTGGCTTGACATCAAAGTGAGAGTGCTGACATTGAGCCTGCAGGAGGACGGAGGCTGCCCAAGGCTGGATTAGAGGCGGATAGACCCGCATACACGCAAATACGCAGACGTGGAACACAGATGTGCTCGCTCAGAAACATTGGGCGCTGTGAAAAGAAAGCTTGAAAACGAGAGAGACTAAATGGAACAGAATGAAACGTGACCCATGAATACATTCAGTTCCAACGTCTAATTTTTGTGAGCCCATGAATTAAGGATGTTTCAGTCTTTTTCTCTCTCTCTCATCCATTTACACATCAATGCCCACAAGAGGCTTTGAGGAGGTCCATTAGTCCAATCTTCACAATATTCAAATCTGCTACAAAATCATTTTCTCTCATTCATTACTTAACTAAATTTTTATTCATAGCTTGGCTCTTGATGCAATTAGAAAAGAAATGGGAGACAAAAGCATAAATAGCAAAGAAATCAAGCCGTAAATTAGATGATTTAACCGTTTGGCACCGACCCTCATACTGACAGATTCACCCCAAAACATTCTGCCTTTGCAATTCAAAAGCAGACAGCAAAATTGTGAGGAGGACAAAGCTCCTTGTTAAGATAACCGGCACAGTGTCAAACAAGATGACACACTGTGACTGTGTGTAGGCCACGCCTGGCACAGCGCCGCCATCTGTGGGCATCGGGCCTGACACAGAGGGCAGCGTGCCTCTTTGTCTCAGTGATGGACTGCCCTGTCGAGATGGCTATCAGAGAAGCTAACAGGAGCCCGGTGATAACATCTGGAATGCACGAAACCTGAGAGAGACAAAACAACGCACGTCTGAACCTGCACAGACCCGCGCCTCCGGGGGATGGACGACAGGCAAAGGAGGGGTGAAAGAAGGAGTCTGGATGGAGAGGGAGAGGGAGGGGGGAGGCAGGTGAGGGTAAGGGGGCTCAGCTGAGAGCGACGAGGGGGATCACTGTTCCGAAAAATAAACTAAACAGTGGGAAGCCGTCACGGATGAAGAAATATATGAAGATGAGGGGGGTGGAAGGAAGAGGGGGGAGGGGGAAAAGGTCAGGCATGGTAATATGATTGAAAAATGTCTCAGACAGATTCTGCTTTCCTCTGAAACCTTTGAACCAACCTTTGAACCTCTCTCTCTCTCTCTCTCTCTCTCTCTCTCTCTCTATCTATAGAGACAAAAACAGATTGGACCCCCTCACTGCCAGCTTCCTGCACTCACATAGAGCCCATGTCCTGCTTTTCAGGAAAAGGACAAAAATACTGACTCTTCTTCTTCCACGAATGCAAGGTCACACAGTAGCATAAGAGGCCTGTGAAACTACGCTTGTTTTCATAACAACACACATTCTTACCCCAGTTGAAAATAAACTAACTTAACAGTGTAAGGTCAGTGTTTCCCACACTGTGGCTTCTTCTGTGCATTACTGGTTGACCGTGCCTGCCTGGTTAACAAGGTTAATAAGGAAGTCGAGGACACTAATTAAAACAAACCTCATTTGGGTTGAGGTTCTTGTTAAGCAAAGTGGTACCTCGCCCAAAATCTATCCTCTGAATGTTAAAGTGCAAAGGGTTTGTAGTTGACTCTCTAATGGGCCTCGTGTTGGTTACAATGGATTGTTAAATCTGTATCCTGACATATAGTACAGCTGATACAAGGTTTATCTAGGGAGAAGTTGTTCACCAAGTTTCTATGACCAATGATTCCTTCTTCATGAATGAAGATGGGTCACCATTGGAAACTACTGTGGCCAACATGAACCCAGCTTGACTATAGCAGCCAATCCCCAACACTGAATCTCACAGCTGGCCAGTGATTGGTACTCAAAGAACAGAAAGATGTATTACTTTAGATGGTGACAAACTAACACAAACACAAGACAAAGACTTCCTTCCTGCCCCTTTTCTTCATACATCATTGATAAGGCCCCCGCCTCCATGGCTCCATTATGCGGCCACACATAAAAAAAAGTGCCCGAGCGAGAAAAGAATGGCTTTACGCAAACAGAACACGATGGGGAACACATGATTAGAAGAAGATGAGAGACTGACAAGCAGGAGATTACAGAGGCGACAGACACAGACAGAGAGGGAAGGAGAAAAAAAAGCTCACAAAGTGAATGTGGCAAAACTGGCATGGGGATGCAATGCTAATCGCCAGCATACCAGGATCAAAGGAGCTTGAGAAAGGAGTGTGTCAAAGTGCCCGGCTATCACTTTAATCATGGCATACCTCAGAGGCAGACAGTATGGAGAGAAAGGTAAAAAAGGAGAGGGCAGAGGAGAGGAAGAAGCACCGCAGAGAATCAGGTCAAACCATATACCACCTGATCTACTCTCCAAAAAATTGATTCCTGCGCAACATGGAGAGGATTTCGTGCAGGGCTGTGCTTCTACAGGAGCTATCGGCGTTGTGATTGTCACATAAACATCAGATTGATGCGGTTGTAAACACCAGCCTTGAGAAACGAGTGAAGGGTGACGGTCATGTCTACACCCCCAGTTTCGTAACACATCTTCAGCGAGCACCATCCCTCCCTCCCCCCACCCTCCCCCCCTCTCCCCCAAACAAAAACACCCTCTGGAAAGTTTCCATCCAAAGTGATGAATCATGCTCAGTGGCGTTTACAGGTGCAGATGGTCTAAAGTGGGAGTAGTGCGCCGGGATAATGATTGAAATAAAACAGTGTGTGCTGCGGAACCGAGCAGATTAACTGTGTTTGTGAATGTAAATGTGAGTGTGTTGAGAGGGCCGGGGAGGGAGGGAGGGTGGGGGGTTCTGGAAGACTGCAGGGTGTTGAAGCTCAACTATCAGCACCACTACCATCCTGGCACCATCTCCTCCTCCTCCTCCTCCTCCTCCTCCATGCATCTGGCAATAACCTAGACAAGTTTGAGCTTATGAAAGTGATGGTGCTGGTGGGGGGACAGGAGACTGAGGAGGGGAGAGGGAGGAAGGTGGTGAGAGGAGGGTGGGGTGAGAGAGAGGGTAGCTGGGTGGACAGTAGAGAGAGAAAAACCGCATTCCAGCGTTATTCCCATCAAGCGCGTACAGAAATGGAAAAAGAAAATAATATATTTCTGGACATCTGTGACCACGTGACTCTATCTGTCACTGTCAGCCCACAATTTCCATTATAAGAGCGGGGGAGGAAAAAGAGAGACAAACCAGACGGAGATAAAAGCAGACATGACACTTTTGAACTTGTTTCAATTACATGAACTCAAAGGCGGCAGCGCTGTGAAGCAGGACCTCCCGTCAGCATCCTTCATTTATTATTTATAACTCAATGTTCTCAAAATCACAGGCCTGTCTATAAAGGACATCTACCTCACTGCAGGAACAGATGATTAAGAACGTGAGTGAGATATTGGGTTTACATTTCTCAAATTACCCTCATTGTTCGGCTGTGAGTCATCAGTTTGAAAGTTTCTTTTCCCCTCGGAGATGATCCTTTGAGTGTGTATGTCACCAAATGACATTGGAGAACAGTGTGCTTTTGTAATGCGTCACAGCATTACACACATTCTGTGGTTGGGTTGGGGGGCCCTAGGGTGGGTTTTGACATTTATGGTGTGGAGGGTATGGAGGGGGCTTTGCAGAGGCAGGCAATGCGCTTGTCCATACAGGTTTGTGGCAGGAAGGGATAGAAGAGGGAGAAAGACCCAGAGAGGAAAGGGGGAGGGAGGAATCTGTCAGGTATGGAAAGAGGTGAGGTGCACCTAAAGAGCTGTGAGCTGAGGAATGTGTGTGTGTGAGGGGGGGGTGGACGATGCTGATAGGCGGAAGAAGTGGAAGCTGTCAGTCATCGGACGCTTCCAAGAAATCTATGTGACTGCGAGACTTTCCAGAGACGGAGAAAGGTAGCTGGGGGGCAGAGAAGCCAACCATATGATACACACCTCCATAATGAGCTGTGAGCCCAGGTGGCAGGGGAGGCAGGGAGACACATGGAGGAGACACATGGAGGAGACACATGGAGGAGACACTCCAAGGTAACACTTGGAGGTAACACTCAAGCTTTAGGTTTCAGCAGTGCAAAAGCTCAGGCAGATGGGATCTAAAGGCCCATAAGACTCAGGGACAATGTGTTCCCAGATTAAAGGAGCATTATATACATTAAGAGCATCAGTGCCAAGATGCTCCTCACCTTCTGCTGACATAAAGCTCCAGAAACTCATTTCATTCAGGATATTTTCATCCCAGAATGCAATAGATATACAAACACGTGACAATACAACCAGCTATACTGATTGTACTTATATTATTTGCTGTGATGCATTCAGGTACATTTCCACAGACGAGCACCCATTTCGCCTCTTTGCTTCAACCAATCATCGATGACACCACACTGCCCATACTGTTTCTGACTTTGAGTGGTGCGTGATGACAAAGGCCGGACATTTCCACTGCAATTACATCACGCTTTCCACACGCTCACTATGGCGTGCATGTCCGTGCCTGCGCCAAGCACGCGTCGGGCCAGAGCAATGTCATTATTTGAGAACCCTTTCTGTCGTTCTCATAGAAGCTCCTGTGTTTATGAGATAATGCAGCATTTTGGACGATACCACAGCAAAGCCGGCTGCCGCAAACAAACGAAAGCTAAAACGGAGCTTTATCCACACCGCCGCCACACTCAGCGTTACCGGCTAATGCGGTGGACAGGCAGAGCGGTGGACTGAGGCTGGCTTGGGCTGATATGAAGGTTTTGTTTCCACGGTCCGCAGCCAGCCAGTCAATCATTTGGACATTGTCTCGTGTTTGTACTGGAGTCTTTGGCTGCCCTCTGCGAGTTAACTGACTGATAATCCACTGCAGGAACCTGAACGCAGCAGCGGAGAGGGAACAGAGACAGAAGAGAGGAAGAGAAACACAAGAGAGAGACAAAGCAAAAGAGAGGGTGGCAAAATGAGATCAGGACAGATGTTTGATAGAGAATAAAAAGTCAGGAGAGGAGAAAGGAAGGAAGGAAGAAGGCAGAGGAATGTGTGTGTGTGTACCTGAAGCAAAAGGAATGCAAGAAAAGATTGAAGGGAATACTTAAGACAAAGAACGAGATGTGTGAGAAAGAAAGAGAGGACAGAAATGAGGGCAGAGAGAAGGAAGCACTGATTGTTGGGGGTGGACTTGTGCAATCTGATCTCAAGAGCATGACGACGCAGCTGTCTCTGCCTTCATTTTTGCCTTTTACTGGAAGCATAGAGCAAGCAAGAAGAAACAAAGAAAGAATAATAGAAAGAGAGAGAAATTGAGTCAGAGGCGGAGAGCAAACACGTGAGCTGGGACGTGAGCTCTCCACCTGACGGATGGCGGTAACGAGGGAGGAGGGAACAGCTGTCTCGTCCACGGGATGAAAGTTGCCACACTGTCCCTAGCATGTAGCCTCTTTCACTGGTTTGCCATTGAAGTTAGCATTAGCTCAATGGGGGTTAAACTAGCATACAGAGTTTTGACTTTGTTTGCCGCGTCATGTGGACGGTGGACGCTGCTGAGGAGCTCTCCTGAACCGTTACACCAACTGCCTCTATACCAGCGCCAAATGGACACGCACACACACAGGATATTCAAGCAGATGGGGTGAGAGATGGGGGGGCTGCGAGTCAGAGTTGGTGTGTGTGTGAGTGTGTGAGGGGCTACTGTAGACGGTAGAGGGGAGCTTTTTTGGCTCAAGCTTTTACCTTTCTCGGTTCTTTGCCAAGCGGCACAGACTCTGACTCTGGCAGCCTGGATCATACACCACCAGCTGGGTGCTCAGGCAGCCAGGAGCCGTGACCATGGCAGCACAATATGACACAATGCAGGGGGGAGGGGGGGACAGAAGGACAACCGCCACTTTTTGTTAGAGAGAAAGAAAAATGAGAAAAAACAGACAAATAGGAGACAAATAGGAGAGACATGGGAGGAGACGTTAATGTGGAAAGATGGGAAATTTGTGTGTGTCTTTCCTCTTTTGGCTGCATTGATACAAAGATATGAAACAAAGAGGAAACAAAGCAAAAAGGGAGAGAGAGAGAGAGAGAGAGAGAGAGAGAGAGAGAGAGAGAGAGAGAGAGAGAGAGAGAGAGGAAAGGTAACAGGGAGTAAATAAAAGAAAGGAGAGGCCCCCTCCTCCAACGTCCTGGTGGGCTCACTGCTGCCCCATCACCAGCTGGTACTACCATTGATGTGGGACTGGACCCGGGATACACACACACACACACACACACACACACACACACACACACACACACACACACACACCTATTTATAACATCCGCTAAGTCCGGATTCCAGTTCAGGTCAGGTTGTAGTAATGCTCCCATGCTCTCAAGGGACGAACGCCCACACACACAGCATAGCCGTGTCCCACACACACGACCAGCAACTCGCACCTCTGTCACCCACACACGCAGAAGATTGTTGATATACATTCCACACACACACAAGTTAAAGAGTTAAACATGGAGTCTCTGTGCCGTTTGTGAGGGTCTCCCTTTCACAGCGCCTCAGAGTCCCTCCCTCCCTCCTTCCCTCTCTCCTTCCTTCAATCCCTTCACTCTACACCTCCTCCTGTCCTTACCCCCCCTCCCTCCCCTCCCTCTCTCTCTCCCCTGTGTGTGCAATCAGCTCAGCATTAATACCTGCATTCCAACCAGCCTACAGGAATGTCTTAACAATGTACCCTTGTTCAGGTACAGACACAAAAAGACCCCACTGAAAAATACACACACAATATAAAGTCCTTGAGCAGTGCAGAATAAAACACACTTGTCTCTCATACTACCTCACACACACACACACACACACACACACACAATTTCTGACGTATAATCATAAACAGTATACTGCCTAGGGTGCATTGCCATTTCTCTCGCTTGCCGTCTGTCTGACACACACCCTCACACACACACACACACACACACACACACACACACACACACACACACACACACACACACACACACACACACAGACCACAGTCTATATGTGCAGGAAGTACAGAGCAGATCACCATACAATTGAGCCACGCTGCCTCATCATTAGCAAAGAGATATAATGACCCTCCATCCCTCCATCCCTCCCTCTCCCTGTCGTCCTTTGTCAGGCCTTATTATTGGACATGTGTCCCCTCTGCCCCGGCCATTAAGCAACCCCACCCTCGCTCGCTGTTTGCAATACGCAGACCAACGCGCACACACACACACGAGCACACACACTCCCTCGCTGCTAATTGACGCGGAGAGTCGGCCCATCTTTCATCATGCTCAAGAGCAACAACCCCCAAAATGTGTGTGTGTGTGTGATGTGAATGAGGAGTGGGATCAAAGGAGGTCCTCCAAGCTGTTTCAGCACAACCTACACTGCCTCTCCACCAAATCACCCCCAAATTCACATTCTGCACCACGTTTTTCTACGTTTTCTGTACAATTACTCTTCAGCGTGAATAATCATTAACTAAATTTAGACCTGCTGCTACAACGGGGCCTGATGCAAGATGCTGTTGTGGCAACGCAGCGGGGCTATAATTACTTTATCGTGTAATAACAAGAGACTAAATCAGTTAGGCACTCTGTAAGTCAAACATTATGCGAACAGTAACCGTCCATTACGTTTTGTTGTTCTGTGGATCTCACAGTCATGTAGATGGGCATCATTTAGCCTGATGGAGTCATAACCCAATTGGATGCTATTGATTTGAGATTAAATATTCATATGCAGTGGGAGCAAGCTTGTATTATTTTCCTGCTGTATTGAATCAAAAGAAGCTATGAAACCTGATTCCCGCTCTCGCTCGCTCTCCCTCTCTGGCCATTACCGGAATACGAACAAAAATAATGAACAAAGCGAAGGGATTCGGCTACATGTTGTTGAAGTAAACACGTCTAAATACGCGCGTCTAAATGTATCACTCAATGATTTCCACTAGCCAATCTACGGTAACTTTACAAATATCAATACTGATGCTGAGTGGGAATTGCAGAGGGGCTGAAGTGTCAATCAAAGAAAAGGGAAAAAAAAGGAAGGTCTCCCTATGGACGGAGATCTGAGACGAGACCCCCCCCTCCCCTCTACTGGCTCCTTCTGTTCAGGCTATTGTGATGATAAGACAGCACATGGTCGCGAGGTATGTGCGTATCTTCTGTCTGCGTCTGCCAGGGGTGAGACACAGATGAGAGCGGGACGAGGCGGAGGGTGAGAATGGAGCGATGTATGAGGGGGAAAAAAAGATGTGATGGGTGGCACAGTTGAGCTAAAACTAGGGCACCTTAGACAGAACGAGGAGATTACCGTGAGAAATGTAACTCAGGGAGGAAACTGAGGTACTGAGGTAAAGAACAGGATGTGACTTGAGGAGAACATTAATAGTCTTTGCGTGGTAGCTTTACCCCGCTACCTCTCGCCTAAAAAGTCAAGTTCACACATGCAGAGCTGAGCGGGAGGAAAGGGAACATCAACGATGCGGCCGTTCCTTTCACAGGTGTGTGATGGTAAAGTGACACCGTGGTAAAACAAAGGCAGGTAAGACCCTGAGGGCAGTCGCTGGAGTAGAAAAGGCTTGAAATCAGACACTGGATTCGTTCGGTGACGCTACTCTGTCCGAGCTCTCAGGTGACGCGGGGGGAACCCCCTGTTCTCACACACAAACACACGTGAAGTCACGCCTAAAGTCACACATGGAACCAAGTGCAAGTGTAACACAAATCTCACGCACAAACACTGCCGCGACCATCGCTCCCCTCCTCCACCGCCTCCTCCCAGCGTGGAGAATTAATGTTCACACACACTCTCCGCGCCTTCCTCTTACCGTCTCTCATGTCTCCCCTGCCAAGTTAAAGTAATCAGATCTTTGTCAAACAGTGACCAGCCTCGCTGAGAGAGGTTAACCACCGCTGCTTAACCATTAACTAGATTAAAATGCAGGGTGAGAGGGTGACAGGGGGCAGGAATGTTGTCTGACGGATGGAAAAGGAGAGATTGGACATGAAAAGTGGTTTGAAAGAGAGAGGGGAGTCATCGGTAAGGTTTCGATCGTCCTTTGTGGCAGCGGTTTGAGTAAATACGCACACGCACACACACACACACACACATGTGCAGGCGTACAAACATGGTACACTCTCTTGCTATGTGAACTTCAAGTCACCCTCATCTGCTGGTTATCACTAAGCAGAAGAGATAAGAGAGGAAAAGAATCCCTTCAGACTCCACCACGTCATTTTTCTGCAAAAAAAGAAAGAATCCTGAGCACAAAGTGCGACGTCATTTCACCGGCTCCTTCCCCCCCCCCCACACCAGGCCAAACTGGCGGTGTGGAAAGACACGAGGTGGTAATGGAACCCAAGTGTGTGAGTTGAGGTGGTGGTGTGTGTGTGTGTGTGTGTGTGTGTGTGTGTGTGTGTGTGTGTGTGTGTGTGCAGGGGGGTGCAGGCATGGCTTTTTGGAGGGAGTGCGTTCAACAACTGCTGCTGAGGCAACTGTTGACGTCTAGAAAGCGACAGCTTGCGGGGCTCCCTGGGGACGCCGTGCCAGCCAGCAGTCAGATGGAGGGTTTAGGATCGGAGGGGTGCAGGGGTGGAGGGTTAGGATTTCTGCTCCTCTGCCAGAAAAATGATCCCCCTTGGCCACAGATCCAGGCGTTTCTGCGACATTCCCCGTTCCAGACTGGTATTACTCGATCCTGACGCACTCCGCCGCCTGACTTGTTCTCTGCTGCTGCTCATCGCTGCCTTAATCCCTCGCTCGCTCTCTCTCATGCTACTTGATTGATCCAAACAGCTGGACTGGAACATGAGAGGAGTTTTGTGAAAGTGGACATTTTCAGGAACACGTCCCTGTTGTTCTCCTATGACACAGATTTCTGAAAGGCGCGGTGGCTCAAAGGGCCGAGGCCGACCCCGTGCATGGAGTATTCCTACAGCAACACGCAGATTGAGAAACAGAGCCACGTCTCGCTGCAGCACTCTCCAGCTAAATGGATTGGCAGCACTTAACCTTGTCTCCCAAAAGAGCTCCTTGAGTTTTCAATTTTCTTCCAGCCTCGCACTCCTGCCCCCCCCCCCCCCCTCACAAACTCCTACATAGGTGCAGGGACAAAGACACATCAGAACACAGCATCCTTTCAAGGCTGCATTACCCCCTCTCTTTCTACCATCATCATCATCATCATGCCCCCCCCCCCCGAGATGAGACGACAAACACAAAGGCACGGTGGCAACACAACAATAGTCTGTCGCACTCATCCCTCGTCTATCCCTTTATCTCCCTCTCTCTGCGTCCCTTCCTCTCCTGCTATCTTCCTTTTCCCTCCTTGCTACTTGCTAATGACAAGACGGCGCAGCTTCAAAGCAACAGCCTGCGACCAGATTAAACAACTTGTAGACAGCTCCCTATTCCCCGACGTTGTTAAATCAGTTCTTACACATTCACATGAGTACAACTTACAACTTGCATGGACACATTTATTTCACGGAATCGAGGCCACATAAATAGACAAGACGCCGTGCTGACAAAGTGAGAAACGGTGAGAAGGGCAAGCGGGGGCGGGGGGCAGGATGGACATTCTTCTAAAATCATCAATAGCGGTCGTAAATCTGCAGAGGACGGAGATGCTCCAGGGGTGGACGTAAAAGCAGCGGAGACCCTGCCTGGATCTCACACTGGGCACTCTTCCTGATAGTATGCAGGGTCATTAACTGTGAACCAGGCACAAAGGCACAGGGGACAACACGGAGAAAAGACAACACGGTAAATCACATCAAGCACGCACACATGCACACACACACATACGTACACACACAACTGGACATCAAACGGGATGCTCTGAAGTGTCATCATAAAGGAAGGAAAGAGACAAGCTGGGTAGATGAGAGGAGGGGAGGGACAGAGGAGAGACAGACAGGATAAGAGACGGAGATCAGAACAGACAAAGCTAATCTAGAGGAATACACCTTTTGTTTATCCGTGTGTTGTATGTGTGTGTGTGTGTGTGTGTGTGTGGGTTTAAGCCTGCATGTCTGTGCAAGTGTGTGTGTGTGTGTGTGTGTGTGTGTGATGACAGTATTAGCTGCAGCCGCTTTTGAAGATTTTGCAGGGTGTGAGGATGAAAAGGCAGCGGAATAAATTTCGGGGATTCGCCTGTGAACCACATCATCAAACTTCAAGCCCGGCATTAAACCTGCTCGCCGCTCGTGCGCGTTCACACAGACACACACATACATCAAACCCTCACAGGTGAGGTCCATGTGTAATTCATTGCACATAGTAAGCATAGGACACACTGGCAGCTCTGAGGGAAGTTTTACAAGCGTGAGTCAAGTTTAACGTGGCCTTTCTTCATTAACTGACAACTGTTTCACTGGAGTCGTGTGTGTGTTCAGCTGAGCAGAACCCCGTCAAACCTCAAGAATGCGTGCAACGCCGCCTCATGATGGTAAATGGAGGTTGCATTGTGCGTGTTTGTGTGCGGATTACGAGCTGTGACTTGCACACTCAAAAAACACTATGGAGCGAGCTCCGACGTGTCCGTGTGAATACCACTCATTCCACCTCTGTGTTTTACCCTGTCACTGTCACACACACACACATGCATGAATCACCTCAGTAATTACAGCCAGCCCATTCCAAGGAAGGCCCCCCCCCCCCCCCCCTTAAATGACAGGGGGGGGCAAACATGGACTCGCTCTCCCTAAGCAGCCCCTATCAATCTGTCACTAGTGGCTACGGGAGCTAAGGTTTCCTCTTGTTGTGCAACACCGTAACCATGTGATTAGGGTCTCGACGTGTGTGTTCTTTCCTCTTCAGTATTATGTGAGTGTCTACGGTGAATAGCGTTGGTAAGACTTTGCACCGATACTGCTGAGAGATCCTGCAATCGCACAATCAAAGTGTGCAAGTGGATGTGACACAAAAGCCCCAACACTCAAACCAAAAAGCCCCGTGACAACTGTGGAAGGCATCGCACTGGCTTTTATCTGCTAAGAGCTTTTTTTTCTAGCTTAATACCATAATAATTACACGTGGCAGCGGGGGTGCACTTTTGATGCTGCGCCTGCAGGGGGTACAGAAATTAAAAGTGAGGAAACGACTGTGGGATTTAAGGCCCAGATAGACAAAGAGGCTGACACCGTGAGTTAGAGGCCAACACCTTAACTCAGCTGATGCTTGTCACAACAATTTTTTCCACCTCGTCCTCGCTACTTTGAAGTCGCAGAGGTTTGCTTGGATGTTTTCCCCTCTCTGCTTTGGTGTCACTCTTTGCTCCTCTCATCCCCACATTGATCCTCCGTGCTCAGGGGAAAGCACAGGCTCTCCTTATTACAGTACTAAACCCTGCAAAAACATTGGTTTGTCATAGACTGAGTGCTACAAAGCACTATAAGTACCTCAAATTAAGTTGTATTCCATCATGTCGCCCCCCCTGTTGATGCCTATGAAGCCACAGAGAAGACGACGGCATGTAAAGAGCGAGGAAGAGGATCCGTTTACAAACCAGTCTAGCTGAGCCGTAGTCAAAGTGTCAGCATAACCCTGGACCATGGTATGCTGAGCACTGCAATGCACCACATATCCATGTCTCAAGCACACACTTATGCACATACATAAAACACACACACACACAAATATGTAGGACACTGACAGGCAAATATACACAACCACGCGGCCCCTCATTCACACACATCTGGGTGTTATGTATCCTGAGGGTCTATTTGGCGCACTGTGACGTAGGTCAGAGCTGCAAGTGCCCAACCAGCGAGAGTTGGTTAAGTGAGAATGTAGGTCCCAGAATCCCACTATGACCCAAGGAGAGCTGCTAATATTCAACTACACCATGCTAGAGAGAGAGGAGGCGCAATCAAAAACAGGGGATTTGGCAAAGTTTTTCTTCAAAGAAATGAAAGCGTGCGGTGCCAAAGTGAAAAGGGCATCTTTCATTTCCTCAGACTTTAGCAGAGCTCATCAAAGTGCAGCATGAGGGGAGGGAGCCAGCTGAGCACCTGGAGACCAGCCTTCAAATCAATGCACCACAGCTGTATAGTTGAACTAGCCTGCATCCACCAATTACAGGGCACTTTTTAGGAGGCACCTGTTCCAAGGCTCCACAAAGGGCAGACAGACAAGCAGGAGCAACAACTGTCTCCCTGACCACGTGCTGTTTGGAAAGAAGTAGGAGTTAAGGGAAGGATTCCTAAGATCAGATCTAGGGCATGAAGAGGAAGTGAAGAAGAAAGAGTGAAGAGGAGGGGATGGAATGATCGGCGGTAAAGGTACACCAGGTGAACTCCCAGGGGCTGCGCTTGTGGTGGAGTGAGGTATGCTTACCAAATGAAAGGAAAAAAATCTCTGATGATGTGATGGGAGAGATAAAGTGATGCAGTGAGCAAGAGGGAGAAAAAAATGGGAGAAGCCAGAGAGAAGGGAGCCACCCTGCACCCAGCACCCCTGCCCCGCCCTCCAGCGCACCACAGCCTTTACCAAAGCATTACAGGCTGACTGCACTGGCAAGGAGATTGAAACTGTTTGCACCAAATGCTCATAAAGCATTTACACAAAATGTGACATTTTAGAGGCAAGTGGTCTCAAAGCAGCCAGTGAAGCAGAAAAATATTCCCAAAGCAGCCTTATAACACAAATGTAAGCACAGCTCCCATGCAGAACATCCAACAAGTAAGCCTATAATAACTACGACTGTCAAAAACAAGGGCTATCTACAAAAAGGGGACAGGATAAGTACAATAATAACAGTAAGCTCAAACTTTTAAGAATTATCAGAGAAAGGAAAGACACATCCAACATCACTGTGTGTTATATGGGAATCACGGGACATAAATGTACATTTGTCCAATTAAGGTCAATAAGTAGAAGACCACAGTGGACAGACAACACTACTAACCCCCTGTAGGAAAATGGCGTTTTTGGACAGTAAATGTAATGTACATTTAATATCAAATTGTAAGTCTCTTTAAGGGGACGCAGGGGTGCGGAGTGTGTGAGTGTGTGTGTATGTGTGAGGCTCACAGCCCAACATAAGACGCTACATCCCTGCCGATCAGAGATCAAAGCGGGAGACACGCAACCGCAGCGTGAACGAGACCGGAAAACGGTTACATCTTCAAAATAAAAGCTTTACATTAATTGGGTTGATGCAGGGTATGTATAGAGAGGAATGACCATTATAGGGAATTACATACAAGTCTTTTTTTTTTTTGCTCTAGGCTTCTTTGTCAATCTGCTTTATTTACACTTGGACACGATGTATATGTGTGTTTTATTGTGAGTTCATCGCGGAAGTGTTGTACAGTCTTACGCAAGCTGACTTGGTTTGGGTTCCTGAGGTAAGTAGCGGAGCGGCGCAGTCCCGTCACCGTACCGGCAGAAGTGAACTCAAAGTGCGGTGCTGAGCTTTCTCCCGCACCGCCGCAAAGAACCACATAGAACCACGATTAAATTAAAGCACCCCACAAAAAGAACACAACAAAACAACAACTCGATAACTTAAAACACGATAAAACTCGCTTTGGTTACCGTTAAATGAAAATAGTGCTGTGGAAAATGCCTTCTCCCACCTGCTAGCGGAATATTCTAGATTTAGGCGGCCGGTAACAGGTTGTCAAACACCGGCCATCAAAAAAGACCAATACAAGGTAATAACTATGGCGCAACCGGTCATTTAAAAAGTAGAATAACTCGCTGATACGCCGTGTAAGTGAGACCTCCAGCACCGTGTGAGAGTCTGCGACACATGAAAGTAAATGTGTAGCCCGTAGCAACGAGATAACACACACACGTCTTAAACTTTACTTTAAGAACGAGTATAATGGGAACGGGGAGAAAAAAAGAATCAAGAAGTGTAGGTGAAAGTGTGAGGGGGAACTTACCGTGCAGTGCCCCCAGCAGCAAGGTGCACAAGAGCGACGCGCGTCCGAGCGTTATCCCGTCCATGGCTCTGCTTCTTGGACTTTGCAAGAGAAACTCTTCGGTGAAGGTGGAGAAGAAGCGTGTAAACGTGATCGAAGCAGCGGCAGCAGCTCTCCTTTCTTCTCTCAAAGCTCCGATGACTCTCTCTCTCTCTGAAAAGTGCCTGCCTCTCTCTCTCTCTCGCTCTCTCCCTTCCTCTCTCTACCACTCACACCCTCGTACAGAAATCTGATGCTGGTCTCAGTCTTGGTTGATATATTTGCACAAAAGGTGCCCCCCCTTCCTTTATCTCCCCCCCCCTCTCTCCCTCTCTCCCTCTCTTTCTCATTGAAGATCTGCTTGACTAATCTCGCCAGCAGTGTCCACGGGGGCCCACTGTTTTTTTTCCCTTCCTCATTATTGTTTCCGAGTCAGACTAAGGACAATAAAAGCTTAAACGTCTAAATTAGCGAGGTAAAAGTAACCAAACAAAACCATTTAACTCACTTAGTTCATCTAAATAATTAACAATAAACAAATCCTTTACGCCACTGTAGGATAATTGACCAAATCCACAGCCAACAGCACGATTACAGTAATACAGTTAAACATATATCTTTGAGTTAATGAATATTAGTCTGTACATCATCCTCTTATGTTCTTTTTATTGCAATTTAGCCTTGTTTTTGTTACTATATCTGAGCAGTGCTTACTTGTGTCCTGCATCTTGTAAGCATTGACCTCTGGCCATTTACCATCGCAGCTCCTTAGAACTACAGGAAATTGCTCCTGATTAATTTCCTAGTGATCATTTATCCATTAAATATTTCTCAATGTTTCCCCTTTTATCAGCATAACACAGTTACAGCTGTTAATTCACCTCTTATGTCACTTCCCACACCATAATCCACTTAATGAAACAGGCTGCGATACAATTAACTTGTGATTTATTGGGAAATTGGAAAATAGTTTTTGCAGCTGCAGGTAATCATCATTGTCTATTAGCTAAAGGCTGATAAATTACTCAGATCAATCAGCTGCTTTGGCGGGGAGTTAATCTCCAGAGGTCTTGATCCAATACTAACAAGCGCTTCGCCAAAGAAGTCTTTTTCTTAGCTGTCAGCCATGTTGTTCCGTTCTTTAATTCTATACCTGAGTTGACACACACCCACACTTGTTTATGTCACAAATAATGTTTTCTTTACTTTACTTGAGTGCAACAGTGGGTCATTTCTTGGGAGTGGGATAATCTGTCTGCTGGTGACAGACATACCATTCATTCCGAGACATGTAATCCCTCCAGATTGTGTTTGGGTATTTACAGAGTACGGTCCAGGCTATTGGAGTATTTACAGGCCCGATACACAGTTATCATGGAGGGCTAAGTGGCTTATTCAAAACGCTATAATACTAGTCTGAGGGGTATTGTGAACTCTCCAGTTGATTTAGGTCAAATCCCATAAGCTGTGAGGCTGAGATGCATAAACACAGGTCAGGCTCCTATAGGATGGTTTCATCGTAGCATCGCCCGTCCAAGAGCCCAACATGAGCATCCACTGTGTGTTTTCTTTCTCCTGGAGCCTGGATGACTGAGGAGCTGCACTAAATAATCGACACACCCTGAAGGTAATAATAGTCCCTGGCAGGCCAGTTGCAGTTAAACACACACATTCCAGACATATCTGGGGTAAAACAGCTGGTTAATATTTTTCGGACCCCGCTGGCAGGAGAGAAGTGATACTTGTAACCTGCTCTACTTGCAGCCCCGGTGAGGCTGTGTGTGTTATACTCTCAGTCACACATACACACACATACTGCACAGGTCTGTCCTGATGGAAGTTTATATACTTTGCGCTTGATGTGAGTGATGTAGTTCCTCCTCAGACTGTCTCTGTTTCTCTCTCTTCCTGGCTGTGGCAGCAGGGGGGAATGCCTTCCCGCTGACTATCTAATATCAATACTAGCTACTAATTCCAGCTATCGACCCAGTCATAATAATCTCCACTGCCGGAGAGACACGAGAAGCACTAAGAAGTCTTCTCCTCGAGGTGAAAGACTTAAAGTAGCATCACCCTCCTACAGCATGGCGCATAGCTCTGGTTACTGCTGATGTAGCCAAGCAGTGGTCATTCTTATGTAAGACATTTCCCCACACTTATAGTAGTCATGACTGTGATTTATCATGCCGGCTCATTACCTAATGGAGCTGCAGCAGAGGAGAGGCCGGAGAGAAGAGAACGTGTACAGAAAATGAAAGAGGCGAGCTCCAATCCCCCCAGGCTTTTATAAGAGTCAAATATTAAATTTGACAAAGTAAAGTCATTTTTAGTGGCAAATCAGAGCTCTTCATCTCCGTGTTCATCTTATTTCACACAGGTGCAGTGAATGTGTGCATGAACATTATTTCACATTGAAGCACCCTGCAGCAGATTTGTAAATGTGGAGTAAGAGCAGCTCTACAATAACAGAGTATACACATCCTTCTTCCCAAACCCTGTATTTTTCTACTCTACATTATATTTCATAATCTGTACAAAACAGAGCATTGTTCACACAAATACTATGATTAAAGGACGCCATTCCCCCATACTTGAGGACGAAGATTATACAGTGTGTTCAGCTGTGCACTCAAAACAAAACCGAGCACAGTGTGACGACACTCTGATTAATATGCAAGGGACCAAACAAAGCACTCTGTCCTGATGTTAAGGTTGTAGAACGTTTAAGGTAACAAAAGCATGATTTTAAAATCCTACAAAGTGCAGCACAAAGGTGAAAATCTGTTCCCTTCACAAATCAAAACAAAAAATTAGTTTTCTGTTTCATTTTACAAATATATCCTGTGAATTTCTGTCACTCGCTTTCAGTGTTCAAGGTTAGAGACATGACATCATGCAGCCAGTCAGTTAAATTTAGGTTAGAATGGATAATAAAGGCCAATGTAATAATGTTGAATGACCTCGTCCATCATTCACTTCTCTTTGTTCCGAGACAATTTACAGGCGCAGCTCCTGGTCAAAAATTGAGTAACCTGACAGGCAGAGTATTTGACATATCAGCCTAAAGCGAGGGGATAAAGAGAAACATGACATGGAGGCACTACAAAGGGAACAGAGGAGTGTAATGAAAGAATAATGAAGAGAACAGATTAGAAACGGAGGAGGCGAGGATTTTAATTCCAAAGCCAGGCGAGGGGCAACGTCGCCCCGGGGACTCCTGAGGATGTATGGGGCAAAGAGGAAAGAAGGAATGAAAGAGAGCGAGAGACAGAGAGCAGATTCTGGTGTCTGGCAGAGGCGTGGAGGGGAAGCATGAATGAAAGATGTGCCGACGCTCCGTCCCTCACGTCCCGCATCTTCCTTTGATCTCTCCCAGTCTTTCACTTTCTCTGTCCTCTTATTCTCTTTTTTTTTCTTGTGTGCTGCCGGTTTCTGTCCAGTCTAATGTCTCCTCACATCTCCATCAGCTCCCCTGCCACCCCTCCCCTTCCCCTGAGCTCCCATTCTGCCTCCTTCCCTCTCTTTGGCCTCTTGTCCATCACACATCTGTATTACAGGCAGTTATATGGAGAGATCGGTGAGTCATATTCCAGGATTTGCACACAACGATGCCGCTTTTCTGTTGGAATTCAACACTACTGTACACAACCAAGGTGCATTAATACATTCCATTTTTTCTGCCAGTTGGCCCTGATGATTAATACATTCGCCATTTGGGTCTCTAAAAATGAATTAGTCACTCTGACTCATCATAACATCACTTTGTCTTTTTCCATTTCAGGTGCTCAGATTTATGATACCGGAGCAAAGATCGTTAGTTGGCAAGTACGTACTTGCAAAGTTGGATCAATTGAAACTCAACTCTCAAAGTTTATGACTCCTGCAGAGCTCCGGTGGGGCTGTGTGTACCGTATAAGTGTACTGCTTCATCATAAACATGTTATTTTAGGAATATATGTATATGTATAGAAGCAGAGACAGTAACTAGAATACATCTGACCAACAGTTTTCGTGTATCTACCACCTTTACCATCCTCTAGTCAGTTATGAAGCCAAGACCTGGATAAGGATCTGGACATGGTGAACACAAATCTATGCTTGAACATGGGGCACATAAACAGAATATACAGTGTGGCTGAGATATTTTTCAACACCACTCAAATTGTTACAAAGATAGTTCCAGAAAATGTTTGTTTATTTAAGTCATTTCTTAAGGCGATGTAATATGAGGTTTTACATTTTACATTTTGCCTTAGCTTGTTTGACCTTGGAGGAGGTCTGTACTCTAATGAATGCCCTTTTAGTCACAAGGACCGTTTCCTCCATTTGTAAAATATTCCTAATCAGTGGCTCTTTGTCAGAACTCTTTTTCAGATCAAATTTGAAGGCTCCCTGCCAAAAAGATGTGCATGTTAAAATAAATTCAATATCACTTTTGAAAATTATTCATCTCGCTGCTCTCGTCTGGATGACGGGCGTAATATCTTTCCCGGCGTGCGTGGGAGGGAAGTCTGTCATATTCACTACAGGAAGGGTCGAGCTACAGGAAATGCTGCAGAACAATATAGGCAGTCACACAGCCGGCCGGCCTCTGTGCCTATAGAGCACCACGGGTCATACACAACAAGAAACTAATGACATTCATCCAGCTCCAGTGGGTTTAAAGAGAAATCCTGCAAACAATGGAATACACTCGCTTGCTCTGTGGTACGGCTCAATTTTATTCAGTCATAATGACCAATAATGAAACAGAGAGACTCGTCATACTCGGGCTTTGTCACCGCAACCATGGTGATTATGGTCCATGGTCATTAGGATAAGGGGACGTTTTCTGTTAAATCTGTAAACACAATGGGCATAATACGTCCAACAAAAATGGTTTTAGTTCATTATGCCATTTTCTAATTCATTTTCTCAGAGAAGATCTCCGGCTTTGCACAAAATGATATTCAGCAATGCTCACATAATGCGTTTTGAAACCAGATTTGTTTTTTTCCTGTCTTGTCTTCATTATCATTTGTACTGGTAAGCCAACCAGGAAAAACAGCTCTAATCCACTGAAAATCACTGTTTACTCCAAACAAATCAGCATTTTGCATGTTTAAGCCTTATTAATCACTATTGTTGAGTTGCTGCTGGACCTGTTTTTCAAAGCATATAGTAAGAGACTGTGTAAACGTGTCTTCCTCTCTTCCAGGCAGTCTGGTTGGCTCGCCCATTTCAGCCGGCTGCCAAAATCAAATTGTGAGGAATTAATTCTTGTTAGAGCTCAGTAATCCACTGCAATCGATGGTAATGATGTTATTTTTCGCCAAGGTTACCTTATTGTTGCATGAAAAGCAGTTGAAGGTGAAGACTCGCTTATGCAACGATAAAATACATGCCAGCACTACTCAGCTCAATGAGGGAAAACATCAAGAATGTGATTCTGACAGACTCAAAAAGAATAACTGACTGACAGATTTTGTAACAATGTTTGTAATGGGAGGCAGTAGTCGAGTGGGTAGAGCTTCCGCTTAAGAACCGGAGAGTTGTCGGTTCGAGTCCCTGCCGAGGTGCCCCTGAGCAAGGCACCGAACCCTCAATTGCTCCCCCCTCTGCGAAGGGTGGTAATATAATGTAATGTAAGTCGCTTTGGATAAAAGCGTCTGCCAAATGATCGTAATGTAATGTAACATAAGAGCATAAAATGTAACAAAGCTATAAATTCACATTTGTTTTTTATACGCAGACCTTAATTTTGGATTTTCCTCACACTTTCCACTCTGCATTGCATGTAAATCCAACTCGCTGAGGGGGAATAATTATCAGTGACTTCTTTGCCTTCAAAGTC